>NC_135953.1:68695904-69068818 GCF_053455715.1 Rhinoraja longicauda | reverse complement strand
TATCTCTGAACCAAAACTAAAAGGGGATATGTCATAGTATAGCCATTAACAGAATAAGCTCAAGTGGGAAATAAAAAACACATCAATATTGCACTGTTGCCTCAGAATCTTCACTTTAAGTGGACGTTTTTTGTTGTGTCATCTGAGGGTAATAGAGCATAATCATCAGATTAGCATCCTGCTGCTTTTTACATAATTCCTTCCTATCTATAAAAACACAGCTGAATAAACAAGATTCCCTGCAAGTTTCACCCTTTCTCCTGTTTAATGTGTTCTACCTTCACTGCTTCTTTGTATTCAGTTGAAATGGAACCATAACATTTTGCACACGCTATGGGTTTCTCTATTAATTCTAACAGTGAATTGAAAATAATTTCCCATGTGTCAGTACCTGAAAAATGGTGGTGTATCAGAAACACCTCAAATACAGCATGCGTCAGAAAGTTTATATATTCTGTTGGGAGAAAAGGTGAATTTTGCAGGGTACCAGGGAAGTTGATAAGCTTGAAAGCTGATAAATTCCAAGGACCCAAAACCATACATGCAAGAGTTCGGGAAGAGATGGCCACAATGAAAGAGGGTGGTTTGGTTAACAGTTTCTAGAGTTCCTCAGATTCTGCAATTGTTCCTGTGGGTTGCACAGGACCAAATGTGTCCCCCTCCCCCTCTACTGAAGAAAGGAGGAAGAGGGATTACTCATCTGCCAGCCTAACATCAGAAGTGCAGAAAACGGACAATTGATCAAACCTATTCATGAAAAGAGTAACAAGATTGGCCACAATCTATATGGATTTATGAAAGGAAAATTAATCTGAAGTTCTTTGAGGATGCGATGAATAAAATAGATAATAGTGAACCTATGTATTTGGATTTTTAGAAGGCACTGGTCAAGATCTCGAACATAGGGTTAGAACACATTGAATTGGGAATTGCGTAGGGGACAGAAAATAATAAGTTGGACTGAATGAAACATTCTGGGTTGGCAGCCTTAACATGGTTGGTTCTAAGGTCCCAGCCATTCATAATTCATGGATGCCAATAATGTGACTGAAGAGACCAAATGCTATATATCCAAATTTGCCAAAAATACTAAAATAGGTAGGATCGCAAGTATGGAGGAGGCTGTGAAGATGCATCACGGGATTGTGGACCAGTTGAGTGAATGGGCAAGAACATGGGTGGTGAAAAATGAACCAATAAGCCAACAATTAGAGTGAATTATTATCATTCACCTGTTATTTTTCAACAAAAATATATGTAATTATAAAATGTTTACTTTATATGTAGATATGTTAATGTAGGATATGTAGGATAGTGTTAATGTGCGGGGATCACTGGGCGGCGCGGACTTGGTGGGCCGAAAGGGCCTGTTTCCGCGCTGTAGAATCTAAATCTAAAAAAAAAATGTTCCAGTCATAATGTTTTCGTAGCAACTTACCTTGAATGCAAATTGAATGCCAAATTCTAAATGTCAAAATTTGAGCAATGACTTCATTTACATCCATCATTAAGATTTATTTCTAGTGGAAAAATCATTCTTAAAAACAAGTTATTATAAAAGTTAACAGAATGGTTTACAGTTACAAATAATGTGGTTACATTTTCAAAATGTCTTCAGCTTTGCATATATGTTAAATACCATAAAAAGTTGCAATTCTGATGCAGTTGAGTTGTGACACATCAAAAGGATTCTGTTTTTTTTCACAAATTTAGAGGATCAAAGTTAGGCTACTAAATGTGTCTTATTTGCATTGACATGAATTCCTCTGGCTTTCAGGTGCAGATTTCAATATGTTGGACTTTGCTTTGGGGGGAGCTGTCAGAATGACATTAGCCTATTGATTCCCCTTGGCCGGCAACTGTAAGCAACACTTTTACCTAGATCTGGGACCTCTGTGAACAGTCAGCAATTTTGTATTTCCTAAACAAATTAGAATGGGGAATCATAAACCTCAACCTGGAAGATACTTTGCAATACTGAAATTTGTGCCAAATCAGTTCCATTGGAGGGGAATAAAACGCACGATAAGATGGGATTAAATGGAAAATAATAATAATAATAATAATAATAATAATAATATGCCTTTATTGTCATTGTACGAAGAAGAAAAATTAAAAAATGAAATAAAGAAGAAAATGGAAAGAAAGCATTTTATAAAATATCTCCAATAATAACTCAAAACTGATTTAATAAAATTCCAAACTTACAAAAATCAATTTTTAATTCTTGTAAGTTATTAGGACAAACAATGCTATAAAAAGAGTACTTATGGGATTGTACAATTTTTTTAACGTTTAGTTCATATCCATGATCTAAATTTATTTTTTCATACCATGTAGCTGAATGGTTAGTTGCAAAGTGAGATAGTGGTAGCTGGAGGTTTCCTGAAAAATGACAGATAGCCAACAATAACATCCTGGTTCGGTGTTTATGTGCACAGGTGCAGGCGTTGGAAAATGACTTCTAGCTCCAGTCAATATGTCAAAAGGAATCGTGATTCCAGAGTCCCATTTCTGCTGGTAGAAGAGTGGGATTTCCACAGTCTATTCTAAAGAGGCCACAGACACCCAATTCACATGCACAAATTGATAAACTTCATAATCAGAGAAACCCTCTTCCTTCCCAAAGAGAAGTGGTTACAGCTTTGATAAGTGGGGTTTCATGTGTTTGATTTCAGGACTGAGCTGATCCACACCTTAGGTTTAGATTTAGGTTTATTTTATAACTTAGAGCTTCCCTTTGGCTTTCCCATATGCTAAAAGCTGCTAACAGTGGCCACATTTTCCAACCATTTTCACAAACATTTGTCTGCAGGTAAATAGATTACACTTGAAAATAAAAACTATTATTAGATGTCTTAGGCCACATATCAATTACCAAAGGGTGGCAGTGGTGGTTTTAAAGCACATTAAACATAGAAACATAGAAACATAGAAAATGGGTGCAGGAGTAGGCCATTCGGCCCTTCGAGCCTGCACCGCCATTCAATATGATCATGGCTGATCATCCAACTCAGTATCCCGTACCTGCCTTCTCTCCATACTCCCTGATCCCTTTAGCCACAAGGGCCACATCTAACTCCCTCTTAAATATAGCCAATGAACTGGCCTCAACTACCTTCTGTGGCAGAGAATTCCACAGATTCACCACTCTCTGTGTGAAAAAAAACTTTCTCATCTCGGTCCTAAAAGACTTCCCCCTTATCCTTAAACTGTGACCCCTTGTTCTGGACTTCCCCAACATCGGGAACAATCTTCCCGCATCCAGCCTGTCCAACCCCTTAAGAATTTTGTAAGTTTCTATAAGATCCCCCCTCAATCTTCTAAATTCCAGCGAGTACAAGCCGAGTCTATCCAGTCTTTCTTCATATGAAAGTCCTGCCATCCCAGGAATCAATCTGGTGAACCTTCTCTGTACTCCCTCTATGGCAAGAATGTCTTTCCTCAGATTAGGAGACAAAAACTGTACGCAATACTCCAGGTGTGGTCTCACCAATGCCCTGTACAACTGCAGTAGAACCTCCCTGCTCCTATACTCAAATCCTTTTGCCATGAATGCTAACATACCATTCGCTTTCTTCACTGCCTGCTGCACCTGCATGCCTACTTTCAATGACTGGTGTACCACGACACCCAGGTCTCGTTGCATCTCCCCTTTTCCTAATCAGCCACCATTCAGATTATAGTCTGCTTTCCTGTTCTTGCCACCAAAGTGGATTACCTCACATTTATCCACATTATACTGCATCTGCCATGCATTTGCCCACTCACCTAACCTATCCAAGTCACCTTACAGCCTCCTAGCATCCTCCTCACAGCTAAGGTGGATAAATCATTAGGGCCCCACCTAGTGCATCCACAGACTTGGTGGGAAGGTAGGGAAGAAATTGTGGAGGCCCTTGCAGAGGTATTTGCAACAATTCTAGTCACAGGTGAAGCTCCGGAGGATTGAAGGGTGGCTAATGTTATATCATTATTCAGGAACGGCAACAGGGACAATCTGGGGTGCTACAGGTTAGTGAACCTGACATCAGTGATGAAAAAGATGTTGAAGGGGATTCTGAGGGATAGGATTTACCGGTATTTGGATTTGCAGGAACTGATTAGGGATGGTTTTGTGTGTGGGAACCAGAAATCATATCCCATGAATCGAATTGTGTTTTTTGAAGAGGTCACCAAGAGGATTGAAGAGGGTAAGGCAGTAGGCATTGTCTATATGGACTTTAGCAAAGCCTCTGACAAGGTCCTGCTTAGTAGGCTAGTCTGAATGGTTGGATCACATGGAATGCAATGTGGTCAAACCAATTAGATTCAAAATTGACTTGGAGGAAGGACTCAAAGGGTAGCTGTGGAGACTTGCCCATGCCAACCAAAATGCCGCATCTACACTAGTCCCACCTGCGTGTGTTTGGCATATATTTCTCTGAACCTATCTTGTCCATGTATCTGTCCAAATGTTTTTTAAATGTTGTAATAGTATTCCATCACTAGTAAAGAGGGATGACAGCATAGGGAAGAAATTGCACATTTACATGGTTGGAATCTATTTATTTCTTGTAATCTGTTGTCTACTTAAGTTTTGAGCCCACAATGACATTCTAGAACACAGAACAGTACAGCACAGGAACAGGCCCTTCAGCCCACAATGTCCATGCCAAACACGATGCCATTAAACTAATCTCTGCCTGCATATGATCCATAACCCTCCATTCCCTGCATATCCAGGTGCCTATCTAAAATCATCTTAAATGCCCGTATTGTACCTGTCTCCACCGCCATCCCTGGCAGCATAGTCCAGGCACCCACTGCCCTCTGTGTAATCAGATGCATTTACTACACTGCTAAATATGATGAGCACGTGAGCTAAATCCAGCCTGTAATCTCACAATGAGATGGAAATTGTGCAAAAGCTAGTTACACTTGGACTACACACTTAGTATGGGTACAATCACTTGTGGTTCAAAGAATATTGTTTTCTGCCTGGCCAGTGCATCTAATGTGGACTATAATTTGGATGCAGGAACACAGTCTGAGTCTCTTGGGTTCACTGACTCAGAGTCTTGAAGTATTTTTTCATAGTAAACTCATACAATGAAATTACCTTTGTTATGAATGAGATCAATTTCATGATCGGATGGCTTCTTGCTTCCTTGTGGACCTGAGGAATCTGTGAACACAATGTGCATGCGACACATTCAGTATATCTTCCAGATGAATCACTTTGAAATCATAGACAGGAAAATTATTTAACGTAAAATTACCTTCTCCATGGAATGGAATATTTTCATGTTCAAGCGTTATGGACAGCTCCATTGAGGTTTCTTGGTAATTACTTTCCCCTTGACAAAATAATACAGGTAATAAATTGAATAATTATACCGAAAGATGGTTATCTGCACGGTGCAGTGCTTTAGGATAAAATACGGCCATCCCAGTTCCTCTTTTTGATTTTGCAGTATATATTTTGTAATGACAGAGATTCCAATATTGGGAACAGCTCCAGTAGACCGAGTGCATGGGCAGACCGGACTTTGGAAATGGCACCAAAACATTATTATTTAATGAAAGTGGCAACACAGGTAACGAAGGCATATGGTAAGCCTGCCTTCATCGATCGAAGCATTGAGTGTAAGAGTCAGGAAGTTGTGATGCAGCTTTATTGAATTTGGTTAGGCCACATTTGGAGTATTATATGCAGTTCTGGCCACCCTATTATAGGAAGATTGAGGAGACTTTGAAGAGGGTGCAGTAGAGGTTTGCCATGATACTGTCTGGATTAGACGATATGTACTATAAGGAGAGGTTAGATAAACTGTGTAGCCGGACACAGTGCGAACTCCATATGTGTGTGTGTATGTGTGTGTGTGTGTGTGTGTGTGTGTGTGTGTGTGTGTGTGTGTGTGTGTGTGTGTGTGTGTGTGTGTGTGTGTTTGTGTGTGTGTGTGTGTGTGTATGTATATACGTGTATGTGTGTGTGTGTGTGTGTGTGTGTGTGTGTGTGTGAGTGTGTGTGTATATACATATATATATATATGTGTGTGTGTATGTACATATATGGTCCACGCCCATCTTATATATATATATAGATGGGCATGTACCTGTTGGGTCCAAACCTCTCCTGCGGGCCCAGCAACCCCCGTTGGGTCCAAACCTCTCCTGCGAGCCCGGCAAACCTCCATCCAAACCTCTCCTGCGGGTCCGGCAACCCTCCCCCAACTGACGACCCGTGGACCCGTTGCCGGCCTGGGAGTCTCCACTGGGGCCGGGCGAGGGGGAAGAGGAAAAGGGAGAGGGAGCCACTCACCCCGGACCCGGGAGACCATCGTGGCGTCCAGAGTGACCTGTGGACTCGTTGGGTGCAAACCTCTCCTGCAGTGGCAGCTTGACGGTGACGGCCATTGCTTTGAGCGGGAAGAAGCCCCGGCGGACAACCAGCGCGCTTTGAGCGCACGCACAGATCCGGCGGCCAGCTTACATAAGTATTAGATCAACGGGCCCCAACTGCGCAGGCGCGGACACGTTGGGTTCCCATTGTGACGTTAAACACGGAGGTATTACAGCGCAGGCGCAGCTGATGGGCAGGGCAAGTGGAAAAGGGATTTATTAAAGTTTAAAAAGTGATTTTTTAAGTTTAAAAAGTGAATAACTTTTAAAATGTAACAATCATTTGAACCGCAAGCCAATGGCGAGTAAGGTGGGCCTAAAATTTTTGCGCTATCGTGCACCGTTTTGGCTGTATTTCGGACACGTACAATAAAAATAACAATGACAAACAAACACACAAACAAGATGAGAGTTTTAGTAATACATATAGATGTATGTGGATATATATATATATGTGTGTGTACTTGTGGGTATGTATATATATTTTTTTAACTCTCGTTTATCATATTGTTTACAGTGTACTATGTTTACATATTCTGTTGTGCTGCAGCAAGTAAGAATTTCATTGTTCTATCTGGGACACATGACAATAAAACACTCTTGACTTTATTGAGATGTACAAGATTTAAGTGGCCATCAAGAGTCATTTTATTTCACTCAGAGGATTGTCCGTATCTGGAATGAGTTACCAGAGGAAGCTATAGAAGCAGATAGAATTACAACTTTTAAAATACATTTGGACAGATATCTGGACAGGAAGGAATTAAAGGGCTAAGGGCCAAATGCAGTCAAATGGGACTGGTCCAGTATGTCAAATAGGTCAGCATGGACAAGATCGGTATTATGTTCAGCTCAGACCTATTGGGCCAGAAGGCCTGTTCCTATGCTGTGCTGTTCCATGCAAATACAGAATCTGGCATTAACTCACTTGCAATAATGCACCACGCCTGGTGCAGATCTGCCGAGGGTATTCTATGTGTAAGAAGGAACTGCAGATGCTGGTTTAAACCGAAGAAAGACACAAAAAGTTGGAGTAATTCAGCGGGACAGGCAGCATCTCCGGAGAGAAGGAATGGGTGACCTTTCGGGTCGAGACCCTTCTTCAGGGTATTCTATGCATTGTTCCACCCTTTGATTCAACTTCACCTCCTGGCCTACTTTCTAAAATAATAGTCCTTAAGATGTTTTATAACAAGATCAAGGAGAAAAGCCTTTTAAGATTAATCCATAATTTACAACTGATTGCGCGTTGTCAAGTCAGTGGGGCTGAGCTAGGATGTTGTTGATAGGGTGTGGGGCATAGAAGGAAGATGCAGGGCTGGTCCCATATATGATACTCCATAGGGAAGTGAGTTAGTAGCATCCTGGTTAGAATCTTTTTCTTTCCTCTCCCTATCTGATGTCGATTCAAGTTATTGAGCAAATAATATTCTCAATCAAGTTAGAACAGACATTTGTCACATGTCCTTAAGGTCATTTTATGATGATGCACACATTGTAAAACTCTGCCATGACCTAATTTCAGGAAGGCATTTGAGCAAAACCTACTCAAATTTGAACTGTGTACTATTGAGAGAAATTGGTTGTGGTTCAAGGCACAACATTCCCTGCCCAGCTGATGTAACTGATGAGGGTATAATTCAAATCTCAGCAAACCACAGACTGAATGTTTTGGGCTCTCTAAGGGTACTGATCCATTTAACTCAACGTGTCTTTCTAGATGAGTTCATACCACGAAAATAGTTTAATTATTGAACAGTTGAATAACATGTTTACGTTGCTGCTTGCTTCTGAATAAGCTCTCTCCTGTGGTTGTACACAGTCTATGACCAACTCTTTGATACAAAATTATTTCACTTGTTAAAATAAAAGCTTCATTTTTGGATGGAATGGTTTCTTGGTCAAGCCTTATGCACAGTTTGGCTGGGAGTTGATATCTTCTAGTACTGTCCAATAGTATAAGAAACAATAATGCAAACTCCACACAGATAGCACCCGAGGTCAGGATCAAACCTGGCTCTCTGCTACTGTACAACAGCAGCTCTACCTGCTGCACCACTGTTATGATCTTCTGACAGCTTATATATAAGAAAATAACTGCAGATGCTGGTACAAATCGAAGGTATTTATTGACAAAATGCTGGAGTAACTCAGCAGGTCAGGCAGCATCTCAAGAGAGAAGGAATGGGTGACGTTTCGGGTCGAGACCCTTCTTCAGATTCAAAAGGGTCAGTCTGAAGAAGGGTCTCGACCCGAAACGTCACCCATTCCTTCTCTCCTGAGATGCTGCCTGATCTGCTGAGTTACTCCAGCATTTTGTGAATAAATACCTTCTGACAGCTTAGACCAATTATGGACACTTAGAAATAGTTGAAACAATTTAAATAATCACAAATAAATATGAACATTTAAAAAATAAAACTATTTGAACGTATTAACTAATGTTAATTCAAATATTAATTAAGATAAGGGAAAAGAAGAAACCTTGATCGTGTTAATGCAGTTCATCTGTCCCTTTCAGAGGAATGGGGCCACACTTGCTGAATCAACTCAGATAAAGCTGAGGCACCAGATGCAAAGTGACCTCAGCTTAGGTCACTGCAGAGGGCCCCAGACCGAGTTCTGTGTCCAGAATGAGGGGTATCCGCATCTGACTTGCAAAGCGTTCCACATTGTTGGTGTTGCCATGCACAGGTGTGAAGTCTGGAATGCACACGTTTAACCCGCAGCTAGCTGGTAGTCCTGTAAGGCGCCACCAGTCAGCCGACGGTGAAATCTGCCCTCAATTAACCAAAGAAGGTGCTATCAGCATTGGTGATATAAATGCAAACTATTGTTCAGTGAATTAAAATGTACATTTGGTTAAAAAACACACCATGATCATACCACATTGGCCATATTTTGGATGAGTTTGTATTTTTATGACGATGGCAGTTACCATCCAAGCTTGACCGAAGCCTTTAATTTTTCCATGTTTCATAAAGGAAGGAACATAGATCATATAACAGTACAGTACAGGAACAAGCCATTTGGCCCACCATGTCAGCGGCAACCATGATGTGGCACTGGGTGGCAGTGTGAACTGTGAGGAAGATGCTATGAGGTTGCAGGGTGACTTGGACAGGTTGTGTGAGTGGGCGGATGCATGGCAGATGCTGTTATCCACTTTGGTGGTAAGAATAGGAAGGCAGATTATTATCTAAATGGTGTCGTTAGGAAAAGGGGACATACAACGAGATCTGGGTGTCCTAGCGCATCAGTCACTGAAAGGAAGCATGCAGGTACAGCAGGCAGTGAAGAAAGCCAATGGAATGTTGGCCTTCATAACAAGAGTTGAATATAGGAGCAAAGCGGTCCTTCTGCAGTTGTATAGGGCCCTGGTGAGACCACACCTGGAGTGCTGTGTGCAGTTTTGGTCTCCAAATTTGAGGAAGGATATTCTTGCTATTGAGGGCGTGCAGCGTAGGTTTACTAGGTTAATTCCCGGAATGGCGGGACTGTCGTATGTTGAAAGACTGGAATGACTAGGCTTGTATACACTGGAATTTAGAAGGATGAGAGGGGATCTTATTGAAACATATAAAACTATTAAGGGGTTAGAGGCAGGAAACATATTCCCAATGTTTGGGGAGTCCGGAACAAGTGGCCACAGCTTAAGAATAAGGGGTAGGCCATTTAGAACTGAGATGAGGAAAAACTTTTTCAGTCAGAGAGTTGTGAATCTGTGGAATTCTCTGCCTCAGAAGGCAGTGGAGGCCAATTCTCTGAATGCATTCAAGAGAGAGCTAGATAGAGCTCTTAAAGATAGCGGAGTCAGGGGGTATGGGGAGAAGGCAGGAACGGGGTACTGATTGAGAATGATCAGCCATGATCACATTGAATGGTGGTGCTGGCTCAAAGGGCTGAATGGCCTACTGTGCCTTGCTAGTATTTTCTTATACTACTGTGCCTATTGTCTATTGTCTATTATCTAAAATAGTGCCAAAGGGCTGAGAAAATAAAACACCTCGTCATGGCAATTCTAAGCCTCTTTTGTGATTTAAAAAAAAACTGTGAACCTTTGGTACATTCCCTGCTACATTTAACCTCATCATCTTAGGTGTTGACACTCAGTATGAAGTGTCTGCCATGTATTGATCTGATAAATATAAAACATGCTAAAATTATTCTTCATTTCATTATTAAATGACACTTAGATTTTAAAAATATTCTGTTAATGTACCTCTAGGGGAAAGGATTGATTCAAGACAATACTAACCGTGACAAGATAAATCTTTTTTGAACCACTGATAAGACATGATGATAAGTAGAATAATGCAAAAGGCTGGGAACACAGCTAACCAAATAATCTCAAGGACACAGTTGTGCTCTGGAAACACAAGAAAATAATTATTAGCAAATTGTCACTTCTTATTTTTTAGTCTTTGACAATATTTTTATTTATCTGTTTGTGCAAAATAATAAAAGGAAAATTTGATTAATCCCATAAAAGTAATATGTTTACAGATATGGTCTATTCAAGGCTTTGTTTTAGGAAGCATAAAATTACAATAAAAAATTTGAATAAATGAATGGGCAAAACTGACAAACAAAATTTAAAATATGCAAGTGCAATGACATTCTTTTCATATTTCCATCTACAAAGCTAACAAATTACAATGCTCATAATTTATTAGGCAGCCTATTTGAACTTTAGTTGATTAATTTAGTTGAATGGAAAATCGGGTCAAGAACAGAACAAGCTGACTAAGGTCTATTTTTAGTGGTCTGTTCTTTCTTTCTAGAATAATATGTTCTGTGAAAGTTTGAAACAAAACATTGCCCCTTTATTTGGGAGAAATGCCACTTCAAAAATAGTTTGAAGAAGGGTCCTGACCCGAAACGTCATCTATCAATGTTCTCCAGGGATGCTGCCTGACCTGCAGAGTTACTTCAGCACTTTGTGTTCTTTTGTTTGGAAACCAGCATTTGCTGTTCCTTATTTCTACGTCAAAAATAGATGTGTTTCCGACCATGAACCTATTCTCACAGAAGTCAATGGGCGATATCACATATCCTCTGGCACCAAGATCACTGTATGGCCTTTACATTGATTGTACACTGTCATTGTCCCTCAGAGTTCACTTCCTCATTTTCCATTTGCATCCTTGAGAAATCATTGATTTATCTCATGCAGAGTATAGCTGCACACACAGATAATCATAATGAAAGCAAATATTCCGCACAAGTTTGGATTTAATAAACCTCTACCACCACTCAGGGACAAAGGAGGTAAATCACCACAATAAGGCAATAAGGAAAAAGCATTCTTGCTCTATTGTTTTATTATTTTACTATCAGGCATAATAATTATATACAAGTATCATGTTACTACGACTGACCGGATAACAGATCCTATTGGTCATTATCTAATAAGTAATGGAGTTTGATCAACCACAATCAGATTCTCAAGTTGTCACATATGGTTGATGATTAGTATGGTGACAACACAGATTGTGGATCAATGGTATTTTTAACAAGGCCATTGTACTTGTATACTAGTAATTATAAACTGGGGAAAAATATAATTTGGTAAAATAAAAATATTTGTACAAAATATAAAGATGCAACTCAATAACTTTTGAATATTATGTACATTATGCAGTATATTTATAATAATGCCTTTGATAACAACTAAATATTCTTCCAAAGTACAACCATGTCACATGGTTCTGTTGCACACATAATATTGCCAATTTTTCAGAAGTAGCATAAAATTAAATAAGTGGTCTAATTAATTAAGATAAATTAATGTTGAGATGGGCATACTTTCATAAACTTTGTGAAACAAATATGTCTTGACAAATTATTAAGGGAACTTGGTAAATTCAAAAGTTTAAAAAAAAATCTTTGTAATCGGGACGCACATTTAAAGGTACGTTCTTAGAAAATAGATTGTGAAGTATATTTTTTGTACACTGGTCGCCAAATTTCAATTAAAAATAAATTGTGAATAAAAATTAGGGATTTATTGTATGGATTTTGAAGTCTACAATTTTCATAAGTTGGACACAAAATGCTGGAGCAACTCAGCGGGTCAGGCAGCATCTCTGGAGAAAATGGATAGGTGACATTTCAGCTCTGGACCCTTCTTCAGACTGATTTTCATTCCAGGTTCCTTCACACAATGCTCAGCTCCATCATTGAATGGGACTTTTGTTGAAGATTGAGTGATCAAGAACCCAATCCTCAACCCCATGGCTTGCCTTCCTTATGAGGTCCTAGATCAAACTGCAGCCCCAGACATGCTTAAGTTCCTTTGTGTGTCCCCTCTCATCCTTCTGAATTCCAGTGTATACAAGCCTAGTCGCTCCAATCTTTCAACATATGACAGTCCCGCCATTCCGGGAATTAACCTAGTAAACCTACGCTGCACGCCCTCAATAGCAAGAATATCCTTCCTCAAATTTGGAGACCAAAACTGCACACAGTACTCCAGGTGCGGTCTCACTAGGGCCCTGTACAACTGCAGAAGGACCAAGAAATTGCAGAGTTGTTGATGTAGTTCAATCCATCACACAGACCACACTTCCCAACATTGACTCCATCTATTCTTCATACTGCCTTGGAAAAACAGCCAATATAATCCAATACTTGTCCCACCCCGGCCATTCCTTCTTCTCCCCACTCCTGTCAGGCTGATGATTCAAAACATGAAAACAGATTATGCAATATCTGACTCAGGAACAGCTTCTATCCCTCTGTTATCAGGCTTCTGAATGGTCCTTCCATAAGCTCGCGTACTGTCCGATTTAATTCTATCCCATTGAGGATATTGGACTTTGTCTCTGGAATTGGTGCGCTACTGAGAACTATATTCTTCACTGTATCAGAAAATAACTGCAGAAGGGTCTCGACCCGAAACGTCACCCATTCCTTCTCTCCCGAGATGCTGCCTGACCTGCTGAGTTACTCCAGCACTTTGTGAATAAATCGATTCTTCACTGTATCGACCCCTTGTTCTTCCTATTTCACTTGAGTTTTTGGTTTGATTCTACCTAGTTGTAACAATATCTGATTTGATTGAATAGAATGCATAATAAAGCTTTTCACTGTACCTTGGTGCACGTGACAATAATACACCTAAACCTAATTTTGCTGCTCCACCTCTGGTCTGCTGCCTGGCAGGTCTCTGGCACTTACTTGATGCAAGGTCTAGTGACCAATGAACTAAATTAGTGCCCAAGGATCAAATTGGGCCTAACTACGGCCTCTGAGTGTGTTCAGATCTAGGTCCATACAATTAGAGACAAGTGTTATGTACAGATGGTCTTTCACTGTGAGACACAATGCAGTTCAGTACTGGTGGCACCAATCACATACTTTAAAGACCCAACAGCAACTTGAATTTGCAGGCAGTAGGTTAATACTCAAAACAGTCTTTAGTGTCTCAAATAATAACAAATTGGCACATCACTGTAGGACACAGAGGAAACTTTAGACTGTTGGATCATTAAAATATGTGATTAGTCCCACCAGTACCTAAGTTCCTTGATTGGTATGAGATCTACTATTAATATTAATCTTTACTTTGAAGTCCACTTGCATCCCCAGTAGCCATTATAACAGAATTTGTCAAGGCAATCTCTTTGTGAAAGAGTCTCATATTTCTTAACTGATATGCCTTTAATACCAATGAGGAATTTTCAAACATAATCTATGAGCTGTCAACCACCTCAGCTAGACTACCCACTGAAACTTTGTATGCATATCCCTATTCCCAACTGAATCAGTCAGAGCTGTAAAATAGCTGGCCATAAATTTATTGGGAGATATCATTTTACTTCCAACATTAATTGCAAAATCCAAGACAGACCTGTCATGTTCACATTCCTTCAGGTAACTTTGTACCATCAGATCATGTATCTCCAGTAACAGTAAAGCAGGAGTACCCTAAATTATATATATAATGTTTATATATATATACATTATAAACTAGAAAACTAGTTTACGTGAGTTATTAACATTATTTTTGACAGTATTTGCAAAGATTAAATTACACCATCAAATCTGATCTGAACATATACAACTTGGGTATAGAATGAACAATGGGATTGTACGATGAAAAACAAACGTTATTGATTTTAGTCTCTGTTCAGGCACTGATCTATTGCTTTATTTTTATTGTTAATCAAGATTTCTGGCATATTTGAGGGATGGACCAATAAATCTTCAATACTTTATGTGAAATCCAGTCTCAGCATTCCTCATATTACTCTTAAACTTGATGTAAGGATAAATCTGATTACCAACTGTAAATTATCTCTTAAATCTATCTTATGACTTCATCAAATTCAACTTGATGTACTGACCTTGATTTTCAGTAGCAGACCTCTGAAGTTTGATATGTGTGATGCACTTTGTACTTTGCATTCTCCCTGGGGTGTGAATGTTCCAGACAACATTAATTTCTTCCGGTAAAGGGTCCACCATGTTTGTGTTCATGTCTAAAGTGGAAACATTCTAGTTAGACTGAGCTTCCAAGTGAAATAAATACATTTGATTTGTCCGATCACGAATAATCGACTATTTTTCTGTCATTTCTGGTAGACTAATTTGCAGACATTGATTGTGTGGTTAGCTATTGTTACCTTGGATCTGTGACAATCAAAATGAATGAAGGTGAATCTGATGCACGTTGGTGTTTCTCACACGATAACTATCTATTTAACAAGTGATTAATAATACGAGAGCTGAACATTTGACAAGGGCTGAATCCTTGACTAGACCATTGACAAGGTCCCACACAAGAGATTAGTGTGCAAAATTAGAGCACATGATATTGGAGGTAAGGTATTGACATGAATAGAGAACTGGTTGGCAGACAGAAAGCAAAGAGTAGGAATTAACGGGTCCTTTTCAGAATGGCCGGCAATAACTAGTGGGGTGCCGCAAGGTTCAGTGCTGAGATTCCAGTTATTTACAATATACATTAATGATTTAGACAAAGGAATTAAATGTAGCATGTCCAAGTTTGCGGATAACGTAAAGTTGGGCGGCAGTGTGAGCTGCGATGAGGATACTATGAGGCTGCAGGGTGACTTGCATAGGTTGGGTGAGGGAGCAGATGCAGTATAATGTCTAAAATGTGAGGTTATCTACTTTGGTGGCAAGAAGAAGGCAGACTATTATCTGAATGGTGTCAGATTAGAAGGGGAGGTACAATGTGACCTGGGTGTCCTTGTACATCAGTCACTGAAAGTAAGCCTGCAGGTTCAGCAGGCAGTGAAGAAAGCAAATGGCATGTTGACCTTCATAGCAAGAGGATTTGAGTATAGGAGCAAGGAGGTCCTACTGAGTTGTACAGGGCCCTGGTGAGACCACACCTGGAGTATTGTGTGCAGTTTTGGTCTCCTAGTTTGAGGAAGGACATTCTTGCTATTGAGGGAGTGCAGCATAGGTTCACCAGGTTAATTCCCTGGATGGTGGGACTGTCATATGACGAAAGAATGGATCGACTGGGCTTATATTCATTGGAATTTAGAAGGATGAGAGGGGATCTTATAGAAACATATTGAGGGATTGGACAGGCTGGATGCAGGAAAAATGTTCCCAGTGTTGGGGGTGTCCATAACCAGAGGTCACAGTTTAAGAATAAGGGGTAGGCCATTTAGGACTGAGATGAGGGAAAATATTTCACCCAGAGAGTTGTGAATCGGTGGAATTCTCTACCACAGAAGGCAGTGGAGGTCAATTCACTGGATGTATTCAAGAGAGAGTTGAATATAGCTCTTAGGTCTAACGGAATCAAGGGATATGGGGAGAAAGCAGGAAAGGGGTACTGATTCTGGATGATCAGCCATGATCATATTGAATGGCAGTGCTGGCTCAAAGGGCTGAATGGCCTACTCCTGCACCAATTTTCAATGTTTCTATGAACAAGAAGTAAGTGCGTATTGAAATATGCCATAGAGTTAAAAAATGGCAAAGTCTATAGAGATGTCCAATGATATCTCTGTAGATTTTAGAAAATAAATCTTTGGCGTCAATATAAATAAATCCCTGGCGACAGTATAAGCCACTTGCAATAGTGTGCTGGTGTATGTTAATCTCTCAGTGCTAAGTCTTCACTGCCTACTGTAATCTATATGGGAAAGGAAAAACATAACAACAAGAGAAATAGGCCCGTCAGCCCCTGATGGCTGTTCTGCCACTCAATGAGAAGATGTCTGATCTCTAATATCAGCACCACAAACTCAATATTCCACAATTCTGTTAAATATCTAAACTCAATTGATATCTAGTTTGAATGCACTCAGAGAGTAATCACCTCAACCTTTTGGGTCGAGACTTCATTGCGTTTAGAAGAAACTAAACTCTGAATTGAAAACTGGTATTCACCTATATCCACCTATCACTTGCCAGGTTTTGTCCTGCCCCCTCCTCTCTTTTCCAGCTTTTCCCCTCTACTACAATCAGTCTGAAAAAGGGTCCTGCCCGAAACATTGCCTGTCCATTCCCTCCACAGGTGCTGCCCAATGCACTGACTTTCTCCAGCACTTTGTGATTTTCCTCAAGATTCTAGCATCTGCAGTTCCTTGTGTCTCCTGTTCATAAGTTATGAGAGCAGAATTAGGCCATACAGGCCATCAAGTCCTCTCTGCCATTCAATCATGGCTGATCTATCTTTCCCTCCCAACCCCATTCTCCTGCCTTCTCCCCATAACCCCTGGTGCCCTTTCTAATCAAAAATCTTTCAATCTTCACCTTAAAAATATCCATTGACATGGCCTCAGCAGCTATGATCTGTGCACCCAGATGTAGATCAATTTAATACTTGAAACCTGATAACTTCATGAGCAGTTCCTGTTTGGTTATTAATACATGTCTGTGGTTGAAATTAAAATTTTAAATTAGAATATCCAGCTTACCTGGGTTGGACATTGAGAAATAATTAGTAGTGTTTTTGTGGCATAGATCGTGCGCAGTATGCCACTTTACTGCATTGCTGCAGTTCCTCTCAGCACAAGGACCACTGGTCTGATCTAAAAGATTTTCCACAGTGGAGTTGTGGAATTGAATATCCATGTAACATTTAGTTGTTTCCATTCCCTTTGGTGTACTGTAGCTCCAGGAGGCATTCATTCTATGAGGGAAGTGTAACAGTTGTATCCTCTGTCCATTGATCCCAGTGATTTTACTTCTATCTGTCATAGTTATCACCATTTTCGAAACTGTGTTGAAACAAACACGTGATGAAAATGAGGCACACGGGAACAACAAAAAAGTACAAAGTAAATGGTCACCGAGGAGAAAAGCACTGTAGGAATTATTAGCATGGAAATTCCTCACTGCCGCTCCCATTCCTACACTTCACAGGGACCACAATGGTAATTCCATTATGATGACATAGTAATTGCATCAAAATGGAGTCAGCCTTGAGGATTTCTTTAGTGATTGTTACACATACCACTGAAAAGTTAAAGCATGTTTCTTGACATAATTTCATTTGTCATGGAGCACTTTATAAATGACAATCATGACAAGTTAACTCAGTAGAAATGGTTTTGGCAAAAAGTGCAGGATTGAATGCTTATTTGAAACATTTTTGGGTGAGTTCTCCACAATTCCTTTCTAGATTATTTTGGTTACTCCACAATCAAAAAGGCCCAACAGAGGATGTACTTCCCGCGGCAACTGAGGAAACACAATCTGCCACAGGCAATGATGGTCCAATTCTATCCTGCTATCTTTGAGTCCGTCCTCACCTTCTCCATCATGGTCTGGTTTGGCTCAGCCGCCAAGCACGACATCCGGAGGCTGCAACGGATCGTTCGTACAGCTGAGAAGGTTGTTGGCTGCAACCTTCCCCCTATTGACGAACTGTACGCTGCAAGGGCCAGGAAGCGAAGGGGCAAGATTATTTCTGACCCTTCTCACCCTGGCCACAAAATCTTTGAAGCACTTCCCTCTGGAAGGCGACTCCGGACTGTCAAAGCAGCCACAGCCAGACACGAGTAATAGTTCTACTCAATAACCAAAGTCTGTCGTCTCTTTTTTGTTCTGGTTTATTTTCGCCCACATGTTTAGACCGTAATGTTGTATCCTTATTGTTTTGATGTGTTTATGGTTTATTCTTAATTGTTAACTGTATGTTTGTGTTGTCATTTGTGAGCGGAGCACCAAGGCACATTCCTTGTATATGCATACTTGGCCAATAAACCTATTCATTCATTCATTCATTCATTCATTCATTCATTCATTCATTCATTCATTCATTCATTATTGTTTTGATGTGTTTATGCTTTATTCTTAATTGTTAACTGTGTGTTTGTGTTGTCATTTGTGAGCGGAGCACCAAGGCACATTCCTTGTATATGCACATACTTGGCCAATAAACTTATTAATTAATTCATTCATTCATTCATTCATTCATTCATTCATAAGCAATATAAAATAATGTAAATTTTATTGATTAGGTGTGGCTTTATGTATGCAGGAAAGAGGAATTATTATCTGCAACCTAAATTAGGGATGAACTTACAAGATGGATGAATGATCATAAACTTGAATGGAAATGAGTGCAAGTATAAGTCTTAAGGATACTAAATAACTTTTACATAGCTGGGCACAAAATGCTGGAGTAACTCAACGGGTCAGGCAGCATCTCGGGAGAAAAAGGAAAAGTAACCTTTCAGGCCGGGACCCTTCTTCAGACTGATTGTAGAGGGGGGAACTGGAAACAAAAGCTTTTCTTGCTTCCAGTCCCCCACCACAATCAGTCTGAATCATTACATGTTATGGCATTTCAAAGGGGGGGGGGGGGGAGGGTGTTCTGGGACGCCAGAACCAACTGTTGAGCCTTCCCGAGATGTCGTGGGCATAACTCAACGAAACACCAATGAAGGGAGGTGCCCACTTGATAACCCCAATGATATATTTGCATCTACAGGATTCGGGTTTTTTTAAGAACTAATTAATATGCAGGTAGCTGTTTTTTGCATATGGAGTAATTTATTGTAAGTTGGAATATTTAGTTAGATAGTTAGATAATACTTTGGCTTTGGGCTTGGTTTTCTTAGTTGAGTGCTTATCCTGGAGTTATAGCACAAGTACTTTGTGTTTTAATTGTAATCATCAGTCAAGATATTGAGTACAGGAGTTGACACATCATGTTACAACAGTACAAGTAGTTAGTGAGACTTCACTTGAATTACTGTCCACAGTTCTGGCCATAAAGCAACTGGAAGGATGTTATTAAGCTGGAAAGGCTGCAGAAAAGATTCATGAGGATGTTACTAGGATTGCATGGCTTGAGTTATAAGGAGAGACTGGGCGAAATGGGATTTTTTTTCCTGGAATATAGTTGTTTGAGAGGTAACCTTATAGAGGTATATGAAATCATGAGGGCCATGGATACGGTGAATGGTCATCAGTGTTGCAGTGCTAATTGTTTAGGTGCCGGAGCTGTCACTGGTGCCGGAGCGGCCACTGTTAAATTCCCCGCTAGTTAAAATTCCCCACTGTTTATTTAGGCTTTTTTTTTTACAGAGGTGCCAGAGCGGAGCTCCGCTGAGCTCCGGCAGCAATGCACCCCTGATGGTCAGAGTCTTTCTCTCCAGAGTGCTTGAGCCTAATCCTAGAGGACACAGAGTTAAAATGAGAGAGCAAGAACTTAAAAGGGACCTGAAGAGCAACTGTTTAACACGGAGGGTGCTGAGTACATGGAACGAGCTGCCAGAGGAAGTTGTAGAGAGGGGCATAATTACAATGTTTAAAAGATATTTGGACAGGTACGTGTACAGTAAAGGTTTAGGGGAATATGGGTTAGTGGCAAGCAAATGGGTCTAGCTCATGTAGACATCCGGGTGGGAATGGAGAAGTTGGGCCGCCGGGCCTGTTTTCATGCTGTATAACTACAACTAAATAAAATGTTTCCTTTTTACATCATGGTTTTCAACAATCTATCATTTAAAAGAATAGACATCAGGTGGCGCCAGCAATGGCTGCCTCGCCAAGAGACTGTCTGTCCCTTCCTTCTTTGTTGTTTTAATAGCATGTGTTAAATGTATGGTTTTAGTGTTCTTTAGCATGTTTTATGGGGGGGGGGGGGTTGGGGGAAGCTTTTTTTAATCTCTTACCTCGACGAAGATTAGATTTTTTTCCGTATCATCCGCACTGCAGCCTAACATCGAGGAGCTGGAGGCCCTTGCTGGAGACCGACTTCAGGAGCTCCAACCTCGGGAACCTGAGGACTTACTATCGTGGTGCTCGCGATCCTTTTGCCAAGGATCGACCACTGAGCTCCATCCGCAGGAGCCTGCGGACTTTAACATCATGGAGCTCATGGTCTCTGGCTAGAGACCGACTTCGGGAGCTCCAAGACGCAGGAGCT
Organism: Rhinoraja longicauda; assembly: GCF_053455715.1. NCBI lineage: Eukaryota > Metazoa > Chordata > Chondrichthyes > Rajiformes > Arhynchobatidae > Rhinoraja > Rhinoraja longicauda. The sequence goes on along the minus strand of NC_135953.1, from coordinate 69,048,060 downwards.
TCGGCTGCGGCAGCTTTGATTGCCCCGAAGCTTTGATCGCCGGCTGCAGCAGCTTCGTTTGCCCCGACTGCGGATGGTTCGATTCCCCCGACCAGGGAGAATAAAGAGGGAAGGAGATTAGACTTTATTGCCTTCCATCATAATGAGGAATGTGGGGAATTCGTTGTGGTGGATGTTTATGTTGATTTTTATGTAGTTGTGTGTCTTGTTGCTTTGTTTTTCATATGGCTGTACGGTGATATGAATATCAGTGTACCTTAATGTACACGTGACAATAAAAGACCTTTGAAACCTTTGAACATTTGAATTATAGTAAACCCTTGTTTTAAAAGACCCCTTTATAACGGACTTTAGTTACAGTGGATGGACCTGCCCATGCCACGCAAGGTTTGTACCCCCTCCCCAGCCCTGGGTTGCAACGCCACTCCTAGCTTGCAAGCTGCACCAGTGAATCCTTCCTCACCCATCAAACTCTGTGGTTCACGCGGCTGTTGTTGCAGCTCACATTGTAACCCCTGGGGACAATGCTTTCTTCAGGCCCCTGCCACCCAGGATGCACTTGGTCACTCTGGGGCTCCCTTCTCTCTAACCAACTGATGTTTCTTCCTCTTTGCCGTCGCTTTGCGTGCTCCCCGCTTCACTGCCATCTCCTTCTCCTGTCACTCTGTCCATTCAACCTCCCCCCCACCCTCCACTACGTCTCCACCTCCTTCTCCCCCAGAGTCACCGACATACTCCACTTTGGCCAACTGTGAGGGAGGAGGAGGAGGCGGCGGAGGAGGGGAAGAGGGAGAGACCAAGTGGGCAGAGCGACAGGAAAAGGAGGAGGAGGTGGTGGTGAAATGGGGAGCAGACAAAACGATAGCCGACAGGAAGAGGCGGCAGCTGGTGAGAGGGGAGGGAGCCCTACAGTGACCGAGCGCATCTTGTCATTGGCAGCGGCCTGAAGAAAGAGCTGATGGCCAGGGTCTACATCGTGAGCCTCAGCACCAGCCACTTCAAACGGACCATGTGGTAACTGTGAAGACGGGCTCACTGGTGCAGACCAGCAGCATCGACATCTAGTTTTAAGGGGAAACGTCACAAATTGCAGGAGTAACTCAGCAGACTTAATCAGTCTGAAGAAGAGACCCTACATCACCTATCGATGTTCTCCAGAGGAACTGCTGACCGCTGAACTACTCAAGCACTTTGTGTCCTTTTGTGTGTTAGTTTAGTTTAGTTGATTGTCAGGTGTACCGAGGTACAGTGAAAAGCTTTTTTGTGGTTTGCTATAACCATCATCTGCATTTCTTTGTTACAACTTCATACAATGATAATACATTACTTGGTTATAGTGTACAATTGATAATAACAGACACCATTCCCCTCCTAATGATCCATTATGATGAGGGTTTACTGGATCTATAGAAACCGATAACAAAAACACTTGAAAGATACAGATAACAAATATATCCACCTTGTTGAATCTTGAGATTTTGCATGAAAATGAATAGTAAAGTTGTAAACAGAAAATAAATTCCTAATTTAAAAAAAATCTTCCTTACCTTGCAGAAATGATTTCTGATTCAGAAAGTGGTTTTCTTTTGTGTGAGTTTCACATATAAACCAGCCTGAGGCAATAAAATTTGGAGTTGCATTTGGACACACAAAATGTCCCCGATTCCTTTCATTGATGGACTGATTTAAAGATACTTTTATCTCAGTCATTCTTCTTTGACTTCCATTTTGTGAACAGTTGATAGAACTTGTAACATTCATGAATCCAAGCAGGGAAGCTGGGTTGGTTAGTTCAAGCGATAAATTCTGGTTGATACATGCTACCATGAGTAAATTAATAATGTCACCTGTGAACAGACAGGTATCAGTAAGTACATTTGTCACGGATAAAAAAAAAATTTAAAACTTACCCTGGGAGTGGTTGACATCTGGAATGAGCTGCCAGGGAAGGTGGTAGAATCAGATGCAATCCATGTTTCAGAGGCATAAAGACAGGCACATATAGGCAAGGTATAGAACCTAATGTTAGCCAATGTGATTAGTGTAGATGGGTAAATGTCATCATGGACATAGTGGACTGAAAGGCCCATTTCTATACTGTAGGACTCTATGACCCTTGGGATGACTCTAGATCATAAGAGATAGGAGTAAAATTAAGCCATTCGGCCTATTAAGTCTACTCCACCATTCAATCATGGCTGATCTATCTCTCCCTCCTAACCCCATTCTCATGCCCTCTCCCCATAACCTCTGACACCTGTACTAATCAAGAATATATCTGTCTCTCCTTTAAATATATCCACTAACTTTACCTCCACAGCCTTCAGTGACCACGTGGTGATTCTAGACCATGAACACCAAGATCTAAGGTAAGATGGGTTACTTTCATTTGTCATTAAAATTCTCAAAAGGACATTAACAGTATATGATAGCCTACATAAAGAGAGGCAATGCTCGTCATTTTACCACTTATTTAAATATTCCTTCAGTCCAACCTGCACCAAAGAAAACAACTCCAGATTATCCATTATCCATTCTTTCTTCAGAGCTGCTATTTTTAGAAATTGGCAAAAAACCTGGTAAATCTTTTCTGCATATTATCCATTGCAATCATATTAATCCTGTAATAGGCTGGTCAAAACGGTACACATGGTGTGGTCAAAGTAGTGTAGTTTACAGTTCCAGCATAACTTCCCTATTTTTATATTGTTTGTCTCAGCTAGAAAAAGAAAGCATCCTGTGTGCTTTGTAACTACTTTATTGACCTGTTCTGCTAAGTTTCTGGATCCATGGACCTATATTCTCAGGTCCCTCTATTCCTCCACACCACTCTTATATGCTGTATCTTCCCTTGCCTTGGTACATAAGACCATACGACCATTAGCAGAGGCCGGTAGGATGGAAGGTAAGGGCCAGGGGAACTCTATCCTTGTTCTATACCCGAAGAGAAGGGGTAAGAGCGGTAAATGGATGAGATGCCGTCAATATTTCCAGAATTGCTGACTTGTTCAAATGCTTCTTAATAGTTTTTTAGTGCTCTTTTTCCAACAAAACCTTTCCTGTCTCCCAGCTCGGTTAGTTCCCTAATATTGGCTCCATCTTGTTCATTCAAGCTAAAACAGACAAATATGAGTATACCTGATCACAGCTGATTTAGTTATGACATCCTCACTCCCCACAATTCAGGCTCAATTTCCATGCCCCAACACTCCGCCATCCCACATGCTCACTACTCTATCTAACTGAAGAAAGCCGCCTCATTTCCAGGGTTACATCTCTCCCCACACCAGGGGCTAGATAGGTCAAACTAATAGAAGCACAAAACCTGCATCATACAGTTAGTGTTTGCAGGGAAAATAAACTTCCATAAGATATATCTAACTATATTCCTAAATCTCTTGATATACAATGCCTTCAAAATATCCCAGCGAGCATACCCTAACCATGCATTGTTTCATTTCACATATGAGTATATGTCATATACATCTTAGTTTTATTGAATGTTAATGCTCTTTCATGATATACCATTATTTTGTTTTTAAATACTAACTAAATATGTTAAAGGTAGACACAAAATGCTGGAGTAACTCAGCGGGTTAGGCAGTTTCTCTGGAGAGAAGGAATGGGTGACGTTTCGGGTCAAGACCCTTTTTCAGACTTTCCTACACAACTAAATAAGTTAAACATTCATATGCTACTGCTAACAAATACCAGCACCAGTGCTGGAGCTTGAATGCCAGTACTAATGATACATTGTTAGTGAAATTAATTATGAGAAGGATATTTTTCTTCACAGATGTGTTTGTTTACATTGGCACCAATTTTAGGATCACATGGAATTTTCAAAGTGCAAGTGAATTTTTGCGAATGTTCTTTCCCCTTATTCCATTCAAAAATAACAAAAACACATTTAATTGAATAAAGCAAACTCTATCATTTTAAAGTACTTAATCATTTTAATGTGTTCCTAAAGAAGAAAATGGTGGCATTCTGCTAATTAGTGTACTTCGTTGAAAGAACGGTCTATCTTTCTGCTATATCTGTAACATTTTCAAAAAAGAATCATATTTTAAAAATTGGACAACACTGAGCTGCCAATAAGCAGTCACCCTACTGCATCAGTACAACGTGAGCTTTCATTACATTGGTGTATTTATATTTCAGAAATCTTCTGGCATATTTAACACCTGCAGATATCTCTCTTTCTCTCTCTCTTTCTCCCTGTTTCTCTCCCCTTCTCCCCCTCCCTCCCTTTCTCTCCCACTCTCTCGCTCTCTCTCTGTACCCCTCCCCCCAATTATTCTACCTGACTTACTAAGTATTTCCAATATTTTCTAGTTTATTGTAAATGTTCATTGTCAACAGTATTTTGCTTTTAGAGTGTTAATTAGCAGTTTATTTTCAATTTCATATATTTAGGCCAGCTGTCACTATCAACAACAATAAAAGAGGAGCAATTCTTTACCTGGAAATGTCATTGATGAATCTATAGAATATCCATGTATTTGTTTTTAAAATGAGGACAATATTAAAGTAAGGTAAGTTTTGAAACAAGAATGGTGCTAAAATTATGTTTTTTTGTCACATCGTATCTCATCAATGTGCAAGTTTTGCAATGGTAAATACCCAAAGCTTTTGAAGGCATTTTAAAGAAAATATTAGCTATTGTATTATTAAAGCTTTAAAATAATAACTTAATTTCCAATGTGGCAAAATCAAGTTTTGGTCAATGAGCTGAAATTTTCTCCATAATAAAACAAAAGTTCTTATAATATCCCACCTAAACATGTGACCCATGAAAATGGCTAACAGCACAAATATACAGTATGAGCAACCAGAAATTACTGGTCTGGTTTCTCTCTCCACTGATGTTGCCTGACCCGCTGAATGTTTCCACCGTTGTCTACATTTATTTCAGATTTCTAGCAACTGCAGGTTTTTTTTTTAATTTCAGTTTCTAGTTTGTAATTTTATTATGAAAGATCAAAATATTTCAATTATGCTTTTAACAAAGGTGCTCTCCTTAACTGAAGCGGGTAGAAGAGGCAATACTAATATTAGAACATTTCTTCTTTATACAGCACCTTTCATGTCTGCAGGGACTCTGATATTACCTAATGCTCAATAGCAAGGAGCCAAATGATTTTAGCTTTATGACTTGCTGTTTGTGTTTGGGATTTACTTTGAAAGATTTTACACAGCATAAAGCAGTTCGAATAAAAGGACTTGAGTAACCAATTGTCTTCCAATGTCTTAATTTGCTGGATAGGATATATAGAGAGAAAATATTCTTACCTGTGAAACAAACTACAACTATAAGTAATAAATTCAAGATAATAACTCCAAAGGCAAAACAAAGATTCATTTCATTATTCAAAGGTTACAACCTGGAGTCTACAACTATGTTTGAGACAAATGGCTTAGATATTTTCAAAAGGGAACAGGAAGAATTCTGAGTGCAATGAGAAAATGAAGCTGTACAGAAATGTAAAAGGAGGATAATGGAATGGCAGGAAACTCATCCGAGTAAAAACACAGGCAAAACTAACTGGCTGGTTTCTATTTGTTGTATGTAATAAACATGTATACATTTATATCAAGTAAACGTTTTATAAGCAGGTACAACGATATGCCTAATTCTACAAATCACCACTTGCTCAATTTTCCAGGCTCATGCAAAAATGTTAAATTCTCCACAACATACAACTAGCATCAATATTAAAATGGTCTACAGTAGATCCACATCCAAAACAGTAATATGCACATCCAAGCACTAACACATTAACTGTTATTAGTGACTACGTCAAGCAGAAAAATAAAACATTAATTCATTGCCATTTTTATTAATTCTCCTCTGCATAATTTTGCAATAATAAAATATCTCATGCATAATGTAGATAAATCTGTTGCTTGTTCCGAAATGATCACACAACCTCCAAAAATTAATAATCTGACATGTAGATGTGTAATGATGTAAATATAAAGATTTCCAACAAAAACACAAAGTTATTTGAAAAATATATTTATTAAAAATTATTATTCTAAGATTTTATTTGTCATAGATTTCTAATTTCACATAGTACTTATTTAGAACAGTACAGACATATTTAAATAATTTACATCATTTTTTTAAAAGTCACAGATTCAATGGCAAGTAATAAATATTATAAACAAAATATGTTTGCACCAACTGGACCATTTATAACCATACACCAAAAATGTAAATTTAATAACATTACTACTTTACTTATTTACTGCATTCATCAATAAAATTGCAAAAATAATAGAGAACAATATTTCACTTGTAATAATGCCATTGTGAAGAGATTGATAGCAAATCAATGGACATCATGGTAATAATTATCAATGTGCTAAGGATCCTGACAAAACTGTGTATGAAGATTAAAGATAATCCTTCCACATTAACCTTGACCATACTAATGCAAAGAGAAGTTGCACCACGACAGTTATGATTCATATTCTATATTATCTCCCAATGCCTTTATCTGTGGACTAACAATAAATTGATGTGCAATTGTTGAAGAGTTGCAGAAACTGGGGAAGATTGGTGATGAAAGTGCTTGTTCAAGGAGCAAAACATCCAGTTAAAAGAATGAAGGAATCCTCTTAGGTAGATGACAGCATGGATAAACTGCATATAAGAGATGAGGGGTCCACTTCCAACAATGAGAAATGCAACTGCATGCATGATGGCATGCAAAGATCACAAAGCAAACATCAGTAGCAGCTATGGTTAAGGTAATAACTGATACTAATAATCCAACATTTCATATCTCTCATACTGAGAACTGAAATGGGGTATGTTAAACAGACTAGATTTGTATGCTAGTTTGTATATGTTAAACAGACCACTTACAAAACTGTTAAGTGCTGTGATGTAAAAAAATAATCACAATCATTTTCATATTAATAATCTAACTGAAAAACAATTCATCAGAGTGTGAAATTGTATACACAGCTTTATTGGCTTTAAGAGTCCTTAATGGAAGAAATCTAGGAATTAATATGGCTATCCTGTGAGAGTAAATTAACATAATAAGTAACATTTGATATTACTTAACATCAAATTAACCAAAAGATGACTTTTGTGAATGATTTACTTTAGTATTTAAACCTGGGCATGAGATTAAATGCTAAAGCTGAGGACAGAAGGGGGCTTTTTGTCAGTGTTACATGCAAGTCTGAAAAAAACTCATTTCTGACACTGTTCAAAAAGGGAAACAAGCTTAATTTCCCAATCGTGACCTGCTTCATTGTGATGAGCAAAATTTAAAAAGAGAAGCCTTCAAAAGATATATGTATTTGCCAATTACAAAACTGTTAAGTGCTGTGATGTAAAAAAGATCAAAAATCATCTTTATATTGCTAATCTAACTGAAAGACAGTTCATTAGAGTGTGAAATTATTTACTCTACAGATTGAATCACCAACACATTTTTCAGTCATTTTATTCAAAGTAGATTATGCTATCCCAAAAGTAAAAACTTGCTATTCAGATAGGTTATTATTCAGAATTTAATGCAAATAGAGGGAAAACACATATTACGTCTCAACACCATACTGCATCCTTTTCCAGACTTATATTGCATTTAGAGATGATTTAATAAACTTGCTTCAAGTTATATAAACACCTTGACACGCAATCACACAAACTAACGGATAAATGTGTTACCAAATGTTTTTGGTCTCAAAAAGGAATAGAGTATTGCAAAATGTGATCTATACAAATTCAAATTGAAAATAAATATCAACCAGTAAAATAGCCCTTATTATTTGAGTTTTTCCTCCGCTATATATGGATTGTAAGTTGGAAAAATTAAGTAGCTTAAAAATGCAACTTATCTTTGTATCTATATGTTAGTGTTAAAACAGTTTAAAGCATCCTGTAGTTAAGTTTCCTTGCTCCAGTGCCATCTCAAGTGCTCACCAAGGTAACCATCATTTTAAGATAGATCTTTAAACAGATTTTTTAACGAAATAAAAAGTTACTATTGCATCCGTGATTCTTACCTTCAGGTGAGAGGAAAAAATCGGACAAACAGATAATGTAAACAGCCAGTGCAATTGTTATTATTTTCATGAGGACCATTCTTGCCATTGTTCTTTCAGCACATGGTTGGTCAGTGCTGAGCTATAGACTGTCAGTCTGTGGTAAGTTCCTTCCTATTCTCATTCAAATCCACGGAGGAGGGGGTGGAAAAAAACTACTGAGTCTGTTTTGGGTTGTTGATTTGTTTAAAAAGTGTACAATTTTGGATTGCCTCTTTTTGTACAGAGATCATTAATTTTTGCAAAACTGCCATTTAATGTAATAAGTACATTAAAATGTTACCAAAATTATATAATGGTGTAAATCTCTAAGCAGCTGTGCTAAAATAAGTGCCTAATTCATTTTCTGATCATTCTGACTCATCTGATTGCCTTCTTGCCTCTTGGTCATAGTGTTGTGAGTTTAAACCCTGTTGTGAACTTGAGTAGAAAATCCGTGGCGGACACAAGTGCAGCACTACCCTACTTGTGGATATGTGATTATTTAGATGTGATGTTAAATCCCTGCACAGGTGCATGTAAACAATCCTCTAGTGTTATTTGATGGTGTCCTGGTGTTCTGACCAACATTCTTCTCTCAGACAAAAACAGCAAAGGATAAATGATTAGAATATCTGGTTTTCTGTGAACCAAATAGCTTCCGTATTTTCAATAATAGAGAATGCACCTCAAAACAATTCCATTATAGGTAAAGGAGAGAAAGTAACATGCAACTATATTTAATCAGGATGGATCTAGCATATTTTGATATGCACTAATACTTTTGTGCATATCAGTGTGTTCAAAGGAACACAAAGTGTTTCTTAAAGCAAATCGTGAAACCTCTTCAATTAACAATACTATCACGCTCTGGGATTTGCATTGGTTTAAGTTGCAACACATAAAAGCATTGTTCAAGACTGTGATTCCAGAAGGACAAGGTCAGTTAGCATGTAGAAATACCACTCCCTTCAAGTTCTATCCAAAGTCGCACACCATCTCAACTTGGACAAAACATACTCTTCCGTCATCATTGCTGGGTTAAAATCTTGGAATTCCCTAACTAATAATATCACAAACTGTAACAGTTCATCCCAACTTTTTCAGGGACATCAAAGAATGAGCAATAAATGTCAGACTTACCAGCAACACCTATGACTGAATAATAAGTTAATTAGGTAACACTAATACGGGTATTATCGAGTCATAGAGTTGAGGATGGTTTTATGTTTTCTGTGGTGACTGATCAGGTCAGTGTATATGTGATGTATACATGCAACAATATGGTAAAGCTGCTTTGTGATGTATACATGCAACAATATGGTAAAGCTGCCCTGCGCATTGCGAAAATGCACAGAGCGTTAAAATGGCGATCTTGTGTCCAGACGTGTCCTGTTTTGGTCTCCCACTCAATGCGTGCTTTTGAGAATGTTACTGAGAAGAACGTATCATTAACTGGCGACGAGGATAAACTTGTTTTGAAGTTTCGCCTGGTGACTCGCTGTTGTGGCTACCATGGCTATTTTTGGCTCAATAGGGGAATTTGATGTTGCACATAGCGACTGGGTGCAGTACGCCGAGCGCATTGAACATTACTTCCTAGCCAATGACATTACAGATGCGGGAAAGAAGAGGGCCATCTTGCTTTCCGTGTGTGGAGGACCAACGTACAGACTCATCTCGAGTTTACTTGCTCCACAGAAACCTGGGCAAGTCGAATATTCTGAGATTGTGTCAACAGTCACAAATCACAAGGTCCCGAAACCGTCGGTCATCGTCCAGCATTACAAATTCAACTCTCGTCATCGTCAACCGGGTGAGTCAGTCGCTGATTATGTGACCGAGTTACGTCACCTCGCTGAACATTGTGCTTATGGTTCGAATCTCAATGAAATGTTACGTGATCGTTTAGTGTGTGGGATTGATGATGACCGCATTCAGCGTCGATTATTGTCGGAAGCCACGCTGGATTTCGACAAGGCACTCGGTATCGCCACCGCTATGGAGACGGCAGACCGCAACACGGCTGATCTCCGTGACGGGAAACAAAAGCCAAGCGAGGCGATAAACAAAATCGCGATATGTATACATGCAACAATATGGTAAAGCTGCCCTGCGCATTGCGAAAATACACAGAGTTAAAATGGCGATCTTGTGTCCAGACGTGTCCTGCTTTGGTCTCCCATTCAATGCGTGGTTTTGAGAATGATACTGAGAAGAACGTATCAGTGTGAACCTTAGGCTCTTCGTTTCCATATTTGCCAGTTTGAGAGGCAGTGCACTCCTTCCACCACCTACATGGGGCTTCAGTCTTCTCCTAGTGTATGGACTCATGATTCTTGTTCTCCTTTTGGATATGGCACTTGACTTTTGTCATTCCTTTTGCCTCTTTACTATAATAAACCTAAAATAGAGGAAGTTCTCTCTTTGACTATTATTCACTTTAGAGTCATACAGGATGGCAACAAGCAGTTTGGCCCAACTCATCCAGCCAACCAAGATGCCCCATCTAACCTAGTCACATTGGCAGGCCAATTTCCCTCCGGGAACGAATAAATTTTTATTATATCGTATCGTATTTGCCCATGTTTGACTCACATCCTTTTTTTCTCTTATACATATACCTATCAAAAGTCTTTTAAATGTTGTTATTGCAACTGCCTCAAAAAGTTCTCCTGGCAGCTCGTTCCATATATCCACCACCCTCTGTATGGAAAAACTTGCCCCTCAGGTTCCTATTAAAACTTTCCCCTCTCACCTTAAATGCATGCCCCTCTTGTTCTTATTTCCACTGTCCTGGGGAAAACACTCTGCATATCCATCCTAACTATTCCCCTCGTTATATTATGCACCTCAATAAGATCACTTCTCAGCCTCCTGCACTCCCAGGAATCAAGTCCTAGCCTGCTAAACCTTTCCCCATTATGCAGGCCCTCGGGTTCTGGCAATGTAAATCATCTCTGCACTCTTTCCAGCTTAATGAGAACCTTCCTACAACGGAATGATCAAAACTCAATACAATACTCCAAGTGCTGCCTCACCAACAGTACAACCGTATCATAACATCCCAACCTCTGTAAATTCCCAGGCAGATGATAATTGTATTGTTATGAAAAGCCTTATTTTTAAATTGGACAGTTACTCAGTTAATGATACAATAAAGAAAGTAAGATTAGTACTCACCAGGAAAATTATTTCATTTTTATACACTTTCATTGCATAATAGCACGTGTGCTTTGGTTTCTGTGATGGATCAGGATAATTAAGCCTATAACAGCACAGCTACTTTCACCAGGATGCAATGTAGTAGAAATTATGAGGTTTCAAATTACTGAAAAGGGAAGCTGGCTCATCCTTCCATAGACATTTGTAGTCTTCTGTCACAGCATTCGAGGTGCTAGCTCACCCTTCCAAATATAGATTAATTTTTGCATGAACAAGTGTTTTTCATCATCAGTCTTAAACTCGCCTTTCACCAAATCTCACCTTTATCCTTTTATCCTGCATTCCTGGTTTGACATTAAGTAATGTTTAGGACTGGATGTTGAAAATTCACTTATTCTGTTATCTCACCCATCCATAAGATGTCGTAGCAATCATCCCTTTTCAAGTCTAACCACAACAGTCATAGATTGTGAGCATCAAGCTTGTTGCCTTTTTTCAGTATTTTTCCAAGAAACGACTATCTCTCTTGTTTCCTCAGAAATCAGAAGCAAACGCAATACATTTTTCATCTATCCCAAACACGCTTCATGTCGCTGGAAAAGAAAGAAGTAGAAAAAATTAATCTGACAAAAATGATTATTGTTCATTATGTTTAGTGTGCTCTATGCATTGGTGCTCTCAGAGATAGATTTGGGACACAGGTTCTGGTCCACTTCTGGAGCTCCAGAAGAAGTAGCAGTTCCATTACTTGGAAAAACTCAGTGATTCAGGCTGCATTTGTAGAGAGAAAAACAGAGTGAACACTTCAGGTCACTATCATCTTGCTGGAACTGGGAAACATTAGAAGTAAGACAATATCATTTTGTACCGAAAGTGAGGAGGGGGAAAGAGGCAAGAAAGGCAAGGTCATAAAGTCATAAGGAATAGTAGAATTAGGCCATTCGGCCCATCAAGTCTACTCCACCATTCAATCGTGGATGATCTATCTCTCCCTCCTAACCCCATTCTGCCTTCTCCCCATAACCTCTGACACCTGTTCTAATCAATGTACAATGTACAATGCAAGGTCTAAGATAGAATGCAGATTTCCTGGGATTAAGCCAGGTGGTGTCCTTTGAATGAGGGGGGGGGGGGGGGTACATGAAAAGATGTACCTGGAGGAAATTCACAGTGAAGCAATAACACTAAATCTAAAATTACTAGAAGAGAAGAGAGAAAAATATGTGGGATACAAAACTGGAAAAATGTAGAATTCAAGAAGAGTGTATTGCCCAGTTCTGTCTCTCTGACTTGCTTTGAGATTTATTAGAACAGTGTAGGAAGCTGGCAGACAAAGTAAATGGGAACCGTTACTTTTGTGTCACCCTTGTACACTGAACAGAGATGTTTTTGCCAGGTGATGACCTTAATCTGTATTTATAAGAAAATAACTGCAGATGCTGGTACAAATCGAAGGTATTTATTCACAAAATGCTGGAGTAACTCAGCAGGTCAGGCAGCATCTCAGGAGAGAAGGAATGGGTGACGTTTCGGGTCGAGACCCTTCTTCAGACTGATGTCAGGGGGGCGGGACAAAGGAAGGATATAGGTGGAGACAGGAAGATAGGGGGAGATCTGGGAAGGAGGAGGGGAAGAGAGGGACAGAAGAACTATCTAAAGTTGGAAAGTCAATGTTCATACCACTGGGCTGCAAGCTGCCCAGGCGAAATATGAGGTGCTGTTCCTCCAATTTCCGGTGGGCCTCACTGTGGCACGGGAGGAGGCCCATCACAGAAAGGTCAGACTGGGAATGGGAGGGGGAGTTGAAGTGCTCGGCCACCGGGAGACCAGTTTGGCCAACACGGACTGAGCGCAGGTGTTGAGCGAAGCAATCGGCAAGCCTGCGTTTGGTTTTGCCGATATAAATAAGTTGACATCTGGAGCAGCGGATGCAATAGATGAGGTTGGAGGAGGTGCAGGTGAACCTCTGTCTCACCTGGAAAGACTGTTTGGGTCCTTGGATGGAGTTGAGGGGGAGGTAAAGGGACAGGTGTTGCATCTCGTGTGGTTGCAGGGGAAAGTGCCCGGGGATGGGGTGGTTTGGGTAGGAAGAGACGAGTGGACCAGGGAGTTACGGAGGGAACGGTCTCTGCGGAACGCAGAGAGGGGAGGGGATGGGAAGATATGGCCAGTGGTGGGGTCCCGTTGTAGGTGACGGAAATGTTGGCGGATGATTTGTTGGATCTGCTGGCTGGTGGGGTGGAAGGTGAGAACGAGGGGGATTTTGTCCTTGTTGCGAGTGGGGGGAGGGGGAGCAAGAGCGGAGCTGAGGGATGTGGAAGAGACCGTAGTGAGAGCCTCATCTATAATGGAAGAGGGGAAGCCCCGTTTCCTGAAGAATGAGGACATCTCTGACGCCCTAGTCTGAAACACCTCATCCCGGGCGCAGATGCGGCGTAGACGGGGGAATTGGGAGTAGGGGATAGACTTTTTGCTGGAGACCGGGTGGGAAGAAGTGTAGTCCAGATAGCTGTGCGAGTCAGTGGGTTTATAGTAGATGTCAGTCACTAGTCTGTCTCCTGTGATGGAGATGGTGAGGTCCAGAAACGGGAGGAAGATGTCGGAGATAGTCCAGGTATATTTAAGGGCAGGATGGAAATTGGAAGTGAAGTGTATGAAGTCAGTGAGTTGTGCATGGGTACAAGAGGTAGCACCAATGCAGTCGTCGATGTAACGGAGGTAGAGTTCGGGGATGGGGCCGGTGTACGCCCGGAACAGGGATTGTTCGATGTATTTGGTATGTAGAGGAGACCAGATGTGAGCACTGGTCTATATCAAGCATAGGGTTGCCAACTGTCCCGCATTAGCCGGGACATCCCGTATTTTGGGCTAAATTTGTTTGTCCCGTACGGGTCCGCCCTTGTCCCGTATCAGGCCTGGGGGGTGCTGTTGGCCCGGACAAAGTTTCCTTGTATTTTTACAAATTAAAAAGATTTTTAATAGAAATAAATTATGAATTAAATATGTTTTTAATCACAAATGGTGAATATTGGTTAAGGACAACTCGTTTTATAAGTTTTAGCCTTTAATTTTTTAATACAAATTATAATAAGTTGTGTTTTAATAACATAAGGATATTTTTTATTTTTTATGTAAACTAACCGGCCCGCTGCTTGTTCATTAATTCATGATGCGGCCCGCAGTAACAAAAAAGGTAGCCCACCCCTGGTGTAGGCTAACGGAGTGTGTTTGCGGGGCGGGACCGAATGTGTTCGCCTAGCGGGGTTGCATAGCAACCGGCTCCCGGCCCGGGCGGCCGCCATTGGTGGAGCGGGAGCACGTGGCCACTGTCTGAGTGAGGCCATGTGGGGCATGGGTGGTGACATCACCTTGTCCCATGTTTGGGAGTTAGAAAGTTGGCAACCCTAATAAAGCACTACACTAAATACAGGTAGCTCATTGCTCCAACTGAAAGGATCTTCTGTGATTGTATGAGAAGATGTCTTGAGAAAAGGGATTGATACATAGATATTTACATCAATTTCTGTTTTAGTTCAGACCTCCAACATCTGCAGTGATTTGCTTGTGGAGCACCAATGTTCCATCAGATCTCCTACATATGGAACCAATTATGTTTACTTTGTAAACTACCACAGCTTCCAAAATACACAAATATGACACAAATATGATCACCACAGGCTTACGATGTGATCTTTCTCTAATCCTAGACACACATGACATGACATGATTGGATGCAAAGACAGTTGGAATATAGAGCAATAGAGCACAGGAACAGGCCCTTCAGCCCCAAATGTCCATGCCAAACATGGTGTCAAGTTACGCTAACCTCCTTGCCCGCATGTGATCCATATCCATCCATCCCCTGCACATGTATGTGCCTATCTAAAAGCCTCTGAAATACCACTATCGTATCTACCTCCACCACCACCCCAGACTACCCACCACTCTCTGTGTAAAAAAAATGTTCCACATATATCCTTTAAATCTTGCCTCTCGCACCTTAAAGCCATGCCGCCTAATATTTGACATTTACACCCTGGAAAAATGGTTCTGTGTCTACTCAATGTACATCTCTAACAATTTTATACACTTCTAGCGGGTCTCCTCTCAGCCTTCGAGACTCCAGATAGAACGTCCAAGTTTGTCCAATCCTTTTAGCTAAAACCATCTAATTCAGATATCATTCTAGTAAACCTCCTCTGCACGCTCTTCAAAGCCTCCACAATCTTCCTGTAATGGGGCAACAGAACTGCATATAATACTCCAAATCCAGCGTAGCCAAAGTCCATATGTAGAGCTGAAACATGACCTCCTGACTCTGATATGCAATGCCCAACCAATGAAGGCAAGACTACCACATGCCTTCTTTACCATTCCACCTACTTGTCTTGCCACTTTCAGGGAGCTATGGACTTGAACCCCAAGATCACTCTGTACATTAATGCTGTTAAGGGTCTTGCCATTAAGGGGAAATTAAACAGTTAAACCCCTTACATTCAACCTCGCAAAGTCCACACCTCACACTTGCTTGGATTAAACTACATCTGTCATTTTTCCACCCATTTCCGTAGGTGATCTATATCCCGTTGAATACTTTGAAAGCTTTTCTCACAGTCCGCAACTCCAATTTTGGTGTCATCTGCAAATGTACTAACTAATCCATCTGCATTTACCTCCAAGTTATTTCAATAACACCCACCACGATCCTCTGTCTTCTATGAGTAAGCTTGTTCTGAATCCAAATGATTAAGTCACTGTGGATCATGTATCTTAATCTTCTGGATCAGCCTACAGAAATGATTCAATCAAAAGTGCCACCAAATACCCAACATCCCATACCCTTATCAATCACCTTCGTCAACTTCCCAAAAACTTAATCATGTTCATAAGACATGACCTGCACTAGTTAACCAGCATACATTTTGGTTCAAGCAATTTCAGGGAAACTGCTATAAGCAGGTTACCTGGTTGTGGGGTTATCCATTGGGTTCACCCTGACACTGTCCTTGCTCATCTATCTGCACACATTTACTACTCAACCTTAAAAAAAAGTTACTGAGAATTTGACCAAAATCAGTTACTCCTAAAATTATAATACAGGAAAGGGGAAAATAATATACAGTAATGTTTCATCCTAATATTACCACTGTACAACGAGGAAAATGTTAAATACAGTTTAGGAACAGTTCTGCAAATATGTTGAGTAGAATGATCTTTATATATATTATTTGTCTTATTGAACTGACTTGCTATTTTATCTGAGGAAATATCTTTCATTTTTAAATGTTGAAAATAAAATACAGCTATTTTAAACATAGGCAAAACAGCAGCAGCAGTAAGTCATAAGAAATTTTTATTTTGGATATTTTGCAATCAAATAAACAGATGTACAAAAATATTTGCTTAACTTTTTGCCTTCTCTCAAAGAAGTAATGGATTTTCCATTAATTTCATTAGGAAACCAGTGAAGTATGGGGAACTAGCTAAAATACCCTTGGTAACTAAATATTTTTGTGAATACTAAGGAATATTGCTGTCCTGCTGGATGTCTTGCATATTATTTTTGGCTTCCAAACTAAGCAATGGAAAATATTGCAAATGATTCACATAATTTGTCACTACAAGATCCTTTGAACAATTATTCACAGTAAATTGTAAAATGTGTTTCACATAGGCTCAGAATTTCTCAGTATCTCAAATAACAAGCCACATTTACTGGTAAATTTTAAATTCTTCAGGAATAACAACAGTTAAAATTATAACTATATTCCGTAAAATGATTCAATTCTTCAAATGAAAGCTTTATTTGAATTCCTTCCATCAAAATATTTACAGGTTGCGCTGTGTGTATATTATGGTTGGGGTAAAACAGAGTCATCGAGACCAATGGCAGAACAACAGGGATTTATTTAAACTGTGGAGAAATCAGCATGAACCAAACCCCTGCTAAGCAACCATGCCAATTAATAATTATTCTTCTTACTGTGAAAGGAAGTAGGCCAGATTTTGTATTGAGAGCTCTGGTTCATCCCCTTAATTGTAGATAATTGAGGGATTTGGTGAAAGAAAGGGATTTTAACCTATCAGCATCACCATAGCTCCATGAAGATGTAAAATGGAAATATAAATCGGGGCTATGATGTGTTCTGCAAATGACCTTCTTGAACCAAATATCAGCATGGCACAATTTGTCAATTTAATGAGAAACTACAAACTATCATAACAGAATGGAGCTGACCTCAATCTGTGCCAATAACACCAGGCTTTTAAACACACAATGTAAGTTTAAGACAAATGGTCAGATTGGTAGAACTAAATGGCATTGATTTGTGGGGAATAACTGGCAATTCCATGTGTAACCACTCACATATCCCTGCAAAAGTGCCAGCGAGTTAGAGATTTCATATGTGTGCTGGAACATGGAAGTTCCAAATTGGCTGACAGCCACCCTCTGGTACTATTTCCTTTTGCGCTTCAACATTGCGCTTCAACATTGAGCAGAGTGTACAACACTATATTTTCTCTTTTGCCAAAGCAGTTATTAAAATTGTTCATTTCCTCCCGTCTCAGACCATCTTCAGCTGAAACCCTCACCTACTAATCCATCACCCTCTGGGTATATCTCCTATAAACATTGTTCTTCAAAACTTCTGACTTGAAGTCACTAAGTATTTAAAGCTCATCCCTTAGAAAATGTTTAACTGCACCCAAGTAAAACTCGTGCGCTGCACGCACTGGTAAGTGGCATTCGCCACCAACGGGTCAAAGGATGGGAGTGGGCAGGGAGGCGGGGTGGGGGTGGGGGGAAGTGGATGAGGAAAGGGAGGAATGGGAAGTGGGGGTGAGGGGAGTGGGGTGGGGGCAGGGGTGGGGGGCAGGTTTGGGGGGGAGAGGGATGGGTGCAGGGGGAGTGGGGGGGGAGTAGGGGTTGGGGAGGGGAGGAGGAAGTGGGGTTGGGGGATGGAGTGGGTCAGTGGGTGGAGGAGGGGGGATAAGGGGGATTGAGTGGGGGGGTTGAGGGTGCTAGACCAATACAGGAGAGGCTTTGGGTCCACAGCTCACTCTGGCTGCAGTGCTGGTGCCACGAGGCCCAGGTCAGTGACACCCTCTCCCCTTCCCTGTGCCCCCTCTACGAGGACTTTGTCTTGTCTGTCTTGTCTGTCTGTCTGTCTATCTATCTAAAGCTCTGTGTGCGTGTGTATGTGTGTATGTGTGTAGCATAACTTTTGTCGCTCCAACAGCCAAATGTACACCATAGCGCTACCATTTTTGCACCACCATACTCACCATTATCCTGGCCATATATTAAAACCACTCTCATTCAAATTGAAGCTATAATTTTAAAGCTATAGAGATTTTAAAGTTTAAAATTTTCCTTTCTAACCTATTTCCTGAATGTCTTCAGCATGTGACGTCACAAGGGGCCCCGTGCGCCTGTGAGAGATCAGCTCGCGTGACGTCACAATGCAATGCGACCCGCACGTCTTCAACAGATCAGCTCCGCACCCCCCCCCCCCCCCCCCCCCCCCGGACCTTTAACTGATGAGCTCCCCCCCCCCCACACCGGACCTTTAACTACTGCGCTCCCCACCCCGGACCTTTAACTGATGCGCCCCTCCCCAGACCTTTAACTACTGCGCTCCCCCCACCCCCACCCCGGACCTTTAACTGATGCGCCCCACCCCCCCAGACCTTTAACTACTGCGCTCCCCCCCCCCCCCCCCCAGACCTTTAACTACTGCGCTCCCCCCCCCCCCCCCCCCCCACCCCGGACCTTTAACTGATGCGACCCACCCCCCCAGACCTTTAACTACTGCGCTCCTCCCCCACCCCCAGACCTTTAACTACTGCGCTCCCCCCCTCCACCCCCGGACCTTTAACTGATGCGCTCCCCCACCCCTGGAGCACCGCCACCGTCCCGGCATGCCTCGCGCCGGACATTCCTCAAATCGGGCCGCGCTGACCGCCGGGAGGTATCGTCGCCTCTCCTGCACCTGCCACCCACCCGCCCGCCTACCCGACTGACGGCAGTGCCGCGCTCAGTGCCTTCCTCTCCCCTCTCACACGGAGGCGCTTTAAGCGGCGTTGTCGGGTCCGCAGGAGGGGGGTTCGAGTGGGTGGAGGGGAGGGTGGGGGTAGGGTGGGGGTGGGGGGAAGGAGACAGTGGGGTAGGAGGGGGAAGGGTGGGGGTGGAGAGTTGGGCAGAAGGGGGAGTGGGGGAGGAGAGTGGGTGGAGGGTGGGGAGGAAGGGTGTCGGGAAGAGTGGGAGGGAGGAGGGATGTGGGGAAGGAGGACAGTGGGTGTGGGGGCAGGGGAGGGTGGGGGTGAGGGGGTTGGGTGTCGAGATAAGAGAGAGTGGGGATGGGGGGAAGGGGGACAGTGAGCGGCTGGGGAGAGTGGGGGTGGGGAAGAGGGGAGAATGGGGAGGGGGTGGGGGGAGGAGAGAGTGGGGGTGGGGGGAGAGTGGGGGTGGGGAGGAGGGCAGGGTGGGGGTGGGGAGAA
Organism: Rhinoraja longicauda; assembly: GCF_053455715.1. Classification (NCBI taxonomy): domain Eukaryota; kingdom Metazoa; phylum Chordata; class Chondrichthyes; order Rajiformes; family Arhynchobatidae; genus Rhinoraja; species Rhinoraja longicauda. Next base: position 69,028,344 of record NC_135953.1, on the reverse strand, counting down.
GGGAAGAGGGGGTGGGGGAGAGTGGGGTTGGGGACAAGGGAAGATTGGGGGTGGGGAGAGTGGGGTGCGGGCAGGGAGAGTGGGGGTAGGGGAGGGAGGTGGGGGCGTGGGGGGGATGGGGGAATAGGGGTGGGGAGGGGAAAATGGGGGTGGTGGCAGGGCCGGGGGGAGTGGGGGTAGGGGAGGGGAAAGTAGGGGTGGGTGCAGGGGAGGGAAAAGTGGGGGTTGGTAGGGGGGATGGAGTGGGTCAGTGGCGGGAGGAGGGGGGGATAAGGGGGATTGAGTGGGGGGGTTGATGGTGCTACAATACAGGAAAGGCTTTGGGTCCAGGGCTCACTCAATCACACCCTCTCCCCTTCCCTGCCCCCCCCCCCCCCCCCCCCCCTATGAGGAATGGGCCCAACGTGTCCACTTGGTCTAATCTATCTATCTATCTATATACTAAAACTGTCACTTGTTTGTTTGTAACCGAACTTCAGTCAAAACCGTACAAGATAGCGTGACATTTTTAGGCCCACCTTATTCACCATCGTCACTTTAATGGTAAAAATTGTAGTTTTATTGAAATTGGTGTTATATTTTTTAAGTTATTCACATTTTTAAAAAACAGCGCATGCGCAGTTGGGGCCAGTCCTCACGTAGGATGGCCACCAGACCAGCGCCTACAATTACGTAAGATGGCCGACGGGTGACTGCGCGTGCGCAGTTGGGGGGAGGGTCATCATTTTCGTTCAGCTCCCACTTCCCGCCAGACGCCCGTTTGGTTCCGCGGCCCAAGTGGGGGGAGCATCACCGCCGCCGCTCCAAACCAATTGCTGAATTCTGTTCACAAACTTAAAATGTAGTGGACAGTTGGAGTCACAAGAGACTGTGGGTGATGTAATTTAGAGAGAGAAAAACAGACTATTGTAGGAATTCAGCATCCGTGGCACCTCATCAGGACTGATTGGCTATTTTTTTTTGTGCTGCATGTGTTCTTTGCAGAAATTATGTATTTGCATTCTTGGGCACCTGTTCATCTATACATTTGTAACATTGCGCAGTTTTTAAAAATTATTTCTGTTGGGATTGAGCAATCTTCTGAGATTTGGTTTGTTTAAAAAAATACTGATGCAAACTGATGAAAATGCTCCCTTGAGACACCACCTGATAATTGCCACTCTTTGGGAGGGTTTGGTGGTATTAGATTAAACCTTTATAACAATACTAAAAGTATAAACAATAATAAGTGTAATCTTATAAGAGTGGTATTCTTTAAAAAAAACCTTTTCAGTTATTCAAAGTTCAATAGTTAGCAAAAAATATAATTTAAATATATTTTAAAAAACAAAATTAAACGCAAAACAAATTTTAACTTTTGGTATAAATGTCTGTTCAAATGTTTCTGGTTTTATGTATTTCCTTTTTTTCATTCTACCCCTTCCCTTGTTATCACCTATCCTTGTGCTTTAACTCTTTTCTATATTTCTTAAATTCATTACTTTTAACAAAAATCTTAATTTCACTGACTAAACAACTGACAAAACCTCCGTTGTTCTCAAGGTAGACAACTGCACATTTCCACTGTCATAAAGAGAAATAAGTGCTTACTGACATCATTCGCAGACAGATAAAACGCTATCAAAAGATACGTCCAATATTCTTTGCTCTTCCATGACAGAGCAGATAGCTTCTCTTTGTTATAAGAAAATAACTGCAGATGCTGGTACAAATCGAAGGTATTTATTCATAAAATGCTGGAGTAAATCAGCAGGTCAGGCAGCATCTCGGGAGGGAAGGAATGGGCGACGTTTCGGGTCGAGACCCTTCTTCAAATTGATGTCAGGGGGGCGGGACAAAGGAAGGATATAGGTGGAGACAGGAAGATAGAGGGAGATCTGTGAAGGGGGAGGGGAAGTGAGGGACAGAGGAACTATCTAAAGTTGGAGAAGTCGATGTTCATACCACTGGGCTCTGTTAGTTCTTCAATCAGTTTTAATGCTGAATATAGATAATATCTAAAGTTTCAGGAATACAGGCCCAGCCGACACAACTTGGGAACTATCCAAGTCTGCAAGAAATTGCAGTGAGGTGGGGATATAGCCCGGTCCGTCACGCAAACCAGGTTTTCCGCCTCTGACTCCATGTACACTTCACGCAACCTCGGAAAAGCAGCCAACGTAATCATAGACTTGTCTCACCCTGGTCATTCCTTCTTCTCCCTGCTCTTTTTGGGCAGATCCCCATCTGTTATCAGGATTCTGAATAGTCCTTCCATAAGCTAGGGCACTGTCCGATTCACCTCTACTACTTGAGATGTGACCTCTACTACTTGAGACTGCTTCTCCATCACGTAAAAGGGCCAGTATCCTTCGATTCATCGAGAACACATGACGGACATATTCTTCCTTCCTTCAAAGACGTCTGCATAGAAAGAGGTTTGTTGCAAACTGACGACCATTGGCAACAGACGATGGAAGATGTTGAATGGACAACTCCCCGAAGCAATGAGAGATTTGTTTGTTTTGCTGACGATTGCTGAGATCAACACTTCTCGACAATTATGGGATCGCTTCAAGAATTCAATGTCTGAAGATTACCTTCAAAGGGAACGGAGAACAATCGATGATCCAAATATCATTATTGATGAGAGGCATCATGATCAGGCTCTGTTGTATATTCAAGACAAGCTTATGAATTACAAGACACTGGGATACTTTCATGTGCCACTACCAAGACATGGAAGGATGAACCCTGATGGTGACAATCCAGAATTGCTGAGTGAATTGCAGTACAATAGACCTGAACCACAGTGATTTGTTGAAGAGGAGCCTCTGCTGAATGCTGAGCAAAGAGCAGTGTATGACCATGTGTGTAGCTGTTTGGAAAGGAATGTTCCTTCAATATTTTTCATTGATACACCAGCAGGAATGGGCAAAACAATTCTCATGAATTTGATCCTCTCCAAAGTTCGAGGTCAAGTTGATGTTGCTTTTGCTGTAGCATCCTCTGGTACAGCAGCTACATTGAGGGGCGGGTGGGGGAGAGGAGTGGGGGTGGGGCGAAGGGAAGGGGAGTGGGTGGGAGGATGGGTGGGGTGAAGGGGAAGTGGGTGAGGGAGAGGAGAGTCAGTGGGGGGGAGGGAGGGGGATGGAGTGGGAAGGGTGGGGAGGGAAAATGGAGTGGGTGAGTGGGGGGCAGGGAGGATGAAGTGGGAGGGGTGGAGTGGGAGGGGAGGGGGGGATGGAGTGGGGGAGCGGGAGGGGGGATGGAGTGGGGGGAGGGAGGGAGGTTGGAGTGTGTGAGTGGGGGGAGGTGGGAGGTTATGGAGTGGGTGAGTGGGAGGGCGAGGGGAGGGGATGGAGTGGGTGAGGGGGAGGGAGGGGTGAGGGGGGGGGAGGAGTGGGGGGGAGGGAGGGGGATGGAGTGGGTGAGTGGGGACGGGGGATGGTGGGTGAGTGAGGTGGGGAAGGAGGGGGGATGGAGTGGGTGAGTGGGGTGGGGAAGGAGGGGGAGATTGAGGGGGGATGGAGTGGGTGAGAGGGAGCGGAGGGGATGGAGTGAAGGGGAAGTGGGTGAGGGGGGGAAGGAGTGTGTCAGTGGGAGGGAGGGAGGGAGGGAGGGAGGGAGGGAGGGAGGGAGGGAGGGAGGGAGGGAGGGAGGGAGGGAGGGAGGGAGGGAGGGAGGGAGGGAGGGAGGGAGGGAGGGAGGGAGGGAGGGAGGGAGGGAGGGAGGGAGGGAGGGAGGGAGGGAGGGAGGGAGGGAGGGAGGGAGGGAGGGAGGAAGGGGGGTTGGAGTGGGTGACTGGGGGGGTGGGAGGGAAGATGGAGTGGGTGATTGGGGGGCAAGGAGGATGAAGTGGGAGGGGTGAAGTGGGAGGGGAGAGGGGGGGATGGAGTGGGTGAGTGGGGGAGAGGGAGGGGGGATGGAGTTGGGGGTGGGAGGGGGGATGGAGTGGGTGAGGGGGGGCGAGGGGGGTGGAGTGGGTGAGGGGATGGAGGGATGAGGGGGGAAGGAGTGGAGGGAGGAGGAATGGAGTGGGTAAGTGGGGACGGGGATGGAGTGGGTGAGTGGGGTGGGAAAGGAGGGGGGATGGAGTGAGTGAGTGGGGTGGGGGGGAGGGGGAGTGGAGGTGGGGGGAAGGGGAGGGGTGGGGGGGAGGGGGAGTAGGGGTGGGGGGGGCATGGGCCATTGTGATTTGCTGTTGAAGTCCACTGTCTTCAATGAAATTAGGTATGTGCAGTTTTAAATGAAACTCTTTCTTCAGTTTAGTCATACATTTTATGACCATTGTTCCTATATTCAATACAGAGAGAATTGGGATGTGTAAGGAAAAAGTAAAAAAGAAAAACAAAACAAAACAATTTTTTCTTTGTGTTGTAAAAAGTATTTCTGTTCAATAACCTTTCTATAAATAACAGAATATACTCATGATAGGCCTGACATTGTACATGTAGTCCAAGAACTGACTGTTGGAAATGTTGTCGTTTTTCACACATTTGGCGTGCATACTTTTTTTTGCTGAAAAGATGCATTACGCGCCATAATATGATTTTAATGTAAAATTCAGAATTTTGGACATCAAAATTGAGGGTGCTAGATCAATACAGGAAAGGCTTTACGTCCACGGTTCGCTCTGGCTGCAGTGCTGGTGCCACGGGGCCAAGGTGAGTGGCACTCTCTCCCCTTCCCTGTCCCCCCTCACCCCTCCACGGTCCCGGGTGACATTCCCTGCCCGGCCGCCCATTTTTGGAAAAGACCTCGGATTCATCTCAGCCTCTTTATTCTACATAGCATATTTATTTCATTGAGACTTCTTAAAAAAAAATTTTAAGCAATTTATTTGCTCCTGCCGCTCACCCCCATGTTGTGTCCGCTCGACGCCAGATTGGCCCGGGTCCCCACATCGGGTCGAATGATTGGCTCCGATCCCCTGCTCGACGCCCAATTGGTCCGGGTCCCACGTCAGGGGAGTGGTTTCTTCCCGCTCAAAGCAACTGCCCTCGCAGTCGAGCTGACACTCCTGCTGAATGAGGGCAGTCTCGAGGATCTCCAAGAGAGGATTTTAACCATAAAAAGCAAAAACATTCCAGATAAGATTTATTTTATTTTTAAGAAACAAATGCCATTTATTTGAAAGAACAAACACGATTTTTCCATATCATGATGGGAACCCAACGAGGAATGGGCCCAACAAGTCCACGGTCTAGTTTTTAATATAATCATCTCAATAATGGGTTCCACAGTTCAACCTTTAAACGTACAAACCAATAGGCGAGAAATTCACCTTTGCCCGTCAGCATTGCTCTTACTGTGCAAGGTATTGCCTGACAATTGTACTCACTTGCACATACTATCTTACATTACCTTTACCAGATATTAGTTATTATATTTTTAACATCTTCTATAACTGATATTTCTGAAGATGGAAAAAAGATCAGCAAAATATTTACAGCATTTGGTCACTTTTAAATACAGATTATATCACAAAATATTCCCAGAATAGTCCAAAATGTTTTTAATTCTCATTTTACTCATTTTCTAAATTAAAATAGACAATAGGTACAGGAGTAGGCTATTCGGCCCTTCGAGCCAGCACTGCCATTCAATGTGATCATGGCTGATAATTCACGATAGTTTTTATTTTGCTAAGTACATTCATAGCCAGTGCGCTGACACCTACTATTCTTGACCGTTGGCTCAATTCAGGTTTAAGAGCAAAACTTATGTTAACTACTCATATTTATGCCCTTCAAATTAAATCAACACCACACTGTCTCTTCTGCTTCCTTCTGCATTGGAAAATATAAATAATAATTTAATTTAACTTAATATATATTAATGCTAGAATATTCAAATTAAATTAGTTAACCTAGTTCAGTGTCTCTGTAATTTCATTGTCTCCATACAACAAGTTGGAACAACAGTGGGATGACAAAGACCTGTCATTTTCCCTGTGAGCATCTCCGTGTCTATGAATATCTACATGGCATAACTGAAGAGCCAAAGATGATCATTTACAACACTCTCATTGTTTAAACTTAGTTCTGTGGATTGACTCAGTGCTATGAAGGTTGCATTCATTGTTCATCTTTACGTACCATGAGATGATAGTGGTCAACCTTCTCCTTGAACTACTGTCATTCACATGGTGATAGTGTTCCCAAAATGATATCAGTAGGCAAATAAAATAATTCTACTTATACTAATTTAATAAAAGTACTTCTAAACATCTTCTTACTTCAATTCTGCAGGTTCTGATGAGCCTCTGCTACAATGGGAAGAAAAATTGTTTGACAATGCAGATAGATGAGAGACTGTGCATTCTTTCCTCAATTTTTACCAAGCTGTTGTGTGCTGCTGAGGAAACTCAAGGTGCTCAGTATCTTCCCAGGTGGTCTTTGTCCATTTCAATCTGTCAGGGCCAGGGATTTCCAACATCTAGTGAGGATCCAATATCTTTTCAATTATGTTTTGAGAACATCTTTGATGCACTTCCTCTAACTTCTGTGTGATCCCTTGCTGTGACAGGGCTTGGAATGAACTGCCCTCAGAAAGTCATATCCATGCGACATGTGCTATGATGACATGCAAGCTGGAGTTCTAACAACAAGTCCACTGTAAGTATTGACGCCAGCTTCTTTGAATTTAATTCACTCTACAAAACAGGGAGCAGTTAAAAATTGATTCTTATCATAATCATTATCATACTTTATTAGCTAAGTATGTTTTGCAATATACGAGGAATTTCATTTGCCATACAGTCATACCAATAAAAAGCATCAGAACACGTAAAATACATTTAAACATGAACATCCAGCACAGTGACTCCTCCGCATTCCTCTGTGATGGAAGGCGAAAAATAGTTCAATCCCTCCCTTCTTTGTCCTCCAGCGGTCGGGGGCCTCTAACCTTCCGTTGACGGGACGATCTTACTCCCGTAGCCGGCAGCAGGCCTTCCTCATCGGGGCGATCAAGCTCCTGCATCGGGGAGGAATCTCAGCTCCCCTGCGCCGAGCGATCGGACCCGGGTCGGGGCTTGTCGAACGTCGTGCGGCTTTTGGAGCTTCCCGACGTCAATCTCAACCCGAGACTGCGAGCTCCTTGATAAAGTCCGCAGGCCACGGTTAGAGTGTCGATCCAGGCAAGGAATCGGCTCCAACGGTAAGTCCACACCCCGCGGTGAGGCTCAGTCAGCTTCAAGCAAGGCCTTCAGCTCCATGATGTTAGGCCACAGAGCGATCGGAGATACGATCTGGAAAACAATTGCATCTCCGGCAAGGTAAGAGATGGAAAAAACGTTTCCCCCAACCCCCACGCCTACCCCCCACATAAAACAAACCAGAGAACATTACCACATACTTTTAAAACATACTAAAAATAACAAAAAAAGACGAAAAGGACAGATAGACTGTAGGCGAGGCTGCCATCGAAGCGCCACCCGGTCACCTTATGGTGATTTTCCCAGTGGCAGGGAGCTGGGTGATGCCTTTATGTTACTGTAATTAGATTTATTTCCTTTCCAGAAGTTGGTGATAATTACTAGTATCTCTAAGATGCTCAGTATGTTCTCCTCTTCTGAGATGAGGGAGATGCTGGGGGTTGGAATGATGGGAAGGAGGCAAAGAGGTGTGAGGTTAGGTAATGGGATGGGGAGAATGGTAAAAGGTAGGATACAGGGAGTAGGAGGTCTAAGGGAGAATGGGCAAAGGAAGCAGCCACGGATCAAGCAAAGGACAAGGTCATGCCAAAAATAAACTTGCGGATCAAATAATATTTCATCAAATCTACACTCTAGATAAAACAATTATCTGAAAATACTTTTTTTTAATTACACATGTCACAAAATGTAAAACGTTCAGGTCACAACACGATTATCTTGTCTCTTGATGCTTATGTTTAAAATAATCTGGCAAAGTATTTTTCTTGCTTTTGGTTTATATTCTCTATGCATAACAAATAGGTCAAAATTCTTCTATTGCAATTCCAAAAAATGAAAGTTCACAACTGTTATGGTATCCTCACTGCACAGTCGCATAACAAATCTTAGTTGTGATTTTTTTTTGCTAATATGTACTATTGCCACCTTTCCAAAATTAATTGAAAGATAGCTTTGTAAAGTTTGTTTTCATTCAGTCCCAAAACTAAGTAATTGCTTTCAGCTGTGACATTAATTTTTAGATGCATACATCTGTATACTAAAACTCTCGTTTGATTGTTTGTTTGTTCCTGAACTACAGCCAAAATGGTACACGATAGCGGAACAATTTTAGGCTCACCCTACCCACCGTGGTCCCTTTGGTGCTAATGGAAGCAGTTTAATTGAAATCTGTGTTATAATTTTAAAGTTATTCACATTTTAAAGTTTAAATCTATCTCCTTGGAAGGGAGGGGGGAGGGAGGGGGGGAGTGAGGGAGGAGGGACGATAAGGGGGGTTGAGGGGGATGGAGTGAGGGGAGGGGAAGGGAGGGGGGTGGAAGAGGGAGAGGGGAGGGAGGGGAGAGATGAGAGTGGGAGAGATGAGAGGGGAGAGGGAGGGGAGAGAGAGAGGGGAGGAGGAGGGGAGGAGAAGCAGGAGAGGTTTAGGCCCAACGGGTCCACTTGGTCTAGTTTTTTCTAAATATGCTGTGACATAAGAGCACCTCCATCTAATGTTTAACTCCTTTGAGACACTGGTAAGGTCACCTTAAAGCTAGCGCAGTAGTACTTACAATAGTGAACAAGGAGACAACATTCTAGAGCTTCCATTTGTTGCTTTTGGAGATGGAAAGAGGAGAACAACAATAACCACAGAAAGAATAAGCAGTACCACAAGATGGAGATAATAATGCAGAATACTATACCTACAGCTGGTATTCAGAAGCACTTCATCTACATTAACTTTACAGTACCAATGCCAAAAGTACCTTTACTTTGTCATGGAGGTTTTCACAAATTTGTTAATCACCTGCAAACTGATGTAGAGCAGAACGCACATCAATGCAAACATAGCAAGATGGTTAAACAGTTGGAACCCATGGAATCGAAAGGAAATTGTCAAACTGAATCAAAAATTGGCTTGGTATTTGGAAACGGAGTGTGAAAGTAGAGAACTCTTTTTGTGATTGTAAGCCTGTGATCAGTGGTTCACCACAGGGATTGGTACTACACATATGCTGCAATTTAAATGTTAAAGTCGGAGCCATTATTAGTCAATTTGCAGATCATGCAAAAATTTATGGTGGTGTTGAAAGTAAGGATAATTTCAGGCTATAGAAAGATGTTGATCGTGTAATAAATTGGGCAGAGCAATGGCAGGTAGAATTTAATCTTGATAATTTAATATGGTAGGTCAAATAAGGGTCGGAGGTACACAATAAATGGTAGGGCCCAGAGAGTACTGAAGAATAGATTGATCTTGGATTCAAATCCAAACACTAAAGAAAGCGAAGAATTGCTCTGGAGAGGGTGCAAAGGAAACTCACCGGGGATGTTGCCTGGGATGGAGTAACTCGGATACGAGTAGAAACTAGGCAGGCAGGGTCTGGTTTCCTTGGAATGGAGAAAACTGAGGGAGGGATCTGATAAATGTACACAAAATTATGAGGGACATAGAGAGGGAAGGCAGCAGTCAACCTTTCTCCATGGCAGATAGCAGAGGTTTGATATAAGGAGTAAGAGATTTAAAGTGATATAAAAAATGGTTGGAATTTGGAATGCAGTTTCTGAGACCATGGTGGAGGCAGAGACTCTCACAACATTGAATAAATATCTAAACATGAACTTGAATTGCCAGGGAAGAGAATGCTATGGACCAAGTTGTGGTAAATGGAATTAGTATAAATGGATACTTAAATTGGCCCTTCAGGCCACCCTGCCCATGCCAACGATCCTGTGCTGCATGACTCTGTAACTAAATACTTTAGACTAGCAGACAAAAAATATCTCTACATGCCTTCATATGTTTATAAGGCCCTTAACTTACTTATTTAATATAATAATGTATCATGCCCCCCTCCCCCACCCAGTAGGCCTTTCGGCCTATGATGTGAGGATACAAACGTCAAAAAGTTCATATCGAAGTCCTAAGAGTTGAATTAATTATCGTAAATTGCTGGAAACTCCACCTAAAACTGGAGAGATCCCCAGCAGACCAATGATTAATGTAGGAAGGATTGGCAGCACGTCTGTAAGATTATAATCATTAGATTGCGAAAATATTACATGCTGCCTGAGTCAACACTTACAGGGCATGGGACCCGTACTCCCATTTCCAGGTTTGGTTCCATTTTTAGATGCTAATGCTAAGGCACAAATTTGTAGAGTTCAAGGTATTGTTTAAAAATATGAATAATTGAAATGATGTTGAAGCTTTCATTTTGTAATGTAGTTCATTGATCAATGCCGTCACCGGAGTTAGCTCCGGTGCATTTTAAAACTGATTTGTCTACTGTAAGCTCATCCAGCCACTTGACAATTTAACACATGACTCCTACAGTAAATCAATCGAGCTGTTGAGCATTATACTGATTAATAAGCCACACAATCCATTATAGCATAATTCAAGGCATCTGGAAAAGAAGGTAATTAATATTTTAATGAGAAATACAAGAGACTGTGATTTGTCCCAAACGTTTAAGGATGAAACATTACTCTGGGAGTTAGAATTGAACCATCCCTTGTCCATGTACAGATAATTAAAGCGAATCCATTTTGTTAATTAAAACTCTATAACAGGTATAAAATGTTAGTGGATAGAATTAATCTACAAAATCTTTGCATTTATTTTAAATACATTCAACGCAATCATTCAATGTAATACTAATTGTCTTGCAAAATTTATTACAAAATTTATGACCAATGTTCATCACCTGAAGTAAAGTCTAGTCTATTTCTTATTGTTAAATAAATCTAATTAATGACTAGAGTATTAATTAGAGCTATCTATTTGCATGTTGTAACTATGAGAAGCATTCCAAGCATTTCACAATGCAATTTATACTTCACTGCATTTTACCCATTAGGGCACCAGGTAGAACAATGGATCAACTCTCAACACCTGGTCCCAATCCAAATAAGTTAATGATACAAGAGCGCTCTTTGGACTGACAACAAGTAGGATATAAAAGGGAATATATTTGAGCATTGTTAATCCATTTCCTGGAGGAAAAAAACGGAAAGATTCTAAGAAAAATTCTAAGAAAAAAAGATTAGTAAAGTCAAATGTGTGTCCCTTGAAGGCAGAAATGGGTGAAATTATTATGGGTAACAAGGAAAATGCAGAAGAGTTGAACAGGTACTTTGGATCTGTCTTCACTAAGGAAGACACAAACAATCTCCCAGATGTACTAGTGGACAGAGGAACTGAAAGAAATTTGCATTAGACGAGAAATAGTATTGGGTAGACTGAAGGGACTGAAGGCTGATAAATCCCCAGGACCTGATGGTCTGCATCCCAGGGTACTGAGGGAGATGGCTCAAGAAATCGTGGACGCATTGGTGATCATTTTCCAGTGTTCAATAGATTCGGGATCAGTTCCTGTGGATTGGAGGGTTGCTAATGTTATCCCACTTTTCAAGAAAGGAGCGAGAGAGAAAACGGGGAATTATAGACCAGTTAGCCTGACCCATGGTGGGGAAGATGCTGGAGTCAATTATTAAAGAAGTAATAATGGCGCATTTGGATAGCGGTAAAAGGATTGGTCCAAGTCAGCATGGATTTATGAAGAGGAAATCCTGCTTCACTAATCTTCTGGAATTTTTTGACGATGTGACAAGTAAAATGGATGAAGGAGAGCTAGTGGATGTAGTGTATCTAGACTTTCAGAAAGCCTTTGATGAGGTCCCACACGGGAGGTTGGTGAGCAAAATTAGAGCACATGGTATTGGGGGAAGGGTATTGACATGGATAGAGAATTGGTTGGCAGACAGGAAGCAAAGAGTAGAAATAAACGGGTCCTTTTCAGAATGGCAGGCAGTGGAGAGTGGAGTGCCGCAAGGCTCGGTGCTGGGGCTGCAACTATTTACAATATATATTAATGATTTGGATGATGGAATTAAAAGTAACACTAACAAGTTTACGGATGACACAAAGCTGGGTGGCAGTGTGTACTGTGAAGAGGATGTGAGGAGGTTGCAGGGTGACTTGGACAGGTTGAGTGAGTGGGCAGATGCATGGCAGATGCAGTATAATGTAGATAAATGTGAGGTTATCCACTTTGGTGGCAAAAATAAGGAGGCAGATTATTATCTCAATGGTGTCAGATTAGGTAAAGGGGAAGTGCAACACCAGTCACCTTGTACACCAGTCACTGAAAGTAAGCGTGCAGGTACAGCAGGCAGTGAAGAAAGTTAATGGCATGTTGGCCTTCATAACGAGAGGATTTGAGTACTGGAACAAAGTCCTACTGCAGTTGTATAGGGCCCTGGTGAGACCACATCTGGAGTATTGTGTGCAGTTTTGGTCTCCTAATTTGAGGAAGGACGTCCTTGCTATTGGGGCAGTGCAGCATAGGTTCACAAGGTTAATCCCTGGGATGGAGGGACTGTCATATGAGGAAAGAATGGAAAGACTGGGCTTGTATTCACTGGAGTTTAGAAGGATGAAAGGGGATCTTATAGAGACGTATAAAATGATAAAAGGACTAGACAAGCTAGATGCAGGAAAAATGTTCCCAATGTTGGGGGAGTCCAGAACCAGGGGACACAGTCTAAGAATAAAGGGGAGGCCATTTAAAGCTGAGGTGAGAAGAAACTTTTTCATCCAGAGAGTTGTGAATTTGTGGAATTCTCTGCCACAGAAGGCAGTGGAGGCCAATTCACCGGATGAATTTAAAAGAGAGTTAGATAGAGCTCTAGGGGTAGTGGAATCAAAGGATATGGGGAGAAGGCAGGCACAGGTTACTGATTGTAGATGCTCAGCCATGATCACAATGAATGGCGGTGCTAGCGAAGGGCCAAATGGCCTCCTCCTGCACCTATTTTCCATGTTTCTACATTTCTATTATTAAAAAGCATTTTTACAGAAACGATCAAACGACGTCACATAGTTACAACCTTGGAAAAATACACAGCTGACAATGAAAAATGGTTTTGGATGTGGAAAGAGACATTTAGGTATTTTGAAAATACCATGGGTCAGAACTAATTTTAATTTAATCAAAGGTACATCCAACATTTCAGCACTTGTATAATAGATTACTATGATAATACTGTGTCATATTTTCCTCTATTTGAAATACACATAACTTTGAACATATGTTGCTAAGTTTGATTTATTCAAGATTCAAGATTCAAGATTCAAGATAGCTTTATTTGTCATCCAATATTGGACGAAATTCAGTCACCCACAGTCCAACAATAAAAGCATTAAATAGGCATTAAAATTACACAACCCCAAAAACCCCAAAAACACAGTCCAACAATAAAAGCATTAAATAGGCATTAAAATTACACAACCCCAAAAACACACAAAAAAAGAAACATCCATCAAAGAAACATTCATCACAGTGAGTCTCCTCCAGTCCTCTCCTCACTGTGATGGAAGGCCACAATGTCTTTCCCTTCTCCTGCCATTATTTTTAGAATTACTTAAAAGAATGGTCAATGACACAATGCTACTTCTCTAACTCAGTTCACACTAGCATCTTCCTTATTTTATATTGCAACGTGTTGCAGTGTTCCTTCATTGATTTCTATTCGTGTTGTGGTTTAAAAGAAGCACTAAGAGATCATGTGGTCTAACAGTGTTCTATGTATTTCCATGATCGCAATCCTTGCATTTGAGGATGAGGACCAATCAACCATACTGTGGTAGCCCAAAGCTCATGTCTTGTTGCACTTATGGAAAGAGGCAGGAGTGCCATTTCAATTAAGATGGTTGGAAAATATTTATTTTACTGTCAGATAAAATGAGTTGTCTTTATGCAGATGACAGTGAGACCATATTAGTAATTTCTGGATGTGTGGTGGTCTGGTAGTTCTGTTTTGTGTGTTCATGAATGGGTATAATTTTATAAACTGTCTGCACCAGGTAGTTTGAATTTTGATAATTGTTGTAATAGCCACTGCTGTAAGTTGAATAAGGTCATATGGTCAAAAGTGATAGGAGCAAAATTGGGCCATTCACCCCATCAAGTCTACGCTATTCAGTCATGGCTGATCTATCTCTCCCTCCTAACCCCATTCTCCTGCCTTGACACCGGTACTAATCAAGAATCTGCCTTAAAAATATCATTGACTTGGTCTCCACAGAATGGCAAAAAAATCCATAGATTCACCACCCTCTATCTCAGGAAATTCCTCCTCATCTCCTTCTTAACGGAATGTACTTTAATTCTGAGGCTATGACCTCTAGTCCTAGACTCTCCCACCAGTGGAAACATCCTCTCCACATCCACTCAATTGAGGCCTTTCACTATTCGGTAAGTTACAATGAGGTCCTTTCTCATCCTTCTAAACTCCAGCGAGTACAGGCCCAGTGCCATCATATGTTAACCCACTTCTTTCTGGGATTATTCTTGAATATCTCTTTTGGACCCTCTCCAAAGCCAGCACATCTTTCCTCAAATATGGCTTCCAAAATTGCTCACAATACTCCAAATGCGACCTGACCATTGCCTTACAGAGCCTCAGCATTACATCCCTGTTCTTGTATTCTAACACACTTGAAATAAATGCTAGCATTTTGTTTGCCTTCCTTACTACCGATTCGACTTGCAAATTAGGTTTTTGAGAATCCTGCACCAGCACTCCCAAGTCTTTTTGCACTTCCAATTTATGGGTTCTCTTCCCATTTAGAAAATCGTCAGCGCCATTATTCCTACTACCAAAAGGCATGATTCCACACTTTGCTACACTATAATCTATCTGCCATTTCTCTGCCCATTCTCCCAACCTGTCCAAGTCCTTCTGCAGAGTTCCTACTTTCTCCACACTACAAACTTGGCCACAAAGCCTTCAATCCCCTCATCCGAATGTTGACTACCTTCAAGACACTTTGTTTGCATCTTTGTAACTTGGCTTTTTGGTAAACAGCAAATCAGAAGAACCTTTAGCAGAAGAGAATGAAGTGTTGCTACTCAAGCGAATGTCATGGCAATGATTAAGTGTAAGTAACATGGAAGAGGGAGGACATGGTTAATGAGAGATAATGGTCACTTCCTGAGGAGATACTGAATGGGAGTATGAAGAGGATTGCTATTTCTCTAATAAGGGCTGCTTATGGTATGAATAGAATGCATTAGCACCTTAGCAGAGTTTGATGATCGTCCACCCGAAAAGGGTTGTGAAATTTGGGCTAAGAGGCAGGTTAAATGGCTAAATGAAAACCTTTGCGAAAAGTAGGTAAGCCAGACGATGGGCATGCAAATACCAAAGAGACTGAAATTGTTTTGAGGCATAGAACCAAGAGTTACGATGGAAAGATAACATTCTATGAAGCAGAATTGTTATATGAATTTGTAATATCAATAAAGCATACACTTTTAGTACATTCAGCAAATATTATTGAGTGTTTTCTTTGAAAGCTATGGGTTGGCAGTACTGATTTTATGGGTGGGTTTTGCAAGAGCTGCGCACATTTGGAAATATAAGGAACAAAGATGTGGAGCCTGAAGCGAGAATCTTAGTATGAAATGATGGTTAGGCTATGGAATTTAGTAGTCATGGTAACACAGGTCACATATTTTGGAAGTTCCGATGGAGTAGTTTACTAAAATATGGTACATTTTGCAGAAAGTACACACCACATTTGATTAATCGAGTGCCAATCAAACAGTATACATTGTGTAGGAAGGAACTAGGTTAATTCCCGGAATGGCGGGACTATCATATGTTGAAGGACTGGAGCGACTAGGCTTGTATACACTGGAATTTAGAAAGATGAGAGGAGATCTTATCGAAACGTATAAGATTATTAAGGGGTTGGACACGTTAAAGGCAGGAAACATGTTCCCAATGTTGGGGGAGTCCAGAACAAGGGGCCACTGTTTAAGAATAAGGGGGAGGCCATTTAGAACTGAGATGAGGAAAAACTTTTTCAGTCAGAGAGTTGTGAATCTGTGGAATTCTCTGCCTCAGAAGGCAGTGGAGGCCAATTCTCTGAATGCATTCAAGAGAGAGCTGCATAGAGCTCTGAAGGATAGCGGATTCAGGGGGTATGGGGATAAGGCAGGAGCGGGGTACTGATTGAGAATGATCAGCCATGATCACATTGAATGGCGGTGCTGGCTCGAAGGGCCGAATGGCCTCCTCCTGCACCTATTGTCTATTGAACTGCAGCAGCTGGTTTAAACCAAAGATAGACACAAAAAGTTGGAATAACTCAGTGGGTCAGACAGCATCTCCGGAGAAATGGAAAAGATCTGAAGGGTCTCGATGCAAATCGTCACCTATTCCTTTTCTCCAGAGATGCTGTCTGACCTGAGTTAGTCCAGCTTTTTATGTCTAAGCAGTATGCATTGTCTGGGTTAAGCTTCTTGAGAGTAGTTTAAGCAGTACTAATCTTGGCAAGTGGGAACTATTCCATCATTCTTCTGACATGTGTCTTGGTAATGGTGGTAAGGTTTTGGGGTGACCAGAATTGACACTGCAGAAGTCAAAGCTCTGAGGAGGTAGTTGAGACAGGTGCTATAACTGCAGTTAATAGACACTTGGGTAGGTACATGGATAGGACAGGTTTAGAGCGATTAGTGTGAAGAGGTACTGGATAGCCAGTTTTATTGGCAAGCTGAAAGGCCTGTTTCTGTGCATATTAACTCATCTGAATAGGACATACTCAAGTTTATGGAAGACGTTGGACAGGAACGTCTGCTGGAAGTGCATTGGAATAGTGAGGCAAAGGGTTCAACTGCAGCCTTGATTGAGGTGAAAGAAAAGTCGAGTTAGTGAGTAAATACTGGATCGACCAGAAATACTGACCTACATAAAAACTAAAAGTTTTCTTGCGTAAACTTCAACCTGTCCCATCCTGGGAGCCCTGGCCATCTGGCTCGGTTCGACTTGCAACGCCGAGTGCGCAGACGCGTGGCCAGGGAAGGGGGCATGGGACGCCGCGTCACCACAACAAGAGGGGCGGAAGTGCGGCGCCGGCAGCAACTGAGCGACCGGCCGTTGACGGCGGCGGTGTCGGGCGGGCCGCAGTGGCGCGAGGAGCTGCGGGTGTCGCCAACCGCGTTCGGAAACAAACGGCCGCTCAACGGTGGTCCGTGGGAGGGTGACGTCAGCGCGGTGAGTGGATGGGACGTGACGGCTGACGCTGGGAACGCCGTGGAGGGGTGGCGGGGGCCCGGCTATGGCGATGGCGATGGTGAGTGTGGGCGAGATGGTGGCGGCGCTCAGCGCTGCCTGCTCAGTGTAAGTGAGCATCCTCCACACTCTTCCACTCATTCCCATCTCTCCCTCCCGTTCTGTCCTCTGGTTAATAAACAGTAGGGTTCCCATGGGGTCAGGACGAGGAGTGTTTCTCCAACTAAACATTACAACCAACCCACCTGTGTCTCCTCACTCTGGGGAAGAGTTTGCAGCCCTTGGGAACACGAGTCAAGAGCGTTTAATTGTCATTTGTACCGACACCGGAACAATGAAATTCATACTTGAAGTAGTGTAACTGGCGTGTAAACAATACACGTGGATAATATATCATAAATACATTTCAATAAATTTATTATTAGTGCAAAAAAGCCCGAAGCCCTTGGTGCAACCCAAAATATTCCACAGTTCGTTGTTTGGTGTGTAGTGTTTAAGAGCCTGGTGGTTATCTCGAACAGAATAACACAGGAACAGTCCCTTTGACCCACATGTCTGTACCCAATATGATGCCAAGACCAGCTCTTATAATCCATGTCACCATTCCCTGCATATCCATATGCCCATGCAAAATTCTCTTAAATGCCACTATCTTATCCTCAACCTTGCTTTGCCCTGGCAACACGTCCAAGCACTTGCCACTGTAAAAAGAATACTTGCCTTACACATATCCTTTAAACTTTGCCCCGCTCAGCATAAAGCTACGTCATCGAGTATATGATTTTTTTTCCATCTTGGGGGGGAAAAAGGTTCTGATTGTCTTCCCTACCTATGCCTCTTATAACTTTATATACTTCTATCAGTCTATCCACACTTTCCAGCGTTCCAGAGAAAACAATCTGTCTAACCTCACTAGCTGATATCTCCTAATCCAGGCATCATTCTGATAAACCTCTTCTGCACCCTTTCCAAAGCCTCCATATTCTTACTGTAATGGGGCAACCATAATTGCACACAACACTCCAAATGTGGCCTAATCAAAGTCCTATAAAGCTACATCATGACTTCCTGACTCATACTCAATACCTTGACTAATGAAGACAAGCATACCATATGCCGCCTTTAACACTCTCTACTTGTGCGGCTACTTTCAGGGAGTTATGGACTTGGACCACCAAGATCCCTGTGTATATCAATTTTTGTGGTTGTGAGGAAGCTATTATTGAACTTGTCACGGTTTTAAGATGCCTATACCATCTTTCCACTGGTAGGAGTGAATTGAGGGAGGAGCCAGAGTTTTGTGTTTCTTTAATCTGGAGAAGAGTTTACAGCCAAGGGACAAATAGTGCTAAATGTGTCCATTGATTCATTGTTCAACCTTCCATGAATTCGCCAGAAGGAGAAAAGAAAATGTTTTGCTAACGTCTACGTGGAGATGAGGGGCAATATTAATTGCACTGGTATTCTACTATTGTAAAAAATAGTTTGAAAATAAATTGCTAAACCACAAATCTTTAAAATAGGCCTTTAGAACAATTCCAGGTAGGTTTCAATCCTCTTATTCTGGACACAAAACTGTATTATTTTTGCTCACAATTGTCCATTAATACATATCCCTGTCAAACAGATATGCAGTATGACCACTTTTTTAAAAAATCCTTAAATATGCACAGTGTTGTGCGAATATTATTTTATTCTTATTTGTTAGTATTGGTTTTAAAAAATATATATTAACTGAACTTTTCTGTTTATTATGATTTTCACGGAGTACTATGTTTACATATCTGTTGCGATGCTGCAAGTAAAAATGTCATTATTTGTAGCGTAGTCATTCTTCTATGAGGCTTGTTCTACTTTTGTTACAAATTTTATATTTGGTTTAATTCACAGCTGCATTTTGTTTTTCTTTGTTCATTACTGAAATCAGTGAATTCTGGTCATTAAAGATCAACATGGGGATTTTGCAATAAACTGCCGGAGGAACAATAGACAATAGGTGCAGGATTAGGCCATTCGGCCCTTTGAGCCAGCACCGCCATTTACTGTGATCTTGGCTGATCATCCACAATCAGTACCACATTCCTGCCTTTTCCCCATAATCCCTTGACTCCATTATCTTTAAGAGCTCTATCTAACTCTCTCTTGAAAGCATCCAGAGAATCAGCCTCCACTGCCTTCTGAGGCGGAGAATTCCACAGATTCTCAACTCTCCGGGTGAATTCTCAACTCTCCGGGTGAATTCTCAACTCTCCGGGTGAATTCACAACCCTGGGATGGCGGGACTTACATATGAGGAAAGACTGGATAGACTGGGCTTGTACTCGCTGGAATTTAGAAGACTGAGGGTGGATCTTATAGAAACATATAAAATTCTTAAGGGGTTGGAGAGGCTAGATGCGGGAAGATTGTTCCCGATGTTGGGGGAGTCCAGAACCAGGGGTCACAGCTTAAGGATAAGGGGGAAGTCTTTTAGGACCGAGATGAGAAAACATTTCTTCACACAGAGAGTGGTGAGTCTGGAATTCTCTGCCACAGAAGGTAGTTGAGGCCAGTTCATTGGCTATATTTAAGAGGGAGTTAGATGTGGCCCTTTTTGCTAAAGGGATCAGGGGGTATGGAGAGAAGGCAGGTACAGGCTACTGAGCTGGATGATCAGCCATGATCATATTGAATGGCGGTGCAGGCTCGAAGGGCCGAATGGCCTACTCCTGCACCTATTTTCTATGTTTCTATGTAACTCAGCAGGTCAAGCAGCATCTGTGGAGGGAATGGACAGGCCAGGTCAGGACCCACCTTTAGATCGATGGAGTAGGGGGGAGAAAGCTGGAAAAGAGAAGTGTTTGGCATGTAATGGACGGATACACTGAGAGTGGGTGATTTGCAGATGGCAGAGCAATTGACAAATGCTAGATTGGAAAGGAAACAATAGTGTCAGATAAGGGACAAAACAGGTAAAAGCTGGGGGGATCAGGGGTATGGGTGGAGGAGGATCAGGAATAAGAGGGAAATATGGGAATTGAGTATAATGGAGGGGAAAAGAGCAGGGTGATTGCGATTGTGGGAGACATTTTGTGCATGTAGGAGGGGTACAGGGAAGAGAATTAAATATTCGTATCGTTGGGTTGTCAGCTACCAAAGTGGAATGTGAAGTGCTGTTCTCACTATGGCAATGGAGGCCAAATCTTTAGCTATTTTTTGAATTGAATAGAATAGAATTCCTTTATTGTCATTGCAACAGGTACAACGAAATTAAAATAGCAATCCTGACAGTGCATAACACACGAGAAATAAAACATGTATACAATAAATGCAAATACAAAATGTAACAAACAAGCGAGTAGTTGATAAATAAATAAATAAATAAACACAGGAATGAATATGGATCACATTGTAGTGCAGTTTTAAAAGTGTAACCTAGTGCTGAAAGTCAGTGTAACAGTGCGTATCAGTGTTTGACTGTGTTCAGTTCACGTATGGCTCTGGGGTAAAAACTGTTCTTGAGTCTGTTTGTGCGAGATTTGATCGACCTGAAACGTCGACCAGAGGGCAGAAGATCAAACAGATGGTGGCCAGGGTGGGATGGGTCTTTTATTATTTTGTCTGCTCTGCTGAGGCAGCGCAGGCTGAACAGGTACTCCAGAGAGGGCAGTGAGCAGCCGATGATCTTCTGGGCCATCTTGATGACCCTCTGTCAAGTCAAGTTAAGTCAAGTCAAGTCAAATTTATTTGTCACATACACATACACGATGTACAGTGAAATGAAAGTGGCAATGCCTGCGGGTTGTGCACAAAAAGAATTACAGTTACAGCATATAAATAAAGTTAATAAGTTACTATTAGTGTCGACAAAAATTTAGTCTCTGGGGTTATAAAAGTTGACAGTCCTGATGGCCTGTGGGAAGAAGCTCCGTCTCATCCTCTCCGTTTTCACAGCGTGACAGCGGAGGCGTTTGCCTGATCGTAGCATCTGGAACAGTCCGTTACTGGGGTGGCAGGGGTCCATCATGATCTTGCTTGCTCTGGATCTGCACCTCCTGATGTATAGGTCCTGCAGGGGGACGAGTGTAGTTCCCATGGTGCGTTCTGCTGAACGCACTACTCTCTGCAGGGCCATCCTGTCCTGGGCAGAGCTGTTCCCAAACCAGACTGTAATGTTGCCGGACAGGATGCTCTCTACAGCCCCAGAGTAGAAGCAATGAAGGATCCTCAGAGACACTCTGAATTTCCTCAGTTGTCTAAGGTGGTAAAGGCGCTGCTTAGCCTTACCCACCAGTGCGGCAATGTGCGTTGCCCATGTCAGATCCTCTGCGATGCGGACTCCCAAGTATTGAAAACTGCTCAACCTATCCACAATAGACCCATTTATCTCCAGTGGCGTGTACGTCCTTGGATGTTTAGCCCTTCTGAAGTCCACAATCAGCTCCTTTGTTTTAGTGACATTCAAGAGGAGGCTATTGTCCTGACACCAGAGTGCCAGATCAGCCACCACCTCCCGGTAGGCCTTCTCATTGTTGTTGGAGATCCGGCCCACCACCACAGTGTCATCAGCAAACTTGATGATGGAGTTTGAGCTGAACCTGGCCCCACAGTCATGTGTGTACAGGGAGTACAGTAGGGGGCTAAAGACACAGCCCTGGGGGGATCTTATGTTCAGGGTGAGGGAGCTAGATGTGTGTTCCCCCATCCTGACCACTTGGGGCCTGGCAGTGAGAAAGTCCAGGACCCAGGCACACAGAGGGGTGCTAAGCCCCAGTTCCAGCAGCTTCTCAACCAGTCTGCTGGGGACTATTGTGTTGAATGCTGAACTAAAGTCAATGAACAGCATCCTCACATAGCCCCCCTGGCTGTCCAGATGAGAGAGAGCGGTGTGTAGAACCTGGGAGACCGCATCATCCGTGGACCTGTTCGGACGGTATGCGAACTGTAGTGGGTCCATGTTGCGAGGAAGGAGGTTGACTAGCCTCTCAAAGCATTTCATGACAACCGAGGTGAGGGCCACCGGTCGGTAGTCATTTAAACACGCTGGAGAGGCATTATTTGGCACCGGTACAATGATGGATCTTTTGAAGCATGCAGGGACCACGGACTTTGCCAAGGAAGGGCCTTCCTGTCCTTCTCTGAGCAGCTGGCATACCATGTGGTTATACAGTATGCCAGCACACTCCCGATGGAGCAGCGGTAGAAGGTCATCATGAGCTTCTCCTGCAGGTTGGTTTTCCTGAGGATCCTCAGGAAGTGGAGTCTGCTGTGCCTTCTTCACTATGGTAATGGTGTTGGTAGACCAGGTGAGATCCTCTGCGATGTGCGTACCCAGGAACCTGAAAGCGGGTACCCTTTCCACACAGTCCCCATTGATGTAGAGTGGGTCGGGTTCTGCACTGGTTTTCCGGTAATCTATTATAAGGTCTTTTGTTATTGAGGAGTTCAGGACAAGATTGTTCACTGAACACCATGCTGCCAGTCTTTGGATTTCATCCCTGTAGGGTGTCTCATCTCCTCCTGAGATGAGTCCAACCACAGTCGTGTCATCCGCAAACTTGATGATGGTGTTGGTGGGATGGGTGGGGGCGCAGTCATGAGTGTAGAGGGAGATGGGGCTCAACACACAGCCCTGTGGTGAGCCGGTGCTCAGTGTAAGGGCGGAGGAGAGGTGAGGGCCTATTCTGACGGTCTGGGGGTGGTTGGTCAGGCAGTCCTTGATCCATTGGCAGATGGTTTGGGAAAATCCAAGGTCAGAAAGTTTGGTGACCAGTCTGCCCGGGATGACTGTGTTAAAGGCAGAGCTGAAGTTTAGGAAAAGCATCCTCACATAGCTCCCCTGGTGTTCAAGGTGGGTCAGTGCAGTGTGAAGAGCAGTGGCGATGGCATCCTCTGTAGACCTATTTGCTCTGTAGGCAAACTGGTATGGGTCGAAGGTGGGTGGGAGGCTGGCTTTGATGTGCTGCAGGACCAGCCTCTCGAAGCACTTTGTGATGACCGGTGCGAGTGCTACCGGACGGTAGTCGTTAAGGCCGCTGATGACAGACTTTTTCGGCAGTGGGATGATTGTGGCAGACTTCAGGCAGGGAGGGATGATGGATTTTGATAGGGACAGGTTGAAGATTTTTGTGAAGACCTCAGATAGCTGGTCTGCACATCCCTTCAGCACTCTTCCCGTCACACCATCGGGGCCTGCAGCTTTCCTGGGATTCACTGCTCTGAGCACACGTTTAACATCATTCTCCTGCACAGTGAAGATGTGGCTGTC
Source organism: Rhinoraja longicauda (assembly GCF_053455715.1). NCBI lineage: Eukaryota > Metazoa > Chordata > Chondrichthyes > Rajiformes > Arhynchobatidae > Rhinoraja > Rhinoraja longicauda. The sequence continues at coordinate 69,004,891 of NC_135953.1, read as the reverse complement.
AGATGCTGGTGAGGGTGTTGTGTCTGCCACTGCAGCTTTCACCTCAAAACGAGCAAAGAAACAGTTAAGTTCCTCTGCCAGCGAGGCGTCGCCGTCGACAGTCATGCGGTTGCTGGTCTTGTAGTTGGTGATGTGCTGGATACCTTGCCACACCCGCCGTCGGTCGTTGTTGGTAAAGTGGTCCTCAATCTTCCTCTTGTAGGTCGCTTTGGCATCCTTGATGCCTCTCTTCAGGTTGGTTCTAGCAGCACTGTATAGAGCTCTATCACTAGACCTGAAGCCGGTGTTACGGTCCTTGAGGAGAGACTTGACGTCCTTTGTCATCCAGGGCTTCTGATTGGGATACACCCGGATGCGTTTGTCGACGGTGACATTGTCAACACAGTTTTGTATGTAGCAGAGTACAGTTGATGTGTACTCCTCCAAGTCCTGATCCTCAAAAATATCCCAGTTGGTCCTTTCGAAGCAATCCTGCAGCTGCGAGGAAGCTCCTTCAGGCCATGTCTTAACAGTCTTTATGGTGGCTGGAGCTTTCCTCCTGAGTGGGGTGTATGCTGGAGTCAAGAGTATGGACAGGTGATCTGACTGCCCTAGGTGTGGTAGTGGTGCTGTCCTAAAAGCAGAGATTGATATTTTCTTGATTATTAAGAGTGTCAAAGGTTAGGGGAGAAGGCAAGAGAATGGGATTGAGAGGGATAGATAGATCAGCCATGATTGAATGGCGGAGTAGAGTCAATGGGTTGAATTGCCTCATGTCTCATGTTCCGATGTCTTATGAACTTTGATTATGCTGGCTGCTTTCCCCGAGGAAGCACGGATGTAGATGAGGTCAATAGTGGGGTGTCTAGACTGGGTTACATCCACAACTCTATGCACTTCCTGGTGACTTGGGCAAAGCTGTTCCGAAACCAAGCTGCGATGCCACCAAACAGTATACTTACGATAGACTCAAAAAGCTGGAGTAACTCAGCGGGACAGGCTGGTTGTGGGTGTGATGTTAAAATGTGTTTTTTGTGTTTTGTTGCTTTTTATTGGTATGACTATGGCAAATCAAATTCCTCGTATGTTGCAAAACATACTTGGCTGATAAAGTATGATTATGAAAATGCTGGAGTAATTCAGCAGGACAGGCAGCATCTCTGGATAGAAGGAATGGGTGACTTTTCGGGTCGAGACCCTTCAGGCTGAAAGTCATGGGAGAGGGAGACACAGAAATAAGGGTGCAAGGTGTGAGAATGAGACAGCAAGGGGATGAGGATCAGTTGTGAGTATCTTCCTCCTGTTTCCTCAAGTTATGGTACTTCTGTTTTGTTTTTTTAGCTCTGTAAATTTTGATGATCCATGATCATGGCTATTTATTCACAAAATGCTGGAGTAACTCAGCAGGTCAGGCAGCATCTCGGGAGAGAAGGAATGGGTGACGTTTCGGGTCGAGACCCTTCTTCAGACTGATGTTAGGGGGGCGGGACAAAGGAAGGATATAGGTGGCGATAGGAAGATAGAGGGAGATCTGGGAAGGAGGAGGGGAAGAGAGGGACAGAGAAACTATCTAAAGTTGGAGAAGTCGATGTTCATACCACTGGGCTGCAAGCTGCCCAGGCGAAATATGAGGTGCTGTTCCTCCAATTTCCGGTGGGCCTCACTATGGCACTGGAGGAGGCCCATGACAGAAAGGTCAGACTGGAACTGGGAGGGGCAGTTGGAGTGCTTGGCCACCGGGAGATCAGTTTGGTCAATGCGGACCGAGCGCAGGTGTTGAGCGAAGCGATCGCCGAGCCTGCGCTTGGTTTCGCCGATGTAAATAAGTTGACATCTAGAGCAGCGGATGCAATAGATGAGGTTAGAGGAGGTGCAGGTGAACCTTTGTCTCACCTGGAAAGACTGTTTGGGTCCTTGGATGGAGTTGAGGGGGGAGGTAAAGGGACAGGTGTTGCATCTCGTGCGGTTGCAGGGGAACGTGCCCGGGGACGGGTGGTTTGGGTAGGAAGGGACGAGTGGACCAGGGAGTTACGGAGGGAACGGTCTCTGCGGAATGCAGAGAGGGAGGGGATGGGAAGATATGGCCAGATATGGCTCTCACTAGGGTCCCTTCTACATCCCGCAGCTCCGCTCTTGCTCCCCCTCCCCCCACTCGCAACAAGGACAGAATCCCCCTCGTTCTCGCCTTCCACCCCACCAGCCAGCGGATCCAACAAATCATCCGCCAACATTTCCGTCACCTACAACGGGACCCCACCACTGGCCATATCTTCCCATCCCCTCCCCTCCCCTCTCTGCATTCCGCAGAGACCGTTCCCTCCGTAACTCCCTGGTCCACTCGTCCCTTCCTACCCAAACCACCCCATCCCCTGGCACTTTCCCCTGTAACCGCACGAGATGCAACACCTGTCCCTTTACCTCCCCCCTCAACTCCATCCAAGGACCCAAACAGTCTTTCCAGGTGAGACAAAGGTTCACCTGCACCTCCTCCAACCTCATCTATTGCATCCGCTGCTCTAGATGTCAACTTATTTACATCGGCGAAACTAAGCGCAGGCTCGGCGATCGCTTCGTTTAACACCTGCACTCGGTCCGCATTGACCAAACTGATCTCCCGGTGGCCGAGCATTCCAACTCCCCCTCCCATTCCCAGTCTGACCTTTACCAGCATCTGCCCAGTACCAGCATCTGCAGTTATTTTCTTATACTACATGATCATGGCTAAATCGTTTCAATTTACAAAACTATCCATTTACATGTATGGTGATTTAGAAATTACTGCCATACAGTGAGATTCGTGGTTAATTTTTTTAAGCAAGCTAAGCAAGTTAAAGAATGATTTGATGCAGGTATGCAAGGTGATAACAGAAAAAGTGACAGGTAGTTTTCTTTTGTGTCTAATTTACCATAATGAAAATGAAAGAGAAGCAATTATATAAAAGACTGTTAAAATTGTTTTTGCACTGCAAACCATTATTGAGACTATATTTTCTTCCAGGGAATTTTTTGACAAAGTAAAATGGGGGAAGATTAGAGAATGATGGAGTGAAAAGGATGCAATAGGTGACTTTTCAGAAATAGTTGCCAATAGACTTGGAGAGGCAGTCAATTTCCATGCAGTAACATGGGAAAAAATGGACCTTACAGAGTAGGTTTGCTGCAAACCACTAGTTAAGAGTTTTCAATCTCTGAAACATCTTTCCAAACCTGCTTCAATATTTACTTTCTGTCATTGTTACCTCTCTCTTTGAAAACCACGGGCAAGGATCTTAAGTAATTTTATGAAAGTTAAAATACATCCCATCCATTTAAAATGCTGTTAATGATGAAAAAAATGTTGAATGCATTCTAGAGGCTTAATTTTAATATACTAATAAAAATGTAGTTGTTAGTTGAATGTGACCTTTGTGGTTATAAATCCTTATTGGTAACCCTGATTTTCTGTATCTTTCAGAGTACAGTATTTGCATTCTACTGCAGTAAATCCTCTGGTCTTGATAATATTATTGAGACCACTCGTCTCTCACAGAAAAAAAAGATAACAAATTTGAGCTACATAAATACGCAGAATTTTACAGCTGGATAGATAACTAAATGTTACACTTATTAAAGTCATTAAATGTGCCACTGAGTAAATCACTACAAAATTATTATGTATGTGTGGGTGTTTGTCAGCTCTGGGTGGTGAACACAATTCTAAGGAATTATAAGAAACAAGACTAAATCTGAGATTCAGCCTGATCTCAGTCATTCACTTCACAAGTACATAAGTGACAGCAGCAGAATTAGGCCAATTTAGGCCCTTCAGCCTATCATATCCATGCCGGCCATGAAGTACCTATCAATATCAGTCCCATTTACAGGCACTTGTAAGTTCTAGGAGCAGAATTAGGCTATTTGGCCCATCAAGTCTACTCTGATCTAACTTTCCCTCTCAACGCCATTCTCCTGCCTCCTGCCCCTTACCCCTTATACCAACATGAGGAAATTTTATGAATAATTCAAGTTTCCAATGTAAAAGAGAGAATAAAAATGATCCTCTTCATCATTCTCACGCAGTTCCCAGCAAATAGTTCCAAATAGAAGAGTTGGAGAAAACTCCAGCCAATCCATTAGAGAAAAAATTGATGTGAAGGCAGTCTGAAAGAAGGGGAGAAATGTATATAAATTTGAAACACATCAAAATGTCATTTGACTTAATAGTTGTAGGAATGAGAAATAGCAAAAATAGGGTGTTTATAAAAGTAAAAATGGTATCCAATTCATAAGAGGAATTAAAGTGAAAATATCAAAAATCATTAAAATGTGTTTTGTATAATTTAGATTAAAGTAATCGGCTGTATCAAAAGTGCATGGTGAATTTCAGGAAACTCCAAATAAATCTTTTGAAAGAGAAAAATTTAAATGTTTTGAAAGGCAAATACATGTAAAAATAGAGAGAGTGCAAAGCAATGAGATTAATTTGTGAGCACTGTGAGGGTGTGGTAGGTCTTCCAGCTGAGATGCCTCCTGAACAGTTTATCCAGATGATGATGAATTCTCTTTGGAGAAAAGTCACCTCAAAACATCAAACAAATTGAGGATAAATTTTGCAGCAGTGAATTTAGTTATTATACTGCCAAACGTGTTACCTTTCCCTAACCAACTCAGAGGTTTCTTAAGTGATATATCTAAGTTAGCGTCTAATTCAGAATACTATCTGAGTATTTATTTTAAGCATTTACCATGTTTTGAAATAAAGTGAAAAGAACCATCAAACCTGGAAAATAATATTTAGATGAAGTCATTTTTAATAGGTTCTCAATATTTCTTGATAGAAATCTGTATCACAGAACACACTTAGACGAATGCATATTGTTTGAATATCGGTTTTTGAGCAGGGCCCTAATTTTACTGTTATGAGGTCAGATCATTTATTAAGAATTCATTTTGAAGGAAATGCTTCTGAGAATTGGGAATATCAAAATACCTGCAAAGTGTTAAATTAGAAGAAAACTCACACTAGAAATCTAAAAGTTTGTATTCTACTCCTCTCAATATCCTGTCCTTTTATGCTGAGAATACACAGAACTAAAGCAATTTTTCATAGTCCTTGGATGTTCAATTCAATTTCCATCTGCTGACACCATGTTCCATTGACCCCAGTGACTGTCTGGGAACATTAAAAAAAAAACTTTTAATTCTTCACTCTAATCGATCCCTACATGCAGACCTCTTTTCAATGACATGAATGCAGTCAGGAGATCCTTGTGCAATAAATTATGGGTATGATTTCCCTCTTAATATTGCATGAGGTTGCATATTATCAATTTTTTTAAATGTTATTTAAAAAACTTGGAACGAAATAAAACCTGCTCACTGTGAGCAGAATAGGATGCTCACCCAAATAAATGGGAAATCACTTTTTTACTTATTAGTTGTGTTAGTTCTGTGCACTAAGGTTAGCTGCCTTTTGTACCATTTGCTCTTATTTGTTTTTGCACTTAATGATACTGCAAGAGTACTCGGCTCAGGTTCTTTACAGTTATTGGCCGTGGTTGCTTTGGAAACTGATAGTTTGAACCTATGGCAAATAGTAGGTATCCCAGCACTTAAATGCCTTTTGTTGGTATTGAAATTTGGAAGGGATTACAATTAATTTTCTATGATTTCATAAGCTTATATTATAGCAGTAATTTAGTGAAATGTAAGGAATTATAATTGGCATTTTTTTTTAGTTCTTGGTCAAATACCTGATTTTATCAATATTTAGATGGAAGCATATCGTCATTTAATTTTGTGAACAACAGTGATATTTTTAGTACCTTTTTTATGAGAGACCATGGACCAAAGAAATCCCCTGGCAGGTGTCAAGACATTTAGGATGTAATCATTTCTTGTTGATCTCGCTACTGAAATTGATTTTTTTTTTAAAGCTTTTGCGATAATGTTACAACCTGCAAACCAGTTTCTCCATAGTTAATGTATTTTAAATTAAGTTACTGCATGTTACTTCTCATGTGTTGCTGCACTATGTAACATCAGTTTCATTTAAGATCTACAGATATTATTGAGAGGAATGTATATTTTGATATGTAAATCTCATTCAGAAATTTGCAGTTACATAGTTGTTTGAAGGTATATTCTGCACTTTATTGCCATTCCCTCCTTGTGGAAGAGTTCTGGTGTGCTGCTGTTTTGAATATTGCAATTTCTGTTGAAGTACTTTTGCGGCAGTAGTTTTCAAGCAATTGGTCTTAGTTGACATTAGCCACCCTCCAGTCTGACTGCACCTCACCCGTGACTAATAATGATGCATTTATCTTGGCCAAGGACGCTGCAGTTTATTTTCTAGCTTCCCACTGTGTTTTTGGATATCCTGATGAAGCCCTGGAACTTTATCAATATTCATCCGTTTTCATGCACTTCCAGCATCTCCTCTAATCTAATGAGAACTATCCCTAAGACATCCCCGTTAATTTTTCAGTGTTGCAGTTTAGTTTGTCATGTATACCTGAGGTACAGTGAAAAGCTTTTGTTGCATGCTATCCAGGCAGTGGAAAGACAATACATGTTTACAATCGAACCATTTACTACGTATAGATACATGATACGGGAATAACGTTTAGTGCAAGGTAAAGCCAGCAAATTTTCATTGAGGATCTTGCCGAGCTCTGCAGCTCCACATATATATATTCACCCTATTATTCTCCTCCAAGACCCATTTTTTCCTTAATATAAAATCTCTGGATTCTTCTAAACTTACTCTGTCAAAGCTATCTCATACCCTCTTTTTTTTGCTCTACTGATTTCCTTCTTCGGTATATTATACTCCTCCAGGGATTTACTTGATCCCAGTTACTTGTATATAACCCTTTTTTCGGACCAGACCAATATCTCTTGTCATCCAGGGTTCCCTATTCCTACTGACCTAGCCCTTCATTCTAACAGGTACATGCAGACCTTGAACTCTCGCCATCTAATTTTAAAAAATCTCCCCACTTGCCGGATGTCTCTTTGCCTCCAAACAACTTGCTCATTCACCTTTTGTAAGTTCCTGTATAATGCCATCAAATTAGTTTTGCTCCAATTGAGACCTTTAACATGTGATTGAGTTCTGTCCTTTTCCATAATTTGTTTTAAAACTAATACTCAGTGGTCCTAAAGTGCTTCCCCACTGACACCACAGTCATTGCCCTGCCCTATTACCAAAGAGTGGGTCAAGCTTTGCCATGTCCACAGTATATTGCTGAAAGAAACATGTCCACAGTATATTGCTGAAAGAAACTTTCCTGAACGCACTCAACAAATTCCACTCTTATCAAATTGAGTTTACTGTCAGGTGCACAAGTATGCTGAGGTATAGGTACAATGAAAACCCTGCTTGCAGCAACATCACAGGCACTTTGACACAGACAAACATAAAATCATTTAAAAAATCACACAATTCTGCAAGACAATTAAAATAAAAAAGCCCATGCTTTTACAATACTATGACAATCCCAAGTTACCCCTGTCCCCAAAAAGATTCCAATGGTTCAGAAATCTGAATCCCTGCCTCCTGCACTAACTAATTAGCCACTCATTCATCTTCTCTATTCTCCTATTCCTAACCACACACACGTTGCACTGGGAGGGTATAGTCAGTCTTTTATCCACAAAGTAGAGAAGTCTAAAACTAGAGGATACAGGTTTAAAGCAAGGGGGAAAAGATTTATAGGGATCCGAGTGGCCAGTTTTTCCATACAGAAAGTGGTGCGTATATTGATCGAGCTGACAGAGGGGATGTAAAGGCAGGTACAATTGCAGTGGTTAAAAGATATTTGGACAATTATGTGGACAAGAAAAGTTTGGAGTAATTTGGGCCAAATGCAGTTAAATTGAATTTGCTTGGATATGCAACTTTGGTATGGATAAGTTGGGCTGAAGATGTTTTTTTTGTGCTGTGTAATTCTAAATCTATCTTTTAGTAACTCAAATGGAACTCGGCCTGCCCTCAGAGTCCTGCAAAGGAATAAATAGTGTGCTGTAAAGGTCAAACATCTGCAGATCCATCCTATCCAGTCCAGTCATGTGGAATAGATGATTCAAATTTTGTACTGTTTCTCAGATATTATTCAAGTAAATCAGCATAGTGATGAGTGTTCCATCAAATTCCTAATCATATTGTTATGGATTATGGACTTCCATTATCAGACTGGGGGCTGTCATTTATCAAGCCTGATTAAGAAAGTCTGCAGCCGATTTGCCGCTCTTATATTTTATATATTAGCTTCTTGCTCATTTTCATTTCTATCAAACTGAATGGTGGATTTTTCTATCTTGAGTCCCCTTCCCAGTTAATTGTTCCAGGCCAGATAAAATAGATCTAAAATGAAATGGGGATATATTACTGTGCTCCTATTTTATGCATTGGATGTAATTTCAGCAGAGGACACTGCTGCAGCAGATTGATTTTTTTTTGGCGTCCTCCTCATTTTTCACATCAGCGAACCTTAACTATTCTTTGTCAAAGTCTGATTCTTTTGCTTGTGAATAGTTTGGAAGATGCTTTTCAGCTTTGTTTTTTCCGTTAATAATAATTCTTGTGCAGAGCACAGTTCGTTTTGATGTGAGCATTGGAAAGAACCAGGTTGATAAATTATAGACAAAAAAGCCACGATTATTCAACTGTTAGATTTTTATCATTACAGTGAGCTTTGATCGTTACTCCACCATTAGTGTCTTTATCATAGCTATCACACTCAGTGACTCATCCAGTTACAGTTACCCTGGTCTTCGATGTCTTGTAAGGTGTGAAAGTTTTCAGACAGTTTCTAAGTAAGGGCACAATTGCATAATCACTGAGAAAGCTAAGATTGCCAGAATGCAGAATATCGACCAGTTTGGGGGTTTAAACATGAGTCAAGTGCTAAAAGAACTACATTTTGTATTACCACAGAAGTGTAGTTTACCTGGCAATTGTCTTGACTCTTTATCAAAAAAGGATTGCTGCTTCATGGGGATTCATTGGCATGTGGTCACAGATGCAGTTCCATCAACCGCTGCTGGTTCAAGATTACCTTGCATTCCTCAGCTATCTGAACACGCCAAACAACTTCCATCAGCTCCATCTTCTCTCAATGACTAACCTTGAACCTGGACTTGGTTGACTGCTCCAAGAAGTGCTCACCAAATTAGATGTAGAGGGATTATCCAGGTCACAAATGGCCTGACGTATGGAAATCCAACATTGCACCAATTCTCTCATACATTTTCTAAAGCACTTTTCAATCGAGTAATAATATTAAAATGTTTCATGGCTGGATATAATTCATACATTTAAATAAGGATAGTGATTATTCAATGAATTGAAAAGATCATACCAAGGGTGTACGATGTGATATGGGTTACTATACAAAATGGACATTTCTGACTTGCAGAGAAATCTGCTCACGAACAGAATCCTGATGTAACCTGGGAACTACCTGTACTTCCACCACCAACAATAAATCATTAACTATGGAATGTTTTATGTTGCTTCTTCCTTGTAATACTTTTAACTGCAATTATATTGATGTTATATTCTGAGGCTATGACCTTTAGGCCTAGACTCTCCCACTAGTGGAAACATCCTCTCCACATCCACTCTATCCAAGCCTTTCATTATTCTGTATGTTTCAATGAGGTTTCCCCTCATTCTTCTAAATTCCAGTGAGTACAGGCCCAGTGCCGACAAATGCTCATCATAGGTTAACCTACTCATTCCTATGATCATTCTTGTAAACCTCCTGTGGACCCTCTCCAGAGCCAGTACATCCTTCCTCAGATATGGTGCCTAAAATTGCTCAATATTCCAAATGTGGCCTTACCCACGCCTCATAGAGCCTCAGCATTACATCCCTGTTTTTATACACAAGCCCTCTTGAAATAAATGCCAGCATTGAGTTTGCTTTCTTTAATACCAATTCAACTTGCAGATTAACATTTTGGGAATCCTGCACCAGCACTCCTAAGTCCTTTTGCACCTCCAATTTATGGATTCTCTCCCCATTTAGAAAATAGTCTATGCCTTTATTCCTACTACCAAAATGCATGACTCCACACTTTGCTACACTATATTCCATTTGCTACTTCTCTGTCCACTCTCGCAACCTGTCCAATTCCTTCAACAGAGTCCCTGATTTCTCTACACTACCTGCCCTTCCACCTATTTCCGTATAATCCGCCAACTTGACCACAAAGCCTACAATCCTCTCATCCAAATCATTAATATACAACGTGAAGAGTAGCGGCCCCAGCACCAACCCCTGCGAAACTCTGCTAGTCACTGGCAGCCAACCAGAAAAAGCCCACTTTATTGCCACTATTTGTCCTCTGCCACCCAGCCAACCTGCTATCCATGCTAGTATCTGCCCTTTGATACGCTGGGTAGACACAAAATGAGTGATGTTTTGGGTCGAGACCCTTCTTCAGACCCTTTGATACCCTGGGCTCTCATCTTCCTTAGCAGCCTTGCGTGTGGCACCTTATCAAAGGCTTTCTGAAAATCTAAGTAAACAACATCTACTGACTCTCCTTTGTCCTGCTATTTATTTCTTCAGAGTTATATATTTGGCACATTCATCAGCCAGAGTATTGAGTATAGAAGTTGGGAGGTCATGTTGCAGTTGTGTAAGACATTGGTGAGACCCCATTTAGAGTATTGTGTTCCGTTCTGGGCACCATGTTATAAGAACAATGTTGACAAGCTTAACAGGGTACAGGTAAGATTTACGAGGAAACATTCACTCATTATTGAGAAAAGGGAATTGGATATAAACTTGATATGGGGGAAATAGCAGAGCTCAGAAGAAACAACAGACTATTTGGGTAACTTTCAACTGGAAGATTCCACCTAGCAAATGGATAACAATGGCCTGTTTCCTTTATCGTTACTTTTTTGCATATCTTTCATTTATTTGTTCTATGTCCTACATTTCCCTTTCCCCTGACTAGTCAGAAGAATGGTCTCAACCCGAAATGTCACCCATTCCAGAGATGCTGAGTTACTCCAGCATTTGTGTCTATCTTAGGTTCCATTGGATGCTCTGCTTTCTTATTCATGCTTGCAATAGGATATGGTTAAGACACTGGACTAGAAGTTATAGGTTGAGACTCTTAATATAAAGACCCAAATTAGAATTTGACTGCATTAATTGATGAGTATAAACTTGAACAATTAATTTCATCCGAATGAAAGATTTGCACCTGTAACAGTAACCATGAGGATGCCACATAGCCTTAAAACCCCCATCTGCCTCAATAAGGTGTTTAGGCAAGGAAATCTGATATCCTTACCCATTTATGATCCATAACCACCAAAGCATTTGACTATTAGGCCCCCTCTGAAGTGGCCCAGCAGACCATGTGGTGCATGGAGCATTTATAGACAAATAAATGTTCTTTTGTGCTCCAGTTCTGTTACTGATTTGTTAGTTTCCAAGCAATCTCTTGATTATCGTCAATGATCATAGATGCCTGTTACCACCAATTAAATTATTGTTAATTAGATATTGGAAAAATAGATTTTGAAATAAAGGTGGAATAGAAATTTGAACTATTGGCAGTTCTTTAACAGTTACTTAATCATTGGAAAAGATACTCAAAAGGCCAGAAGCCTATTTTGGAAGTAGCTAAGAAATCTTGGTTCTGAGGTCATCGCTATCTGTTTTGTCACTTTAGTGCTCTTAATGGTATGAATATATATTGCAATTTTCAGTTACTTAGCTAATGTAAGGTCCTGTAATTGAACAGCAGTTTACTGATTGTCATTGTAGCTTGTGAATAACTAATAATCTCTCATTTCTGAGATTTTATGTGAAATCTTGTATTTTCCAGAATGACTGGTGACTAATTGTCCTGATTCTAGATGCATTTTCTCACATTCTGAAAACTGAATTTAATGTTGGTAAGTGACATTCTTTTTTCATACATTTAATGTCATTACATTTCTGGAATCTTAAACAATTACTTTAGTCGAAGGCTATATATATATTTTTTAAAGCTTAACAAAATTGAATATAAATGAGCTTACAATTGCTAAAATTTTGAACTTTTTGGATGGATTTGAAGTGAATCATATAATGGCGAATCATTGAAACTGAATTGCATTTTATTGTGATAAAACATCATGCTTTAGAGTAATAATTAAACAAAATTTGACAAAACGGGCCTGTTTCCGTGCTGTAATTGTTATATGGTTATATGGTTATACTAAGCTACAAAGCAAAGTGGACAGGTGAAGGTACTTTGCACTGAAGATGTGACACTCCATTCCACCCCCCACCCATAGATTAGTTACAATTGGGATTACTAAAGGGACAGCACTAGAGGAGAACACAAATATCTAAGCATTGTAGGGTGAAGGAAGTTTCGGACAAGGGCCGTGCAAAGTAATGAAGGAATTAAAAACAAGGATGCGAAGTTTGGAATCAACATACCCTTTACATATACTAATGGCAGGAAGCACAGGGTGGCACAGGGTGGTATAGCGGAGGGTGGCACAGTGACGCAGCAGTAGAGCTGCTGTCTTACAACACCAGAGACCCAGGTTCGATCCTGACTACGGGTGCTGTCTGTACGGAGTTTGTACGTTCTTCCGGTGACGCGTGGATTTTCTCCTGGAACTCCGGTTTCCTCCCACATCAAATGTACAGGTGTGTAGATTAATTGGCTTGGTGAAAATTGTAAATTGTTCCTTGTGTGTGTAGGATAGTGTTAGTGTGCAGAGATCGCTGGTCGGTGCAGACTTGGTGGGCCGAAGGGCCTTCTTCCGCGCTCTATCCCCAAACTAAACTAAAGCACAGAGATGATGGGTGATCCAGATCTTGGACACTTGGTATAAGGAGAAAATGTCGTAACAAATAACAGTGTGTCAAACAATGGGAAGTCATTCTTATTCCTGGTCACGTACACTTTTTATTTTGGACTTCTATTTATCAGAGATTCAACAAAAAAGAAATTTAAAATCAATCACATTGGCATAGGCCACCTACTAAGCTTTTGCTTATTTGAGTTGATTCTACGGCAGGCATCAGAATTTCAATTGAGCTAAAGTTTATGGAATGTAGAAGATGTGAGGTATATCGACATTTAGATCATTTTAAAATAGCGAGCTGAATTTATTGTGAAATTGAGTAATCTTGTGGACGTTCATTAAGTGGACGACAATAGTACAGATGTGTGTTTGGAAACTTATTGTGAAGATCATTTGCTATACTTACAATCTTTCTGTTTTAACTTTGGTGTAAAACATAAGCAGACATAAACATGTTAAAAATAGAAGACTCAATTTAGGTTTATTTTCTACCAAGGAATATTATCGAAAAGAAGGAATATAAGTAGATAAGAGGAAAGCTGAGAGGGTAGACATGCGGAGGTGATGTTGTGGCGGCTCCCAAGGGTCGGGCCATACCACTAACAAACCCCTCGGCACGGGAATGGACTAGTCCAGGGGCGGCCCTTAGCTACAGGGATAAAGGGCAGGAGTTTAGGCGCGATCCTTCTCTTGCAGACCCGACTGGACAAGAGAATAACAGCTAATAAAATTCCTCCCGAAATACCTGGCTCCTCGCCTTGATTTCGGGCTTATCGCCGCGCCACATTGGTGACCCCGACGCTCCATTGGTGTTGTAATGGAGTCAAAACACAGAGCCGCCCTTCCGTCCGCCTCACAGGTCGACCAGGCCCTGTCTCTCAATGGGGTCTCCGTTAAACTACCGACGTTCTGGACCACCCGGCCTCAGGTCTGGTTTCAGCAGGCGGAGGCCCAATTTCAGCTGCGGGGCATTACGGTGGACGACACCCGCTACGTCTACCTGATAGGGGCCCTCGACCAGGACACGGCCAGAAAGGTCACCCAGTTCCTCGAAGACCCCCCGGCCGACGATAAATACGTCGGCCTTAAGGAGCTTCTGCACCAAATTTACGGGCTCAGCCGGATGGAACGGGCTGCCAGGCTCCTTCATATGGAGGGCATAGGCGACCGGTGACCATCAAGCCTCCTTAATGAGATGGTCGCACTTCTGGATGGGCACAGGCCGTGTCTCATGTTTGAGTACACTTACCTGCATTTGCTGCCGGCCGACATCCGCCTGCAGCTCACCGACACCCGGGCCCTCGGCTGACTCGCTGTGGATGGCCCGCTGGGATGACGTCAGCGCGCTGGCCGTCACTTGGGCAGGAAATCTGTGGAGGGAGTGACAGCTGCGCCCCGGAGGCCTGTGCGATCGCCCCCCATGGCCGTTGCAGGTCCTGCACCTGCAGTCCCGCACCAGCAGGCTTCAGGCAGCACCAGCAGGAGGCACTTGTGCTATTACCACCAGCGCTGGGGTGTTGCAGCCCGACAATGCCGCCAGCCGTGCACGTTCCCAGGAAACGCCGGGGCCGGCTGCCAATAGTCCCCGTGGCGTCCGGCCAGATTCACCGCCTCTTCGCCTGGGATCGCCGCTCCGGGGGCCGCTTCCTCGCGGCAGCAGTTCCGTACGATGGAGTCCTTGGGGATCGTCCGCCCTTCGAACAGCCCATGGGCATCCCCACTCCACATGGTCCCCAAGGCAAGCGGGGGCTGGTGACATTGCGGGGATTATCGGCGGCTGAATGTCGCTACCGCCGCGGACCGATACCCCGTGCCCCACATCCAGGACTTCAATGCCCATTTGGCCAGGGCTACTTCCTTCTCAAAAGTGGATTTGGTGCGGGGCTATAACCAGATCCCGGTCCACCTGGAGAATGTGCACAAGACGGCAATTATTACGCCGTTTGGATTGTACGAGTTCGTTCGGATGCCTTTCGGCCTTAAGAACGCAGCGCAGGCATTTCAACGGTTAATGGACGGGGTGTGTCGCGGTCTCTAGTTTTTGTTTGTCTACCTCGACGATATCTTGGTGGCCAGCCGCTCGCGGCAGGAGCACTGTGCCCACCTCCGTCAGCTCTGTCAGCGGCTCAGCGAGCATGGTTTGGCTGTCAACCTCGCCAAGTGCGGGTTTGTGGTGACCACCATCGACTTTCTCAGCCACCGTGTGACTTCACAAGGCACGGTTCCCCTGCCGGACAAGGTTATCGCCATCTGCCAGTTTCTCCGTCCATCCACTGTGCGCAGCCTGCAGGAGTTCGTCGGCATGGTGGCCTTTTATCACCGTTTTGTGCCATCCGCGGCCCACATCATGTGGCCGCCCTATCATCTTCTCGCGGGTAGGCGCAAGGACATAGAGTGGACCGACGAGGCGGCAACGGCATTTGACGGCGCAAAGGAGGCCCTTGCTCGGACTGCACTGCTGGTTCACACGCAGGAGGATGCCCCGACCGGCCTTACGGTGGACGTCTCGGAGTCGGTGGTTGGTGCCGTGCTGGAACAACTGACGGACGGGGGTTGGCAGCCCCTGGCCTTCAGCCGGCACCTCAATAACGCCCAGAGGAAGTACAGCGCATTTGACCGCGAGCTCCTTGCTCTGTACCTGGCGGTGCGCCACTTCCGCTACTTCCTGGAGGGCCGCCCGTTCACCGCATACACGGACCACAAGCCGCTCACCTTTGCCCTGGCAAAGGTTTCTGACCCGTGGTCCCCACGACAGCAGCAGCAGTTGGCGTACGTCTCGGAGTACACTACCTCCATCCGCTTCATCAAGGGGAAGGAGAACCGGGTGGCTGTCGCGTTGTCCCGCCCCGCCGTCTACGCCGTTTTCAAGGTGGCGCCCGGCAATGACTATTCTGACCTGGCGGAGGCCCAGCTCACGGACGGTGAGATGCCCGCCTACCGGACTGCCATCTCTGGCCTTCGCCTTGAGTATGTCCCTCTCAGCCCTGGAGGAGCAACAATACTTTGCGATGTGTCGTCCGATCAGCCGCGCCCCATCGTCCCTGCCTCCTTGCGCCAGAAGGTTTTCGACGTGATCCTCGGGCTGGCTCACCCATCCATCCGGGCGACGACCGCACTTGTGATTGCTCGTTTCATGTGGCACGGTCTGCGTAAGCAGGTGGGCCACTGGGCCCGCACCTGCATTCCGTGCCAGATGGCAAAAATCCAGCACAACGCCCAGGCGCCCTTCCAGGCGTTCGGTCTACCACGCCGGCGGTTCGACCACCTGCACGTGGACATTGTGGGGCCTCTCCCGCTGTCCCGGGGCATCACCCACATCCTCACGGTGGTGGACCGCCTCACACGGTGACCGGAGGCCATACCGCTGGCCTATACTTCGACAGCTACATGCGCTCGTACGTTGTCCGCGCACTGGATCGCTCGCTTTATGGTGCCGGTGGACATCTCCTCGCACTGGGGTCCACAGTTCACTTCTGAGCTGTGGTTGGCCATGGCTCATCTGTTGGGTGTGCGGCTGCACCACATCACGGCCTATCACCCGCAGGCAAATGGCCGGGTGGAGAGGTTCCACCGGCAGCTCAAGGCAGCTCTGATGGCGTGAATCTCCGGCCTAGACTGGATGGACGCACTGCCGTGGGTCTTGCTGGGCATCCGAACTGCGCCTAAGGAGGATTTGGCCTCATCTTTGGCCGAGTTCGTTTACGTGTCGCCGCTCAAGGTGCCCGGGGAGTTCATGCCGTCGGCGCCGGGGCAGCAGGGACCGCCCTCACCCACCCTACAGCGCCTTCACGAGCGAGTTGGCAGGCTCGCGCCCGTGCCGATGTCTCGCCATGGGACAATCCGCCCGCACGTGCCATCAGTCCTTCGGGACTGCCCCAATGTTTTCCTGCGCTGTGATCCTCACCGGACGCCTCTACAGAGGCTGTGTCGATTGACCGGTTAAAGCCGGCACATTTGGACATTGACCAGCCGGTCTGGTTGCCCAGCCTCGGCCGCGAGGTCACCCCCTTCGCGGCTCCTTCCACTTGTGCCTCCGCCGGCCCATCTGTCGGCCGACTTCCGTACGCGGTCCGGTCGGGTTGTGCGCCCGCCAGTGCGTTTCGTGCCTCCTGTTCTGGGGGGGTCCTGTGGCGGCTCCCAAGGGTCGGGCCATACCACTATCGAACCTCTCGGCACGGGAATGAACTAGTCGGGGGGCGGCCCTTAGCTACAGGGATAAAGGGAAGGAGTTTAGGCGCGATCCTTCTCTTGCAGACCCGACTGGACAAGAGAATAACAGCTAATAAAATTCCTCCCGAAATACCTGGCTCCTCGCCTTCATTTTGTGCTTATCGCCGCGCCACAATGTAATGGATATGGGGTGGCACATTGATGCACAGTTACTGCTGCTGCTTCGCAGGTTCAGGGACCTAGGTTTAGTTTAGTTTAGAGATGCAGCGCGGAATCAGGCCCTTCGGCCCACCATGTCCGCGCCGACCAATGATCCCCGCATATTAACACTATCCGACACCCACTAGGGACAATTTTTACATTTACCAATTAACCTACATACCTGTACTTTTTTGGAGTGTGGGAGGAAACTGAAGATCTCGGTGAAAACCCACGCAGGTCACAGGGAGAACGTACAAACTCCGTACAGACAGCACCCATAGTCGGGTTCGAACCCGGGTCTCCGGCGCTGCATTTACTGTAAGACAGTAACTCTACCGCTTCGCCGCCGTGCTGCCATGGTGCTGTCTGTGTGGTGTTTACATAATTCCCT
The DNA here is from genome assembly GCF_053455715.1 of Rhinoraja longicauda. NCBI lineage: Eukaryota > Metazoa > Chordata > Chondrichthyes > Rajiformes > Arhynchobatidae > Rhinoraja > Rhinoraja longicauda. The sequence goes on along the minus strand of NC_135953.1, from coordinate 68,987,333 downwards.
GTCATTACATGGCTTTCCTCTGAGTACTTTGGTTTTCTACCACATCCCAAATGTGTGGCAGCAGGTTTATTGGCTTGTGTAAATCACCCTTTGCTGTAGGTGAGTGCCAAATTAATCTCGGGGAAATGCACGTGTATGTGAGAAATAGCACAGCCACGGGAAAATAAGAGGGGAAATGGGACTAATAGAATTGCTCTGTTGCAAATTGGCCTGGACCTGATGGGTCCTGATGAATAGCCACCTCTTGCTTCATGGTAAGTAAGTAATATTTCAGAATGGTGACCTTTATTTGGAACTGGAAATAGTTATAAATGTGACAGGGATTTAGCAAGAATGGAGCCAAATTCAGGAGGAAGGGTGGAGGAGAGAATAAAAGGGAAGATCTGACATGGGTGAAAGCCAGAAGATATTGGATGTGAAAAGGCATGAATGAAGGCATGATGGATGTTTCTGTTGTGTGGTGTTGGTTATGATTGTATGTGTTATTGCATTTTTATTGATTATTCTTATTGGTCTTATTGTTGAACTGCGGGTAATTTTTCATTTCACTGCACATTTATGTGTATGTGACAAATACATGACTATTGACTACTGCCAAAGAAGATTTCAGTGGAACAAGTAAAGTAACAAAAGATCTAACAAGGATGTAAATGGGAACAGGAAAAGCATTAAGTGGGGCATAATTTTGCAGCGGTAGAGCTGCTGCCTCACAGCACCAGATACCCTGGTTCATTCCTGACTTCAGGATCTGTTGTGTCTAATTTGCACATTCATCCTGTGACTGCGTGGGTTTCCTTTGGGTGCTCTGGTTTCTTCCAACACCACAGACATGGGTGAATTGGCCTCTGTAAATTGCTCCTAGTGTTTAAGGAGTGGATGCAAAAGTGGATTAACATAGAACTAGTGTGAACAAGTGATTGATTTTGGCATAGAATTGGTAGGCCAAAGGACCAGTTTCCATGCTGTAGTTTTTAATTAGTCAATTATTTGAAATTGTTGAACTCAATGTTGAGTCACGAGGCTATAAAGTATAGATTTTAAAGCTTATGTTGAACTTCTTTAGAATACTGCTGGCTGAGGTCAGGGTGGGAATTGGACAGACAAAAATGTGGTGGACATCAGGAAACTTGGAGTCATGTTTGTGTTCCACAAAACACTCCCCAGAATAATTTGGTCTCTTTTTAAAAGAGACAGTATCCTCAGAAAAACTAATAAATGCACAGAAATACAAGTTCACTGAAGGAGTGTGTCTTTTCATATTTATTTATTGGATGATGTGACCAGCTGTTAAACTGTTATTACCCTCTGTTTTGCCTTTGAGAAGATGGCAAAGAACCTTAAACCGAAGTTTGATACAACTGAATGGCTTGCTCAGCTACTTTAGAGAGAAGTCAAGAATTAATTGCAATTTTTGTGGGTTTAGAGTCGTATGTAATCTTGACTGGGTAAAAATGACAGAATCACTTTCCTTAAGGATGCAAGTCAACCAGGTAGATTTTTATGATAATTAATAATAGTTTTATAGTCGGCATTACAAAAGTATTTAATTCCAGGTTTTATTCAATTAGCTGAATTTGAATTCTCTAGCTGGTTAAATTGGATTAGTACTGGTGTCTCTTGATCATTAATCCACAACTCTGTGTTACTGATCTCTCAACATAACTGTAATGCTACGTTCTATTGTGTCTCTGAACAGAAGGTCCAGTTGGTTGCAGACCTACATTTCTGGTGTAATTTTTATGATTTTTGCATTAGATGCTGAAAAAGCTATGCATTTGCCCATAAATATTTCTAGTTAGGTTAAGACCAGCAGCAATGGCTCCAATGACTCATAAGAACAGCATAATAAATGGAAGAATGAATCAAGCAAATGGCTCCTCAAACTTTTACCTTGTTACTCAATGCTCACTATTGAACTTTCCTGCCTGATCCCCATTCCCTAGATTCTCTGCATGTCAAAAAAAATCTGTTAACTCAATTTAAAATATATTCAGCAACTGAGACTTCACTGTGCTGTATGGTGTATATTTAAAACTCTCCAAGTTAAAAAAATTCTCCATATCTCTGTTCTAATGGGTAGCTCATTGTCTTGAGACAGCCTTAAGGAAGTCCCTCAGTAATGAAACTATCAGTCCCTTTCAGAATCCTAATATGTCCCAGGCTGTCATTTATATAAACTCCTGTGAGTGATCATTGTAATATCAAAACATAAATTTGCAGCTTTATAATCAATTGTACTTGGCAATCCAAAGAAACAATGTGAAATACAGAGCATGAGATTTCCATCAACTGTGCAACTACCACAGTACAGATATTCGTGCACAAATGGGAGAAACAATGCAGCAATTTAACAGAATTTAACCCTGTGCCAATTTTCATGTCCACCTGGATAACAGTTTGAAATATGTAGAAAATCTAGGCTGCTATCTTAAACTGCTAAATGAACCTGCAGACTCAGGCTGAGATGTAATGCTCTGTATCTTTCGGGAAGATCAGTGGTCAATTAGCTGATCAAGAAAATTAGTTGAATATTGCAAAATTCTATAAAATGAATAGTGTACTACTTCAGACAGCTGAAATGCTTTGTTTAAATATTAATTTCCTGACCCAAGGTGTATTTTTCATTTGATTGCAGAAATAGCATTATTTGCTTTAATATAAAATTAATTTTATTAAACTTCATGATTTTTGAAAAAAAATTAAGCACAATAGAAAGAGACACGTCTGCATGATTTTGCAACAGAATGCAAGGGAGAATATTTAAAGAGTTAATGCAACAAAGGGGAGGGATTGCAAATGAAAAGTATTGTGATAGGTTGCTACGTGCAAGTTGCCCTTTCATTCATTTGTGGTTCAGAGAAAGGGGAGTGGTGGATTTCAGCTTTCAAAAAGGGTTTAATGAATGCTGTCACTGTTTTTGAATGCAGCTGGTAGTGTTGTAGAGATGAGGGCAATGAAAAGTGCACTGATCGTCATACTGTAGGTTGATTTGTGAGTTTCGGTTGATTGAACACGGACTCATCGCTGCCTTCTCTTCACATTTCCTTCATCGTATTTTTCATTAACTGACATTCTGCTGTTGAAGATCTGAGAGGAATTTAATTTTGTGAAAGCATTGTTTCATTCAGCTACAAGCAGGGGTCTAGCAAGCGTATAATTGAGGCTGGGCTGTGCAAAATACAGCGCTGCCTTGCCATACAAAATACAAGCGCTGCCTTGCCTGCTCAATTGCCTTGACAATTGCCTAGGTGAACAGAAAATGTCTGTTTCACGTAAAGAATTTGATGTAAAGCAGATTTTACGCATCCGATGCCGTTTTTTTGGTCACTCTGCATCTCCTCCTACATCCAATGACAATCGACGCGGAGAATTTTGGAACAAAGATCAAGGTGCATCAAATAATGGGAGAAAATATCTAGACTCTGGACACCTGCAACAACCATTGGCACCTGTCAACTACCAGAGATCAAGCCAGCAGAACATTCAAAATTCACCATCTTGGCATGTCCCCCCTGCTCCAGATCTCCCCTTATTTGAGTTTACCACTGACGACCATGAATCGATAGAGTGGCATGGCAAGCATGAAGCTAAGGATGAAGGGAGTGAAGAAGACAATGAAACAGACAGCAGTTCCTGCAGGTTAGGTTTTCTTGTTTGATCCAAGATGGTGCCAACAATTGCTGTAACTTTTTTCTCTTTATTTTCGCAACCTATAAAATGTCACTATAAATATCTACATTATGCTTGCAACATATTTCAAATTTGAACCTAATGCAACCAGAATTTCATGGCTTTACAACTGTTTTATTTCCTTATATTAAACTGTTTTAAAAAAATATTACTTTTTTTAGAATATACAGCTAAAATTAGTCAAAGATTTAGTAAATTGCCTGGTAAATGAGTGATAGTTGACTCAAAATGATCAAATATAACCTTGCCTGAAACCGAATGTGTACAATGCAGCAAAATATGAGGGTCCTATTTATAATGTATGGTACATTACATTACAATATGCATGTGAAGTGAAATGTATTACTCTAGAAATTCTACATGACCATCGTGTGAAAAATCCTTGGCACAGGTCTTGTATAAATGAAGTAAGCATTGTTCATGAAAATAAATTGAAATGCATTTGCAATAACTTCTTATTGCTACAAATGTCCTCTTGTGTGGCATGTGCTGTCTGCAAAACGTGTCATTTTTAGATCATTTATGCTAAGTTAGATTTTCAATCAACTGCAAAAAGACTATCTTGCTATATTATTCCTTATTATAGTGTAGCATCTACAATTTTTTTACATTACATTAAAATGATCAAAGATAGGAAAATAACGTTTTCTAAAACAATTGTGAGGTTTATTAAATAATTTTGCTTTTAACTGGCACAATGTAAGTATACATGGTTTTTATATTGAATAAGAATGTGTAATGTACATTTAAAAACAAAATTGTTTTTCTCTATTGAAAATGGCTAAGTTTCAAAAGGAGGTTCAATGTCTGACTATAAATAACATAGTGTTATAGATGCTCACTCAGGTTGTATTTGTCATTCATTTACAAATTTTTTCATGGTGCTGAGATGATATTTTAATTGTATCTTAAAACAACCGATTATTTTGAAGGAAAAATAAGTTATTAATCCACGGTGTAATTTTTGTCCGTCTTCTGAAAAATAATTGCAAATCATGTAACTACAACAGGTTGCTGTTTGGAACAGTCAGCGTATATGATTGATGACTTTGTGTTCATGAACAGCTTTACCGCTATTTTTATCAGAATTGTTATGTCCCTTCGGCAATTCTTTTTTAAATTTCGATGTCCATAGAGGTATTGTATACAATAGAATCACTTCAGATACAAATCTTTTGGTTCTGTATGCAGTAAACAGTATTATACAACCAAGGAGCACACTTTGCTGCTGGATTGGAATAGGTATTTGACAAAAAAATTACATGTAAAGGACACAAATATGGAACAAGGCATGACCAGCTTACTAGCAGATGTAACATCAGTTTCTTGCATTATTAATTGGAAGTTCGTACTTTAAGTCATAAATATTTAGTAATGCATTAATAATCTCAAACACCTTCAATCACAACCATGTGTACTTGTACTTGAAAACTGACCATGTGGAAAATATTTTAAATTGTTCAGCTCCTGTCAAAAATTGACAGTTTGTCATTGGTACAGAGTAAATCTTGGCTGTGACAGATTAGATTTTGGCATTGACTTGTACCTAATCTCTGGTGGTGTAACTGGTTTGACTTGTGAATTTATTAAATTTGATATATCCATTATTAAAATGGATGTATTGATTTGCTCCAAACACAAACCATGTATCCCACCTTGCAGTTTGTCTATTTAGAACTTCAGCAGTAAAAAATAAAAATATTTTTGTAACTGTCTTGATCCTTGTTGATGTAATCATGCTTTGATGCTCTCTTGGTGAATTATTGTTTCATGAGTGGTGGTTTGGCTGTTGTGTTTATTAGTTTAGCATTGGTAACAGTCAAAGAAACAGTCCAGTGCTGCAGGGAAATTAACAGCTGCAACATTTCCCTGGTACTGAAAATCTAAATTGTATTTGTGAAATAGCATTTATTTTTACGGAAAAGGTAAGTTACCAGAATACTTGGCTTATCACTATACTTAATAGCACAATTTTTTTCAAGCTATATTTTTGCTCTGCTTAGTAAATTACCTACTTCATTGTGATATAAACAATACCAATTTTTGTACTTTATTTTGTACAAACCGTGGGGAAGAGCTAGTCTTGATTTTTGCAAGTGCTTTGTTTGCCCTTTCTGTTTCCGCAGCTAACCTAGTCCTAATTGCAATTCTAACAAAATATGGAGGTCACTGTGGGACGATTATAGATCAGTTACAAGTACATTTTCCAGAGTTATAGTCAACTCGAGACTTGAATATTAACAAAAAATGATTTACTGTATCTTCATATTTTGTATCTTGTGATTTTTACAATGGAAGATTTTCGATCTGCATTAAAAATTAATACCCAGAAAAAAGTGATTGTGTATTAAATGAGGATGTACTTTCAAAGTAAACTACATTTATCAGTAAAGTTAGAATTTGTATTGAAAATGTTACCTATTTTATCTATTTCTTCTTACCATACTTCAATATTGCTTTTGGAATACAATATTATACCACCATTTTGTTACGTCGCTTATAATCAATCTGCTGTGCGGCATATTTGTTTATTGCTTTAGGAGCTTCAGACCAGCTAGGGCGTGAACATCTGGGGTTGGACAATAAATGCTGATATTCCAGCAATGTCCATGTCACATGGATGAATAGAGCATAGAAATGTACAGTACAGAATGTGTAGGAAAGAACTGTAGATACTGATTTAAATCAAAGATAGACACAAAATGCTGGAGTAACTCAGCGGGACAGGCAGCTTCTCTGGAGAGAAAGAATGGGTGACGTTTCGGGTGGAGACCCTTCTTCGGGAGGTACAGAGATAAAATGTAGTCGAGACAGTAAGACAGTAAGACAGTAAAATGGAGACAGTAAGACTGGTGGGAGAAAGGGGGAGGGGATGGAGCCAGAGGGAAAGCAAGGGTTATTTGAAGTTGGAGAAGTAAATGTTACAATGTGCAACGTGCGGTTACTGGGGAAAGTACTTGGGGAGGGGGTGGTTTGGGTGGGAAGGGACAAGCTGACCAGGGAGTTGTGGAGGGAACTGTTGGAGGAAGAGCGCCTAATATTTAGCTTAGGTAGCTTACACCCCAGTGGTAAGTGGTAGAGCTGCTGCCTCACAGTGTCAGAGACCCAGGTTCAATCCTGATTATGGATGCTGTTTGTGCGGAGTTTGTATGCTCTCTGTTTCACAGTGTAAGTTTTCTCTGGGTGCTCTGGTTTCCTCCCACGTCACAAAGATGTGCAGGTTTATAGGTTGATTGGCTTCTGCAACTTGCTCCTTGTGTATGGGATGCAAAAGTGGGATAACATAGAACTAGTGTAAGGCTGATCGATAGCCAGCGTAAACTCGGTGGCCTGAAGGGCCTATTTCCAGCTGTATCACAAAACTAAACAAAAGCTGGGTTATAGAGTTGAGAAGTCCCAGAGGACTGGAGAGTAGCTAATGTTGTTACTTTGGTTAAGAAGGTAAGTAGAGCGAATCTAGAAAATTGTAGGCAGGTGAGCCTCCTGTCAGTGGTGGGGAAGTTACTGGAGAGGATTCTGCAGGATAAAATGTATTCCCATTTGGAAGAGAAAGGGTTATTTAAGGACAGTCAGCATGGCTTTGCATGTGATAGGTCATGTCTTACTAACTTGACTGAGCACTTTTAAGGAAGAGACAAATGAGGATGGTGAGGTGGATGTTGTTTACATGGATTTTAGTAAGAATTTTGGTAAAGTCCATTGTAGATGCAAGGAGCTGCTGATGCTGGTTTATATTTTTTAAAGATGCTGGAGTAATTCAGCGGGTCTGGCGGCATCTCTGGAGAACCTGTAAAGGTGATGTTTTGGGAGATCTGATTCGGGCTGATTGTGGTGGGGGAGAAAGCTGGAAGAGAGATGAGAACACCACGCATCTCTGTCCTCCATACAACTGGCCAGCTCCTCTTTTGTCGCTACACATGCGTCTTCCATCAACGTCTTCAGCATCGTCTTATTTGGTCGTCCCGGGTTCCGTCTTCCATGGGTGGGTTCCCACAGCACAAGCTTGTTTGCTGGTATTTCTGGATGGCGGTGGCAATGACCAGCGAGCCTCATCCTTCTCGACCTGATCTTCTCGGTCAGAGGTGGAATCTCCTCATAGAGCTGGGCGTTGGTAATGTGGTCCCTCCAACTGACATTTTGAACCTTTGAGCATTCGGGTGTAGACACCATCGAGAGACTTGGACAGTGCTTGAGTGAGAGTCCATGCCTCACACCCGTACAATAATATTGTCTCTACAGTTGCATGGAAGAATCTCAGTTTGAGACCCTTAGACATCTGAGACGTCCAGAATTTCCCCATGTTATTAAGGGCTTTCCATGCAAGCGCTTTCCGCACCTTGATGTCATTCTCCGAGCTCTGCATCCGAGCTCCCAGTTACTTGAAGTCCTCCACTTTCTTGAGAGATGCACCGCCACTGGTCTTAAGAGGCTCATGGTCACCACCGTCGAATGCCATGTACTCTGTCTTCTTGGCATCGATGTGGAGGCCCGCACTCCGTCTCGACTGTGCCTCCCCAATTTGGTCTGACAGCAGGACGATGTCATCAGCGAAGTCAAGGTCTGACAAGTTGACTGACCCGATTCTTCTCGAACGCCTTGGGGTGCTTGTGAAGCCGATGTCCTCGTGTTCCTTTAGCGCCTGCCTCGTTGCATAATCAAGGACAATGACAACGAAAGGGTGCCAGCGTGTCTCCCTGTAAGACCCCCGCGAGGATTTCGAACACTTTGCTCTCGCCATCCGGGGCGACAACCTTGGCGGTGGTGCCCAAGTACATATCCTCAATGGCTCTCAGGATCTGTGTGACAATGTTCCTCTTTTCTCTGAAACCGTTCTGATTCTACCTTAGCTTCGGGTCGATAGCAGCCCTAATCCGGTTGAAAATCAAGAGGTTGTAGACCTTGGCCAAGACCAAAGATACTAGAGGAGCAAGATAGACCACTCGACCCAAAAAACCATAGTATGTCATGGCGCCATTTTAGTAGGCAGAAATTTGCAGAAACATTTAAAAAGAAAAATAACAAAAATCTGTGAATTGATAGATGAGATATATTCTGCATTTTCATGGTATCATCACACATACTGTTCCCCCAAAACACTGATTACACTGCGAGAGGCATAGCGAACGGCGGGTTTTGCCTACTAAAATGGCGGCCATTACGCTCCTTTGCATACTACACCAGTATAGGCGATTTCAACGAAGTGGTCTATCTTGTTCCTCTAGTATAACCATATAACCATATAACCATATAACAACTACAGCACGGAAACAGGCCCGTTCGGTCCTACCAGTCCACGCCGACCTCTCTCTCTGACCTAGTCTCATCTACCTGCTCTCAGACCATAACCCTCCAATCCCCTCTTATCCATATACCTATCCAATTTACTCTTAAATAATAAAATCGAGCCTGCCTCCACCACTTCCACCGGAAGCCCATTCCATACAGCCACCACCCTCTGAGTAAAGAAGTTACCCCTCATGTTACCCCTAAGCTTTTGTCCCTCAATTCTGAAGCTATGTCCCCTTGTTGGAATCTTCCCCACTCTCAAAGGGAAAAGCCTACCCACGTCAACTCTGTCCGTCCCTCTTAAAATTTTAAAAACCTCTATCAAGTCCCCCCTCAACCTTCTACGCTCCAAAGAATAAAGACCCAACCTGTTCAACCTCTCTCTGTAGCTTAAGTGCTGAAACCCAGGCAACATTCTAGTAAATCTCCTCTGTACCCTCTCCATTTTGTCGACATCCTTCCTATAATTTGGTGACCAGAACTGCACACCATACTCCAGATTCGGCCTCACCAATGCCCTGTACAATTTTAACATTACATCCCAACTTCTATATTCGATGCTCTGATTTATAAAGGCAAGCATACCAAACGCCTTCTTCACCACCCTATCCACATGAGATTCCACCTTCAGGGAACAATGCACAGTTATTCCCAGATCCCTCTGTTCCACTGCATTCCTCAATTCCCTACCATTTACCCTGTACGTCCTATTTTGATTTGTCCTACCAAAATCTTTGGCCAAGACACATGTCAGGCTAATGCCACGATAGTTGTCAGTCTTGTTCGGGCTCCCAGATTTGGGATGGGGATGATGTTGGATTGTGACCATTGTGTTGGCTTGTCATTCGTCATTAGCGCTGTGTTGCAGAACTTGAGCATGATGTCGTCGAGCTCACAGTTTTTCAACACCTCTGGACGGATGTTATTAGGGCCTGGACTCTTCCCTTGCTTCAGCGAGGTCTTCACTTTTTGCAGCTCCTCCAAGGTAAAGGGGCCATCGTGAATCTGTACATCCATGAGGACAGTCTCAATCTCCTCATCTTCCTCAGTGACAGTTGGAGGTGATCCAAGTAGGTTCTTGAAGTGGATGAACCACGTGTTGATTCGGTCCTCTGGAGAGTTCCCGTTGATTTGACCTGACGGCCTTCCTCCTGTTACTGATCTCGTTCAAGACCCTCCATGCCTTGCTATACCGTTTGCCATCGTTGGTAGCCTCTATCATGCTCGCAAACTCCTCCTCCTCCAGTTTGTCGTAGACCTCAAAGAGTTGGGATTTGGCTGCCTTCAGGTCCTCCTTGAGCTGCTCATTCCTGCTCCTAGTGTAGGCTTGGCATTCCAGAACTACTTTCCGTGCTGCAACAACTTCCGGGTGCTCAGAGTAGCGACTTCTCTTCACCTGCTTCACTTTGGGTAAACTTCATTGCTTCAGAGTTGGCCTCTATGAACCGTTTGTAGCGAGCTGTAGCATTTTCCCTCGCCTCAGCTCCTTCCCTCACTGTCCCTCTTCTCATTTCTCCTCCAGCATCTGGAAGCGGTTCACCACCTCTACTGTGTATTGGGCCTGTAGATCTGGTCGAGAGGGAAACAACTTCCAGTCCACTTTTTCTGGACTCCTCACTAAGGTTTGGTCTCCTCACTAAGAAAATATATAGTTGGCCTACAGGGATGATGGAAGGTTCACAGACCGATTCAGGGTGGTGGGACAGTCATTTAAGGAGAGATGAAATGGACCAAAATGTTGATGAATGGAACATATCATCATATCATATATATACAGCCGGAAACAGGCCTTTTCGGCCCTCCAAGTCCGTGCCGCCCAGCGATCCCCGTACATTAACACTATCCTACACCCACTAGGGACAATTTTTACATTTACCCAGCCAATTAACCTACATACCTGTACGTCTTTGGAGTGTGGGAGGAAACCGAAGATCTCGGAGAAAACCCACGCAGGTCACGGGGAGAACGTACAAACTCCTTACAGTGCAGCACCCGTAGTCAGGATCGAACCTGAGTCTCCGGCGCTGCATTCGCTGTAAAGCAGCAACTCTACCGCTGCGCTACCGTGCCGCCCAGAACATACAACATTCTGTCATGGCTTTACAGGCTGGGAGCAGGGAAGATATTTATAATTTGGGAATGGGTGGAGGAAAGGTCTGGAACTAGGGGTCACAAGTGTCCAGATAAAATGTAGACATGAAAGGATTAAATGAAACCATATTTCTTCAGAGTCCAAAGACCAAACAGCTGAAAGTGTTAAGTAGGTGATTAATGGATTTCTTAATAGAAAGGTCAAGCGAAGAGAGTGAAAATATGCTAATGTAATAGATCAAGCATATTCACATTGAATGGTCTTTGCCCACTATGTGTCAACGACGAAACAAAGGAAAGAATTCCAGTTGCTGAGGTTTAATAAAAGAGGCATAGATGCAAATGTTTGGCAAAAGAACCAGAGGATGACATAAGGTAAACTAATCCCTTATTACTTGATTCCTTAAAAATCTATTGATCCTTACCGTGAACATACCTGAGTCTTCACAACCCTGTTGGGTACTGAATTCCAGAGATTCACCAGTCTCTGCGGGAAATTTCACCACATCTATTCTTAATGATTGCTCCAATCTTTGAGGCTGTGATCATTGGTTCTAGACAATCGATGGAGTTTTCTGAATATGATTATATTGTGGCGTGTCGAAAAAGCTCGAAATAATGGCGAGGAGCCGGGTATTTTGGGAGCGATGTGTTTATTACGTTCTCTAGACCAGTCGAGTCTGCCAGAGAGTGATCGCGCCTAAAACCCCATCCTTTATACCCGTAGCTAAGGGCCGCCCACCCCCCCCCCCCCCCCCACCGGACCAGTCCATTCCCGTGCAAGACTCATGGTAGTGCGTCCATCCAGTCCGGGCCGGAGAGTCGCGCCTTCAGCGCTGCCTTCAGCTGCCGGTGGAACCTCTCCACCAGGCCGTTTGCCTGCCGGTGATAGACCGTGGTGTGGTGCAGCCGCACGCCCAACAGGTGAGCCATGGCCGACCACAGCTCTGAGGTGAACTGTGGCCCCCGGTCCGAGGAGATGTCCACCGGCACCCCAAAGCGAGCAATCCAGTGCGCGGCCAACGCACGAACGCATGTAGCTGTGGATGTGTCGGTCAAGATCTGAGTTTTAGTAGTATAGACTAGACAAAGTGGGCCCATTCCCCCACCCCCCCATTCTCTCCTCCCCCAGCACCACACTTTCCCCCACCCCACCCTTTCCCACCATGCCCCCTTTTCCCCCACTCTCTTTTTTTTTTTCTTTTTTTTTAAAAATATTTTATTTAAGTTTTAACAGAACCCATACGTTATACATTTTACATTCCTTAGTAAACAATAGTCACTGACCTATAACTTCGATTATACACGTATTGTTCTGTATTTTCTCCCCTCCCCCCCACCCCCCCACCCCCCAGTTCAAAAGAAGGAAAAAGAAAAAGCAGAAGAAAGAAAGAAAAAGAAAAACCTGGAGTCCCGAGGGAGTCACTTCCGAGTAATTTATTTTTAAATTCTTGTTAGGTATCAAAGCAATCCTGAATTTAACTACTTCCTATTCTTAATCCTAGCTTTGCCATGAATGGGTTCCACACCTTCAAAAAGAAGTCATATCCATTTCTCAGATTATACGTTGCTTTTTCTAATGGGATACAACTCCGCATTTCTACATGCCATCTTTCAAATCTTATTTCATTTTGTTCTTTCCATGTGACTGCAACACATTTTTTTGCTACTGCTAATGATATTTTGAGAAATCTTTCCTGATGTTTATCCAAACTTAGCTTTGGTATTATTCCTTTTGTATCTCCTAGCAAAAACAACCTTGAATCCATTGGTATGATCTTATTCATCAATTGATCTAAAAACTTTTTTAGGTCTTGCCAAAAAGGAATTACCTTCTGACATGCCCATGTAGAGTGTATAAAAGTGCCCACGTCTTGGTTGCATCTAAAACAACTTTCAGATGAGTTTGGTTTAAATTTATTTAATTTTTCCGGGGTTAAATATAGTTGCTGCAAAAAATTATACTGTACTAAACTATCTCACATTAATAGTATTTTTCATACTATCTAAACACAGTCTTTCCCAACTTGGTTCATCAATAATAATATTAAGATCTGTTTCCCATCTTTGTCTTGCTTTATGAATTCCTATCTTTGGACTAGATATCTGTAGTAGTTTATACATTGATGATATAAATTTTTTCATTCCCTTGCCCTGAATCAAGGATTCGATTCCTTTAATCTGAAATAGAGACATTGAGTTACCTAACTTTTCCCTTAAAAAAGATTGTAATTGATAATAGAAAAAAATACTATTCCCTGGAATTTGATATTTATTTCTCAATTGCAAAAATGTCAAAAAGATATTCCCTTCATAGCAGTCTCCTATATTTTTAATACCCTTCTGTTCCCAGAGTTGTAGTATTTGATTATTCCAAGCAAACGGCAATAATCCATTTTTTACTAATGGAGTTTTAGCTGTTAAGAAAAATCTTTTATCCTTAACTTTAACTGTTTTCAACAATGTATTAATTAAATGTTTTAGCAAAGGTGACTCTTTATCCTTAACTAATAGCTTCGCTTCCCATTTATATATAAATTCTTCTGGACAAGATTCTTTTATTTTATCCATTTCAATTTTAACCCATGCTGTTTTTCCACCCTCTTGATAAAAGGATGAAATAAAACTCATTTGTGCTGCCAGATAGTAATTTTTAAAATTTGGTAATTGCAATCCACCCAATTCAAATTTCCATGTTAATTTTTCCAGAGACACTCTTGGCATTTTACCTTTCCAAAGAAAATTCCTCACAGTTTTGTTCAATTCTTGAAAAAATTTATTTGGCAAAGGTATAGGCAGTGTTGAAAATAAATACTGTATCCTCGGAAAAATATTCATCTTAATACAATTCACTCTCCCTATCAATGTAATTGGAAGATTCATCCATTTCTTCAGGTCCTCGTCTATTTTTTTTATTAGTGGTTTATAATTTAATTTATACAAATTATTTAACTTATTATCTACATTAACTCCTAAAAACTTAATGCCTTCTTTTTGCCATTTATACTGACTTTCTCTTTTACATTGATCATAATTGCCTTCAACAAGAGGCATTATTTCAGTTTTATCTTTATTAATTTTATATCCTGATACTTTCCCATATTCTTCCAGTCTGAAATATAATTTTCTTAAGGATTCCAATGGTCTAGTAAGACAAATTAAGACATCATCAGCAAATAAAGTAATTTTGTGATCTTCCTGATTAACTTTAAATCCTTTAATATCTAAATCTGCTCTTATTAGCTCTGCCAGAGGTTCAATGACCAATACAAATAAAGCCGGTGACAAGGGACATCCCTGTCTACTAGATCTTTCCAAATTAAATGATTGAGAAGATTGGCCATTTGTCACCACTTTGGCTTTAGGTTGTTTATAAAGAGCTTTTACCCAGTTAATAAAACCATTTCCTAATCGGTACTTCTCTAATACTTTAAATAAAAAATCCCATTCTAACCTGTCAAACGCCTTTTCAGCATCTAAAGCAACTGCTACGCTCAATTCCTTTCTTTTCTGTGCTAAATGTAAAATACTTATATATATATATCTTGTATATATATATCTATATGTAATTCAAAATATCCATAGCGCCACAATTTTTGCACCACCTTAATCACCACTCTCGCGGCGATTTATTTTAAGGAAAAAACGTGATTTTCATTGCAATTTATTTTATTTTTAAATAAAGTCATTTATTTGAAAGAAAGAAAAAAAAGAAGAAAAAAAAAAAAAAAGGATGTGTCGGTCAGCGGTATGGCCTCCGGCTACCGTGTGAAGCGGTCCACCACCGTGAGGAGGTGGGTGATGCCCTGGGACGGCGGAAGAGGGCCCACAATGTCCACGTGCAGGTGGTTGAAACGCCGGTGGCGTAGACCGATCTCCTGGAGTGGCGCCCGGACGTGGCGTTGGATTTTCGCCGTCTGGCACGGAATGCAGGTGCAGGCCCTGTGGCCAACCTGCTTGCGCAGACCGTGCCACAAGAACCGCGCAGTTAACAGCGCCGTCGTCGCCCGGATGGATGGGTCAGCCAGCCCATGGACCATGTCGAAAACCCTCCGGCGCCAGGCGGCAGGGACGATGGGGTGCGGCTAACCTGACGACACATCACACAATATCATCGCTCCTCCGGGGCCGAGAGGGACATCCTCAAGGCGGAAGCCAGAGATGGTAGTCCGGTAGGCGGGCATCTCCCTGTCCGTCAGGGCAGAATAATCAATGTCGGGCGCCACTTCGAAAACGGCATCGACGGCGGGGCAAGACACGCGTCGGCCACCTTCCCCTCGACGAAGCGAATGGAGGTGGTGTACTCTGAAATATACGCCAATTGGCGCTGCTGTCGGGCGGAACCACGGGTCGGAAACCTTTGCCAAGGCGAACGTGAGCGGCTTGTGGTCGTGTACGCGGTGAACGGGCGGCCCTCCAGGAAATAGCGAAAGTGGTGCACCGCCAGGTACAGAGCTAGGAGCTCACGGTCGAATGCACTATATTTCCTTTGGGCGTTGTTGAGGTGCCGGCTGAAGAAGGCCAGGGGGCACCAACCCCCGTCCGTCAGTTGCTCCAGCACGGCACCAATCGCCGACTGAGGCGTCCACCGTAAGGGCGGTCGGGGCATCCTCCCGTGGGTGAACCAGCAGCACAGCACAGCCCGAGCCAGGGCCTCCTTCGCGCCATCAAAGGCTGTTACCGCCTCGTCGGTCCACACGACGTCCTTACGCCTACCCGCCAGCAGCTCGTATAGCGGCCGCATGATGTGGGCCACAGATAGCAGAAACCGGTGATAAAAAAGTCACCATGCCGACGAACTCCTACAGGCCTTGCCCAGAGGATGGACGGGGAAACCGGCGGATGGCGTCGACTTTGTCCGGCAGGGGAACCGCGCCTTGCGAAGACACACGGTGGCCGAGAAAGTCAATTGTGGTCACACCAAAGCGGCACTCGGCGAGGTTGATAGCCAACCCGTGCTCACTGAGCCGCTGAAAGAGATGCCAGAGGTGGGCACAGTGCTCCTGCCGCGAGCGGCTGGCTACCAAGATGTCGTCGAGGTAGACGAACAGGAAATCAAACCCGCGACACACGCCGTCCATCAACCGTTGGAATGCCTGCGCGGCATTCTTAAGGCCGAACGGCATCCGTACGAACTCATACAATCCAAACGGCGTGATGATTGCCATCTTGGGCACACCCTCCGGGAGGACCGGGATCTGGTTATAGCCCCGCACCAGATCCACTTTCGAGAATATTGTAGTCCCGGCCAACTGGGCGTTGAAGTCCTGATGTGGGGCACGGGGTATCGGTCCGCGGCGGTAGCGACATTCAGCCGCCGATAATCCCCGCAAGGTCTCCAGCCCCCATTTGCCTTGGGGACCATGTGGAGTGGGGACGCCCATGGGCTGTTGGAAGGGCGGATGATCCCCAAGGACTCCATCGTGCGGAACTCCTGCCGTGCCAGACGTAGCTTATCGGGCGGCAGTCGGCGTGCTCGTGCGTGGAGGGGTGGGCTGCTAGTTATAATGAAATGGACCACTCCGTGCTTGGGGGTCGACGACCGGAATTGCGGGAGCATGATTTCCGAGAACTCCGCCAGAACCCGAGCCAAATAGGAGTTCATAGACGACAGCGAGCGTGCAACGGGCTCATCCAGACGCAACACGATGGGCTCCATCGTGGCGGCGTGGACCAAGCGCTGTTGCCTGATGTCCATGAGGAGACAATGAGCCCGCAGAAAGTCGTCCCCGAGCAACGGATGGGAGACGTCGGTGATTGTGAACTGCCACGTGAAATGGCAGGAGCCGAAAACGATGTGGACCGTGTGGACCCCATAAGTACGGATGTGGCTTCCATTTGCAGCGGTGAGGACGGGCCCCCGCTTCCCGGAACGAATGTCCAGCAGCGAAGGGGGCAGGACGCTCAGCTCCGCCCCGGTATCCACGAGGAAGCGGCCCCCGGAACACCGATCCCAGGCGAAGAGGCGGTGAATCTGGCTGGCCACCGCGGGGACTATTGGCAGCCGGCCCCGGCATTTCCCGGGAACATGCACGGCTGGCGGCATTGTCGGGCTGCAGGACCCCAGCGCTGGTGGTAATAGCACCAGTGCCTCCTGCTGGTGCTGGCTGGAGCCTGCTGGTGTGGAACTGCAGGTGCAGGACCTGCAAGGGCCACGGGGGGGCGATTTCACAGGCCTCCGGGGCGCAGCTGTCACTCCTTCCACAGCTCCCCCGCCCGACCGGAGAAAATCGGGCGCTACTGGAGTGACGTTCAGCACGCTGACATCATCCCGGCGTGCCATCCATAGTGCATCTGCGCACCTGCCGAGGGCCCGGGTGTCGTCAAAGGAGGCGTCGGTGAGCTGCAGGCGGATGTCGGCCGGTAGCAGGTGCAGGTAGGTGTACTCGAACATCAAGCACGGCCTGTGCCCATCGAGCAGCGAGACCATCTCATTGAGGAGGTTTGATGGGTGCCAGTTGCCTAGGCCCTGCATGTGGAGGAACTTTTCAGCCCGTTCCATTCTGGTAAGTCCGTAAGTTTGGAGCAGCAGCTCCTTAAGGGCTGTATACTTATCATGGGCCGGGGGGTCCTCGAAGAACTCTGTGACCTCTTTGGCCGTGTCCTGGTCAAGTGCTCCCACCAGGTAGAAAAAGCGGGTGTGACTGAGCCTCTGCTTGGTGAAACCAAACGCGAGGCCGGGTGGTCCAGAATGTCGGCAGTTTGATGGAAACCGCATCGACAGATGTGGCCTGGTCGGCTTGTGAGGCGAACGAACGGTCGGCTTTCCATTTTGAGTCCATTATGTCAGCAATGGACCATCAGGGGTCACCAATTGTGGCGCGTCGAAAATGCTCGAAATAAAGGCGAGGAGCCGGGTGTTTTGGGAGCGATGTGTTTATTACGTTCTCTAGACCAGTCGAGTCTGCCAGAGAGTGATCGCGCCCAAAACCCCGTCCTTTATACCCATAGCTAAGGGCCGCTCCCCCAGGACCGGTCCATTCCCGTGCTGAGAGGTCGGTAATGGTATGGCCCGACCCTTGGGAGCCACCACAATATGCTATTTGATTTGTCTTTGAGACAGCTCACATATTTAAATAAACAACCCTGGATATTCATTAAGAGGAGTCTGAAAGCTTGATCAGTGCATGGTTGTGTGTTCCATTTAACTTTTTATTTAAACTTCAATGTTTGATAGGTTGTTGGGAAGCTAAGTCTCAACCACATATCTGTAGATCAGGAGTGGCATATAGGCCAGCTTAGGTAAAAATGTCAGATTTCAAACCCTGTCAAATGCTCACTTTCTAATAACTAGCTGATAAATTCACAATTATTTGATTAAGAAGAATAAAAATTATCTTCTGCCGTAGAGGAATTAGAACACTCTTCTCCTTAGCTCAGTTATCTGGATTTCTAGTTTAATAATTTAACCACTGTTCCATTATTTTTCGACAGTTCCCCTCCTCTATAGTACTTTAGTTTAGTTTAGAGATACAGCGCGGAAACGGGCCTTCAGCCCACCGAGTATGCGCTGACTAGCAATCTCCATACAGTAACACTATCCTACACTAGGGACAATTTACAATCTTTACTGAATTAACTTACAAACCTGTTCGTCTTTGGAGTGTGGGAGGAAACCAGAGCACCCAGGGTAAATCTACGCGGTCACGGGGAGAACGTAAGTAATCCGTACAGACGGCACCCGGAGTTAGGATCGAACCTGAGTCTCCAGCATTGTGAGGCAGCAACTCTCATTGCACCACCGTGCCATTGCCTGTGAGTCCTGTGCCTGATCTGAATGGTGGCACAGAATATCAGTACTTCTGAAAGGTCAGGTGTTCTAATTTTCTCGAGTGGGTCAATAATTGAAGATGTAAGGACAAGTATAAAGATAGGATTAATATAAATGTAGAATTGGATGTATTATTAGAGTTGAAACAGACGTAATAGGTCAAGACCACTTCATCTTTCTACTTGAAGGGATCAGAAGCTCGCCTTTATTCATGCCTGCACATGATATTGGAGGTAGGGTACTGACATGGATAGAAAATTGGTTGACAGACAGAAAGCAAAGAGTGGGGATATATGGGTCCCTTTCAGAATGGCAGGCAGTAACTAGTGGGGTACCGCAAGGCTCGGTGCTGGGACCGCAGCTATTTACAATATACATTAATGACTTCGATGAAGGGATTAAAAGTACCATTAGCAAATTTGCAGATGATACAAAGCTGGGTGGTAGTGTGAACTGTGAGGAAGATGCTATGAGGTTGCAGGGTGACTTGGACAAGTTGTGTGAGTGGGCGGATGCATGGCAGATGCAGTTTAATGTGGATAAGTGTGAGATCCACTTTGGTGGTAAGAATAGGAAGGCAGGGTATTATCTGAATGGTGTCAAGTTAGGAAAAGGGGACGTACAACGAGATCTGGGTGTCCTAGTGCATCAGTCACTGAAAGGAAGCATGCAGGTACAGCAGGCAGTGAAGAAAGCCAATGGAATGTTGGCCTTCATAACAAGAGGAGTTGAGTATAGGAGCAAAGAGGTTCTTCTGCAGTTGTACAGGGCCCTAGTGAGACCGCACTTGGAGTACTGTGTGCAGTTTTGGTCTCCAAATTTGAGGAAGGATATTCTTGCTATTGAAGGCGTGCAGCGTAGATTTCCTAGGTTAATTCCCGGAATGGCGGGACTGTCATATGTTGAAAGACTGGAGCGACTAGGCTTGTATACACTGGAATTTAGAAGGATGAGAGGGGATCTTATCGAAATGTTTAAGATTATTAAGGGGTTGGACATGTTAGAGGCAGGAAACATGTTCGCAATGTTGGGGGAGTCCAGAACCAGGGGCCACAGTTTTAAGAATAAGGGGTAGGCCATTTAGAACGGAGATGAGGAAAAACTTTTTCAGTCAGAGTTGTGAATCTGTGGAATTCTCTGCCTCAGAAGGCAGTGGAGGCCAATTCTCTGAATGCATTCAAGAGAGAGCTACATAGAGCTCTTAAGGACAGCGGAGTCAGGGGGTATGGGGAGAAGGCAGGAACGGGGTACTGATTGAGAATGATCAGTCATGATCACATTCAATGGCAGTGCTGGCTCGAAGGGCCGAACGACCTCCTCCTGCACCTATTGTCTATTGTCTATCTCTCAGTTTAAGCAACAGTCTCCTGTAGGCTGTGTACTGTCTCCCATTTTCTCCAACATATTTTAAGGAAATGTTGAAATGTGAGGGAGGATTCGATCAGTGATGGATTACAGTTGTGAAGCTTCTTGAACACACCTGCTTTCAATTTTGATTCAATTTCTTTAACGTTAAAAGGTTTATCTTGTCAGTTTCAATGTTTTTATGATTAATGTAATTACACCTTTCTAGGTCATGGTGTACTCTGAAGGATGATGGCAATAATTAACTATTTTAGCTGAGGGAGCATTTTTTCTTTATTTGATTATAATTGCCTCGTACAGAACTCATTTAGTGTACTGTACGAACATTAAATTAATATGAGCATGTGGCATTGACAGGAAGATGTGACGGGTGATGAAATGTGCCATAGGGTGTTTTTACATAGTACAATATCTTAATGATGTAAGTTATCTTTTAAAAATTGATGAATAAGTGCAAGTACACTTTCAAACAACACTGTAACCAGTAAAACAAATTCAATTTTATTTAGTTCAGAAAAGAGTCTATAAAAAGAAGGCAAAATGAAATTTAGACAGAAATCGAGCCATTCATTGAAGTGGCAAATCATTGCATGTTCTCTAAATGCAATGCAAATAAACTTAAAATAGACTGTGTGCTAAGTTTCAAAACAAGTTATATAAACAATTTCAAAGGGCATAAAAATACGATTGATTTTAGGTTTTTGATTTAGATTTTGATTTAGAGATACATTGCGGAAACAGGCCCTTCGGCCCACCGAGTCCGCGCCGCCCAGCGATCCCCGCACATTAACACTATCCTACACACACTACGGACATTTTTTACATTTACCCAGGCAATTAACCTACATACCTGTACGTCTTTGGAGTGTCATGCAGCAAGATTTTAATTTTGCCTGTACCTCACCATAATTGTGCATATGACGAACTCTTAACTTGGCGGGCAACCACTCTGCCCAAGACTTCAAGAAATGAACACAGCCCAGTCCACCACACAAACTGGTCTCAAGCTTGAAACCACGTAGCAGCAGAATCAGGAAGAGTTTAATCACCGCTGTTATCGGACTCTTGAATGGGCCGCTGGTAGGGTAACGATGAATTCCCTATCTCCCTGCCTATCTCGCTGCAGGCCACGGCATGTTTTAATCTGCTTTTCCTTGTGACTGTAACATCATATCCTGAACTGTTTATTTTCTCTTTTTACATTATCGTTTTGTATGAGTTGCCTAGATAGCATGCAAAATAACGTTTCTCCACTCTATTTCGGTACACGTGACAATAATCTAATACATTGATAAAAACAAGACACATTTCAGGCAGACATGTTGAAAGATGCCTAGCAGAATGAAACTTTATCCGACCCAAGGGCTCCTCCGCATGACAGCCTGTGCCTCCCCACCACCTCAAAGAACAAAGTGCACAGCAAAGGTCATGCCAGCTGCACAGTTCACGCAATCAATCAACTGCAAGCTCTGGACTCAATGTTCTTTTTTTTAAACATATACCCCAACAGGAATAAGTTCAAAGATAAAAAGACATGGCCACATTTGTAATAATCCTCAAGTTCTGGGTATAGAGGAAGATCACTAAAATCACACCTTAAATCAGAGCAGCACAGCTCACTACCTCCCCATGTCAGAAAGAGAACAACAAAGCTTCCCTCGTTTAATCAAGGACAATATGGAAAACAATTCCAACATTCCAATATCTTAAAGTCAGTCTTCAAGCTGGGAAGTGGTGGGAAGGAGGGATAATGTCACAGCATCCCTATGCCACTCATAACCGCATAACCACCTCTTCCCAAGCACATCCAAATTTTGGCTTTGGACATCTAACCCACTTCCCCATCTCTCAGTTCTGCCATCTCCTTCCCCATTTATCCATTCAAAACAACATGCATATACCAATTACCCCTTTTGCCTTCTCCCCACCTTCTGCATACTCCGTATACTTCCCCCACAAAGACTACACCATACCATCCCCTATATCTGTTCCTCTTCCACTCACATCACCCATCTTCCTCCACCACTTCCTCTTGTATATCTTCACCCCTTCCTCTCTTCAAACCACAATGCCCATCTTACTGCACTGCTACATTCACTTCTCTTCCTCTTGTACCCTCTACACATCTCCTTGCACTCCTCCATCCCTACCTATGCCCTCCAACCTCTGGCACCCCTCACCCCCTCCCCCAACCTCCTGTCCCCTCACCCTCCTGAGCCCCTCCCCTATAACTCTAGCCCTGCCACTATACCTCCCCGCCCCTCTACCCTTCCTGCCCCCTTCCCTCACCCTCCTATACCTCTCTCCCAGCCCCTCTCCCCCTCACGTCCCTTACCCCCCCATGCCCCTCACCCCCCATGCCCCTCACCCCCCATGCCCCTCACCCCCCATGCCCCTCACCCCCCATGCCCCTCACCCCCCCCCCATGTCCCTCTACCCCCCCCATGTCCCTCTACCCCCCCATGTCCCTCTACCCCCCCATGTCCCTCTACCCCCCCATGTCCCTCTACCCCCCCATGTCCCTCTACCCCCCCATGTCCCTCTACCCCCCCCATGTCCCTCTACCCCCCCATGTCCCTCTACCCCCCCATGTCCCTCTACCCCCCCATGTCCCTCTACCCCCCCATGTCCCTCTACCCCCCCATGTCCCTCTACCCCCCCATATGTCCCTCTACCCCCCCCATGTCCCTCTACCCCCCCCATGTCCCTCTACCAGTCCCTCATGTCCCTCTCCCCCCTCATGTCCCTCCCCCCCCCTCCCTTATGTCCCTCAACCCGCCCCTCTCCCCAGATCCCCCTCTCCGCCCATTCGCGGCCTCACCATATAATATTTACAGGCGACCCCTACTTTACAACAATTATGATCTTGAAAATACATTCAAACCCGCGTCATCTGCACAAGTAATGCAAGATGAAAACATAAGTTTGGGATTGTTTGCTTGTTTTCAAGTTTTATTCTGAATCATGAATTTTTGGGTCATGGTTTGTTAATTCTGTCAAATTTCTGAACGGCTGTAACATGGTGATTCACTTGGACTAACCTAATATCCCACTGAATCATTGTTGCAGACATGGTTTTCTACATTGGGGGAAATTGGAGTCTTTTAGAGGGAGCTTATAATTACAGGCTGGCTGTGATTCCTATCCGTACCGTTTTGCATGCCATTTTACAATTTGGTCATATTTTAAGTTATGCGGTTTACCCAATATATTCTTTAAGAATTTAACTTGCACCAACTTAACCCATTGTCTCCAGTTTTGGTACCTGAGTCTCATGCAAAGAGCCTTTAAGCATTTTGGTATTAAAACATGATTCCAACTAGTTGATTACCTGAAATTGGGGGGTAGCCTGCAGCCCAATTGAATGAATATTAAATGTTTTCAATTGCAGGTAACCCACTGCTTCTATGTTTCTTTCGAACTCTAACAAGTCCAGGGTCCCCCTCCTTTGTTCACCTTTTTCATCCTCCCCATCCCCCTCTCATTACCTAGATATCACCCTCCCCATCAGGTTCCATTTGTCGATCACCCACATACTTGTACACCTGGGTTTCTTCTCGCTTTACTTATTCCCATATTGCTCAATCTGTCCATCCTTGTCCATCTGGTTTCACCTGTCACCTTCCAGCCTCTTCCTCTCACTTCCACATTCTGGCTATCTTCCCTCTACACTCTCGGTCCAGTTGCAGGGTTTCAACCCTGAACGTCAACTATTCCTTTGCCTCCATAGATGCTGGTTGACCTGCTGAGTTCTTTCAATAGTTTATTTATAGCATTACTATAGCTATAATCATTAGGGAATTGGCACAGCAGTATTTGTGAAATTAGTTCTTCAGACTAGTTTTGTTTTGGCAACAGTACAAAAACCAACGTAAATTGAAAATGAGCCTGCGTGTGTTTATATCAGTTCTTATAATTTGCAAATTATAATGGTATTAATTATATGGCTTGTTCACAACAGAACTTCAAGCAGCAGTCAGACCCTGTCCCCATGCCAGACAATGGATCCATCTGCCCCTGAAGAGTGTTTTCAGGCATTAAACCATGCAGAACAGACCTTCAAAAAAATGGAGAACTACCTTCGACATAAACAGCTGTGCGATGTAGTGCTTCTAGCTGATGACCGAAGGATTCCTGCTCACAGGTGAATAAAAAATGCATCAATTAATTTTTCTGTAAATTAAATCGCTGTTCTTGCCAAAATTAATATTTGACTTTTAATAACTAGAAAGTGCAGCAACATCCATATTATCCTTTGGTCTTTGATAATCAATGTATTCTATGTGAAGGGTCTCGACCCGAAACGTCACCCATTCCTTCTCTCCCGAGATGCTGCCTGACCTGCTGAGTTACTCCAGCATTTTGTGAATAAATCGATTTGTACCAGCATCTGCAGTTATTTTCTCGTATTCTATGTAAAATGTGTTGAGGAATATAATAGAGGTTTTGTAATAGCAAAATATTGAATTGACTGCAGTTGTTATTAATAATGTTGAAAACGCTGTTATAATTTTGGTACCCATTTTTTTAACTTATTCCCCAAAAAACAGATCCATTAGATGATTTCACTCATTTAGATAGCAGTATATTGTTTCATTTTGGTGAAATTCACTCCGATCATGAACAGTTTTGTGAACATTCCTTTTTATTAAGATTTGGACCAATTTTCCATCTTCAATCACTACATTTAAAGAAATGAATATTCATTTAATGTCCATGCTTAATTGTTATTTGAGAGATTGGAGGTGAACTAACTTCTTGAACCCTCTTTGCAAGGAAGGTCCTGCCATGGTACTGATAGGAAGTGTATTCCAGGAGTTTGGTCAAACAACAATGAAGGGGTAGCGCTATATTTCCAAGTCAGGGCAGCATGCAATTTAAAAGGGAATTTAGTGTCCTGGATGGGAACAGTTCAATTGGCTGTTTCGTTGGATGGTGTTGAGTTTCTCAGTGACCTTTGAGCTGTTTACATACAGGCAAATAGCAAACAGTCCATCATACTCCAGCTACCTTGCGTATGGTTGTAGAATTATGAGAGAGTCTCACTGTGAAAACCCAGCCTCTGGTCTAGGTTTGGCAGGGAATGGAGGGGATATAGATCACGTGTAGGCAGAGGAGAATAGTATAACTTGGCATCGTGTTTGGCATGGGGATTGAGGGCCAATGGGACTGTTCCTGTGGTATGTTCTATGGTCTTCTGGTCCAATTGAGTTTCTGATCACTGGAGACTCCCCAAGATGTTGATGACTGTGGATGCAATCATGGTAATATATTTGGTTGGCAAATGACGGTACTTGGTCTTTCCAAGACTTGCTGCATGGTTAAAGACTGCCTAATTATCTGCAGAGTCGCAAATGAAACTGAGCAGCATTCATCCATCAATGAATAATTCCACCTTATGATTGAATGAGCGCCCTGATGAAGCAGCTGAATATTTTCGGGCTTTTTACGGCCTGAGTTCTTCAGAGTAATGAGATGTCTTTAGGCTAAGATTATTAACCCATTACCCAGAGCCATTTTCCTCAAAGACTCCATCCAGTGAGAGTTTTTCCCCATGGATTCCCACTGACTATTTTAGCAAGACTTGTTCTCCAGGCCAAATGACACTATATATTTACTAATGTGAATTGCATCACGGTGGATGAACGTGTGTAGGTGAATAATGTGAAAGTTACTAACACCTGATTTCTTATTCTTTTCCCAGGTTGGTTCTGTCTTCAGTTTCAGACTACTTTGCGGCAATGTTCACAAATGATGTAAGAGAAGCTAAACAAGAAGAAATAAAGATTGAAGGTGTTGACTCAAATGCCTTATGGGCATTAGTTCAATATGCCTATACAGGTAAACACAAAACAATCAACTCCTGTACAACTGCTGTATTTAACAATTCTGTTAAACCATTTGTGTTCTAGAGACATTTGCAAAATGATCTTTTTAATTATGTTTGAATAAAAATAGGGTTTTTTTTTTGCAACAGACTTATTCTTGTCTCCAAAAAAAGACACAAAGTGCTGGAATAATTCAGTGGGTCAGGCAGCATCTCTGTAGAACATGGATGGGTGGAGTTTTGGGTCAGGACCCTTCTTTAGACTCGGACTGCTATCCACGTTCTCCAAAATTGCTGCCTAACCCACTGACTTATTCCAGCGTCTTGTGTCTTTTTTTGGCAAACCAGCATCTGCATTTCCTTGTATCCACACCAATTATTGTCTTTCATCTGCAGTAAACTACATTGGCGCTGTTTTAGACATCTGAATAGGATTTTGATTTTATAGACAGCAAAAGGTTCATTTATATAAAGCCTTTAACAAGACTGCATCCCACAGTTGTTCACAGCAATATCACCAAACAAAAATTAATAATACTGAACCACTTAAGCCGCCATTCAGCAAATGAGCAAAAAAACTGAGTATTGCAGATGTAATCCTGCATCTTCCTATCTTTCCTCCAATCACAAGAATCTCCCCCAGCTTCACAATGCTTTGAGTTATTTGTGCTCCTTATTGTGAGCTTTGATCATTCACAAATTTGGAATCTGGGAAATTTGGAATTCAAAGCTCACAATATGGAGCACAAATAACTCAAAGCATTGTGAAGCTGGGGGAGATTCTTGTGATTGGAGGAAAGATGGGAAGATGCAGGATTACTGCGTAGATTTGACGCAAGACCAGGGAAGGATTTGGAAACGAAGATGGGACTTTTGAATTAATTGTTGCTTAAAGGGAACCTGTGGGTATCAGTGTATCTTAGAGTGATAGACAAACAGAATTTAGAATAAAATCAGTAGAATTATAAGGAATATTTTAATAAACAAGCTATCATTAAAAGTCCTCGCGGCAAGTTCAGGAAATATACAAGGATCACAATGACATACCCCTGTATTTCTAAACTTCTTAGAATAGATGTGATGAAGGAGATGGATCCTTTGATTTCCACAGTATAGCCTTATGGCATTATGGTATCAGATCAACGGTCATGAGTTGTGTAGGAAAATAACTGCAGATGCTGGTTCAAATCGAAAGTATCACAAAATGCTGAAGTAACTCAGCGGGTCAGGCAGCATCTCAGGAGAGAAGGAATGGGTGACGTTTCAGGTCGAAACCCTTCAGTCTGAAGAAGGGTCTCGACCCAAAACATCACCCATTCCTTCTCTCCTGAGATGCTGCCTGACCCGCTGAGTTACTCCAGCATTTTGTGATACCAACAGTCATGAGTTGACTCTTATACAACTCCTTTACAATCATATCCCACCGTAATTACAAATTTAAATTGATTAATGTGGTAATTTGTGAGCTGACATTGCAATGCAGCTGAGAGCTACCCTGTTTGATGCAAAATACACCACCATCCCTTCTCTGCCAGGTGGCTTATATTCCATACTTGTTTATGAACTGTTAATGCTTTGAGCAATTAATTACTACTAGGTCAATGTCACCTCATCTCATGAACAAAAGGACGGTGCTTTCTGCACCTTGTCCACACGACCCATTTCCTTCAACCTCCATGCTTTGGAGCCGACAAAACAATATTGAAAAACAATTGACCTGAAGGATCTTCAAAGATTTTACAAACCTTATTACGACATTCAAGTGGTCAATGGTCATTTTTTTCCCCTAGTGTAGTGGTGCCTAAAGAATCATCTGTTGTTTGTGATGCCCAAGCCATGGGAAGGCCTTCCCCGCTCCCCTTTATTATCACTGCTCTTACTTGGGAATGGAAGCCTTATTTAGCCTTGGAAACCCCTGTAATAGGTTGATCAGCATGGTCGCATGCCTTGCGAGCCATGCGCTGGCATGGCTAGGAATTTTCCAAGATAAATCTGTATATCTCTATCCTCTAAAAAGCTAAACCAATGATGCAGAGCTTCCTTCCCCTAAGAGTCTCAATAGGATTTCTCCACGAGTCAATTGCGATGCAAAATTTGATAGCATCGTTGTTTTCAATATGACAGGTTCTGATTTTGATGGTATTTTGGGCACAATATGCCTGTACATAATTTTCATGCACTTTACACTATCCTTCAGTTGGGTAGGATGGTGGTACATACATCGCCTTTGCAGGCTGGAAGTATGCAGAGTAGGCAGATAATTACGTCAGTCTTCCAGCCAGGCTTATGCATTGGTGCTTATTTGGAGCTAACAGCATAGAAAAGCCACCATTTTTAAAATAGTGCAGAAGGAATACAGGATATTCCTGGTTAATGAGATCATCTCCTTTGTGCAGGTTTAACGGGTAGTTAGAAGACTGATTGGATTAATATTTGGATTCAGAAGTTAGAGGCCTTAGAGAGGGCTGGGGTCAAAGTTAAATCTGAGGGTTTTAGTCAATGTTTCTTTGGTGAACAGTTTAAAGATGAGTAGCACAATGTGAATGTGGAGAGGCTTCGCAATGCAGGGATAGCATGCCAGAAGGGTAAAAATAATAGAATAGGAGACTCAATGCATAGAGGGTTTTAAGGGAGTAGCTCTACTACATCTAGCTGAGGAAGAAAAAAGTGACTCCACTCTTCTAAAGAGGTACTCGCAGATATTTGCAGGTGCCATAGCCATAAAATGGAAGCAGAGCCACATTACAAATGACAAGGAGGGTAGCCATGGCTCTTTTTTGTCTCTGAGTCTAGGTGTTAGCCACATACTCATTTCAGAATGTGCTCCTTATTGTTACACGGTTTGTTTAGTTGATTGTCACCTGTACATTGTTATCGATGTACATAGTTGATTGTTACCTGGGTACAGTGAAAAGCCATTTACAGTATATAGATACTGAAACCACAAGGGATTGCCCTTCAATGTGCAGCTTCTCTGCAGCCATTCACGTGGTCTGGGTTGCCAATAACGACACCAGAAGCAATCAAGTCTCTTTAACCCTCTGAAGTTCCCTCTGATTGTAGTCAGATCAAACCAATGAGTAGCTGGACATTCTATAAAAACCTGGCTTCTGAAACCAGTCTGAAACCCGTGCACCAATGAATAGCACTTCTACCGAGATGGACATCCAAATACCTAGCTTCTGATATCAGTCTGAAACCCATAAACCAGTGAACAGCAGAGCTGCAGAGATGACTGAGCTACCACCCAGAATGCTTCTCTGGGGTTCCAGCTGCCTCTGGAAGTGACTTGCAATATGTTGTAAATAGGATCTCATGATTTGTCATTCTGTGATGCACTCTCCAATGCCTGGCAATAATATGAGCTCTGCTATTGCTAGTATTGCGGAACAGCAGATTGAAGAGATGGAGGGAGAAGAGGGGGAGAAGGCAACGTTGGAAGCCTCTTTATGGCAAAGTGGGAAAGGACAAGAATAACATTTCAGATTTTGATAAACAGAATAACCTACTTGCTATTCCATTGCTGTACCCAGCTGAACATCTAAATGTGTTTTGGTTCAGTACTCATGTCTTCGTGTACAAATTAATCTTTGGGCCATGTGACGGTTTCTAAAATAGTAGTCATGAGTGACAGATTGGGTCATTGTACCTTGAGTTGATCTTGTTTGTTGTCTTCTCCCATCATTCAATTATGTTCCTAGAGGGCTTCCTGTCCTAAATAGAGGGCATCTCCTCCACTCTCCGCCTGTGTGATTGAGGCTCCAAAGCTGCAGCAGAAAATCCTGCATGTTCTGCCATCACTATCATGAACTTTGATAGAATTTTGATAGAACCAGGTTTCTAGACTGGTTTTCACCACTGGTTACAGACAAAACCACTTCCTATTTAAGAGGTATAGGCATGGCGTTAATCAATACTACTAACTTGAACTAGTACTAACCACCATAACATTGGATCCCTGAAAACTATGCGTTTATAATCATGAGGTTGCAGCATGAGTTTTGCACGTGTGTCATACCAAGTGAAGTGAGTGCAAGTTAATCACGCTTTGCTATCCCAGCACCTGTTTCCTTCACCTAATGTTATCCCCCTTGAAAATTGTCTCAAAGTCTGCTTTTATGTCATTCCTATTTTAGAATAAGAAGCTTTTGTCTTATTTAAGACAAATGGGTGGTGAATCTGTGGAATTCTTTGCCACAGAAAGCTGTGGAGGCTGTCAATGAATATTTTTTACTGCAAAGATAGATTCTTGATTAGTGCGGGTGTTTGGGGTTATGGGGAGAAGGCAGGGGAGTGGGGTTAGGAGGGAGGTATAGATCGGCCATGATTGAATGGTGGAGTAGACTTGATGGACCAAATGGCCTAATTCTGCTCCTATCACTTATGACCCTACAAAACTGGCATCGCAAGGGTTTCTCACAGTAAACTATTTTGTAAGAGAGTTATACAAATACAAAAAGAGAAATCTAGCTTCTTGCTACAACTACACAGCCAAGATTAAATGTATTTGGTTATACAAAATGTGAGTTACAGGCAGGGATCGCCCAAAAGCCTACGGTCTCCTGTCAAGTGGATTGATGTTTCCCACCTCCCACTGAAGTTAAGCTAACTGAATTAAAGTCTTTAATATTGGTGATCTTGCTGTTGCTTTCAGCTGTTTACCAATCTGTTTTCCTCAAAGTATTATTAAAGCTTTTTAGCAACAGTCTTTCTATTGTAATATACATTTTAATTTTTGTGTTATTTGCTCTGTAAAACTGAAATCGGCACAACATATCAACTTTCTCATAAAGTCGAGGAACTGAATCAAAATTATGACCAGTTGCTTAACGTAGCACAACTGAGTTTCACTTCGGGATTTGGAGAAGGTGCATTGATATCTGACTTCCACGTGTTCGTCATTGCCGTATTGCAGTAAACAAAGGTGGAAGTGAGGAAGAAACTGGTCTCAGGCAGCTGCTGTTCACAGAACCACTAACATAGTCCCATCCGTTGATTGCGATAATGGAGTAAAGAACAAAGGAGAAGAGAAATTTCTGAAATATGTGCAGGAGAGCTTCCTAATCACTGTTTTCAGCACAAGGAAGGAAGCATTGCTGGATCAGGTGGTGAGAATGAAGTGACCCAAATGGACAAAGTGTCAGGTGGGAAACAATGATCAATCTAACACAAAGTTTAGATCACTAATGGAGAAAATGGAGAGCACTCTAAAGTGGAACTATTTAATAAAAGGGGTGATTGAAAGACATCTTAACAGAGTAAAGTAGAAGCAAGATTGGCAGAAAAATGGAAAATCTTCAGAAATGAAATGTTTCTGGTACATTTCTAAAAGGAAGAAGAGTAGAGAAATCAAAACCTGTCTCCTTGGATGATGGAAGAGAAAGAAAACGGGTCATGTCTCGTGTTAGGTGGATAATGTAAGTGTCAATCAGGCTTTCAGTAAACTGAGGTGGAGATGCAAAGTAACACCAGGCAGGCAGAGGATGAATTTGAGAAGAGAATGGCTGTAAATGTAACAGGGTATCGAAAAGCCTTCAACGTGCATATAAAAAGTAACTGAACAGGAGAGGAGGAGTGGGGTCAATTGGTTAGCAAGAAGGTGATCCATGCATGAAAGCTGGTGGCGTGGCAGGAATACTTGATGAGCATTGGTCTGTGCCAAATGAAATGCACTACTGAATCCTTATCAGAATGGAAAATAGTGGAGATAATGGATGGAATGAAAATTGAAAAGGTTGACGTCTTCAAAACGGGAAGGGATATCATGCATGCAATTTCCATTTAACATATTTTAACGGGAGAACTCTATTTTCTTTTAGTACCATTATTTGACTGTAGAAATCAAACTAAAGAGAAAACCTTTTAGAACATGCTATAAATTTTGAATTGCATGAGTAAAAATAATTTTAATATAGTGGAACCATTTAAAGGATTAATCTTGTGGAATTAAATTTATTCCAAATATTCAAAACGCAGATTTTTTTTAACATGGTAAGAAGGCTGCATAATTTGTTTTCTTTAGGGCGTTTGGAGTTAAAAGAAGATAATATTGAGTGCCTGTTGTCTACAGCCTGCCTGTTACAACTGTCTCAGGTTGTTGAGGCATGCTGTGGGTTCCTGATGAAACAGCTTCACCCTTCCAACTGCCTTGGAATTCGTTCATTTGCAGATGCGCAAGGCTGCACTGACCTGCATAAAGTGGCTCACAATTACACCATGGTATGTATCCGCAGAGATGGCTTTTCACAATTCATGCATATCAGTTAGATGAACGATAGTTTAAAGAACTATCTAAGAATTACCAATTCCTGTCAATTCTTTGAAGTAACATCGATAATTAGACAAATGTGCTCTAAATACTGTAATGGTTTAATATAATTAGATATATTTTAATAACTACAGTATACTCCCGCCATCTACCAACAATGGGGGAATTTGTGGTAACAATTGCATGAATATACCGGTTGCTCCTAAATAAATTACTGTATATCACACACTAAATTATACACAAAAACTTATTTTGGCAAAGTTTATATCTTCTCCCTATTCATTTAAGTAATGGAATTTGCATTGCAATTCTACATTATAAGGTTAAACATTATTGTGATATATATCAAAAATAAATCCAATGAATGATGGTGCTCACCATCACACAAAGTGCCAAATCATACATGGAACAACACAGCACAGGAACAGACGCTTCACCCACAATGTCTGTGCAGAATATAATTCCATGTTAAACTAATCTCTGTCTGTATGTGATCCATTCCCTGCAAATAATTGTGCCAATCTAAAAGCCTCTTAAACACCACTATTGTATCTGTTACCACCACCATTTTGGTGGTGCAGTGGTAGAGTTGCTGCCTTACAGCGCCAGAGACCCGGGTTCAATCCCGACTGCGGGTGCTTGTCTCTACGGAGTTTGTATGTTCTCCCCTTGACCTGCCTGGGTTTTCTCCGAGATCTTCGGTTTCCTCCCACACTCCAAAGACATACAGGTTTGTAGGTTAATTAGCTTGATATAAATGTAAATTGTCCGGAGTCTGTGTAGGATAATGTCACCATTCGATTAGTAGTCATTTCATCCACGTTTAATTGTGTGATGTCACATAATTTGTCCAGTAATCAGTAAAATATTGGTATAATATTACTAGTGTAAGCAAATGAAGTCTTCAGCAAAGCTCATCTGCAGTGAGGATCCATGGGGGAAAAAACCTCAAGTAGTCATACATTTTTAGAAAATTATTTTCACAACTAATTACTCTTGTTGGAGGGGCAGCTCTTGGAGCCTCTATGCATTATAATGTTATTTGGTTCCCAATGGTAATCTGAAATTACGATCTCCAGTCATCTTCAATGTGGTATTTCTTTGAGCAGTTGTTATGGAAACTGCTGGGATTTAATTATTCAGGTGCATTTAAATTAAATTAATTTCTCAATAATTAAATTGATATTACTATTTAATAAAGCACGTAGTGTTTCATTAAGTTAAAAGGAAAATACAATGTCATCAGTCTTTTACCCTATAGTATACATATTCTTAATCGTCATTTTCAGGGATATTTACACTTTACAAAATGTCATTAATCAGAACACCTTTAATTCAAAACTATTGTAACATCCTAATTGGATTCTCCTAAATTCTGAGGGAATTTATATCAATTAACCCTTCCTGGTCAAGATTCCAGCAACTGGAGTTTCATGTCTCTCCACCATCACTTGCTAGCTTTTACACCACTGCTTTCCCTCGCCTCTTTCTATCAGGTATCTCCCCTCTACTTGAAGGGTTTGACTTGAAACATTGTCTGTCCATTTCCCTCCACAAATGCTTCCTGATCCACTGAGTTCCTCCAGTAGTTAGTTTTTTTTATAACAATATTTGTCTGTTCCTATGTTTTCCCTTTATTGCCTGTATTTACTATTAAAGTTTAAAGTGAATCCCAAAAGCTTATTGTTATTCAAGAGTCTTAAACAATTGATATATGTCCTTCATGTCCAAAGGAACTGATGTTGAAATGTAAAGGTTGAATTCCTTTTGTTGTCCGCATAAGATGGAATATAAAGCTTTTATTTATGCCAGATTCAATTTACCAGGCATATTCGTCTTCTACCACTGACTCATCTGACTTCACAGTTCCATTAAAAGCCCTAATGTGTAGTGTGACTGTAATGACCACAGTCCCATTACAAATTTATTTAAGCCCATGAGCCCAACAGCCCAAGTACTGTTCTTTTCACAATTACAAAACAGCAAATGATGGATGGATTTGCAAAACTCTCAGATCGGAAGTGTTTCTCAGTTGTCACTAATCACTATCGTCACCCCTTATCTTAAGCAAAATATAAGGGGTCTGAAGAAGGGTCCCAACCTGAATCATCTGTTAGCTACGTTCTCGGAGATGCTGCCTGGCCCGCTGAGTTACTCCAGCACTTTTGTGTCTTTTTTTGTTAACCAGCCCCTGCAGTTCCATATGTTTCAATAAGAGGCCTTGAGTTGCCAAAAAAATAATGAGTGGGACTTTCAATAGCAAGCTTCTCATTTCCTGCTTTCACAATGGATGACCAACAATGTATCATGGGGTGTCAGAGCCCTGGCTGCTCAATAGCTGTGCAAGGCTGTTATGATGCAGTTTTCAAGTGGATTGTAAGTAGATGATGTAGCATCTGCTTTGATGATTATGTAAATCAGTGTCTTCCATTTGTTTGGATAGAAGACAAATATCACCAATGTATTTGTTAGCAGCAAACAACTAACAGACTAGTTCTGTAAAATAAAACAGATGTTTATCCAAAATACAGATCCTTTTGACAAAGGTTGTAGCATTGTATATACAGTAAATGCCTGGAGCATGCTGCTTGGGTTGGTGGTGCAAGCATACACAAAAAATTGTGTTTTAGAAAATGTTAGGTATGCACATTGATAGGCAGATAATGCAAGGATATGGATCATGTGCAGGCAGAAGGAATTACTTTAATTTGGCATCATGTTCCACACTGATATCGTGGGCTGAAACGTCTGTTCCTGTGCTGTACTGTTCTTCGTATAGTTCTGTGTTTCTAGTGATAAATATGCTGACGAGATTGGTACAATCCTTTTCCTAACTAATTAAAGGTTGTGGCAGCTTATAATATTTGTATTTAATGATTTTAATTATAAAACCAGATGTAACGAATTTATTGGAAGATTCGTCACTTTTCACGCTCCCTTGTGTCAGAGAGGCAGGTATGATTGCTGAGGAAATATCTCCACACATTCTCAGCATCTAGCAATAGCTGGTGAAAAAAAAAAGAAAGTAGATAGAATGGGAAAGAAGGTGTATGCTATGCATGCCTTTATTGATCGGGGCATTGAGTATAAGAAACAGGAAGTAATGTTACAGCTGTACAGGACTTTGGTTAGGCTGTATTTGAAGTCTCGTGCTGTTCTGGTTGCCTCGTTACATGAATGATGTGGAGACTTGGGAGAGGCTGCAGAGGAGGTTTACCAGAATGCTGCCTGGATTAGAAGGCCTCGCCTATAAGGAGAGGTTGGACAAACTGGATTGTTTTCATCAAATATCAGAAGTTGAGGAAAGACCTGATAGAAATATAAAATTATGAGAGGCATAGATAGAGCAGACAGGCAGAACCTTGTTTCCAGGGTGTAAATGGCAAGATCTAGAAGGCAGAGCTTTAACATGAGAGGGGAACAGTTTACAGGAAATGTGCAGGCCAAGCTTTTTAATAGAGCATGGTGAGTACTTGAAACATGCTGCCAGGAGTGGCATGGAGGCAAATATGAGTGTCATTTAAGTGACTTTTAGATAGGCACATGGATATGCAGGGAATAGGGAGATGTGGGTCATGTGCTTGGCAGAGGAGATTAGTTTAACCTGGCATCTACTTCGGCTCAGACATTGCAGGCTGAAGAGCCAGTTACCATACTATACTGTTCTATGTTCTGGACCACTGTCATCACATGTGCTTATAAAGTCATGAGGAGAATCAATAGGCTGAATCTCCAATCCTTTTTCTCAGCCTAGGGGACTCAAAAATTAGGCATAGGTTTAAGAGGAAAGACTTAATAGAAACCCGATGGACAACTTTTTCATAACTTTCTCACGCAGAGGGTGGTGGGTACAAGCTGCCAGATAAAGTTGTTGAGGCAGAAACAATAATGACATTGAAAAGACATTTGGACAGGTGCATCGATAGGAAAGATTTAGAGGGATATTTGCCGGAACCGGGCAAATGGAACAAGTTTACATTGGGCATCTTGGTTGGCACGGTAGAGTTGAGGCTGAAGGATCTATTTCCGTGCTGTGACTCCATGAAAGTAGAAGTGACATAACATTGAAAATGCATTTTAATTTAGGAGGCAGACTACAATGCACTCTTTTTATTTTAGATTTGCAACCTTTGCAGTTTTTTGATTTTCATATAATACATACAGTTTATAATGACTGACCTATTTCAGTAAACTCTTAGTCAGCTGGTTGCATGCTACTATGATGAATGTGTTTGGTTTTTGTAATTTCACCATATAAGTAATGGAAGTACATCAGTTGAATTTATAAAACAAAGAAAAAGGCATGATTGATTTGCTTCATTTTTACTTGCGTGCAGTAATTTCAAGCAATTTCTATTTTGCATTTTTTGTGAGAAAAACTGAATTGTAGGTGCGTTTTTAATCCCATTATAGTTTACATTTAACCTGCTGAAAATTAATATGGGTTAATAATCCTTTTGCTTTAGGAACATTTCATGGATGTGATAAGGAATCAAGAGTTTCTATTGCTGCCAGCAAATGAGATCATTAAACTGCTGGCAAGTGATGATATGAATATACCAGATGAAGAAACTATATTAAATGCATTGCTCAGCTGGGTGCGGCATGATGCAGACAACAGGCAAAAAGAACTCAGCAAACTGCTGGCATACATCAGACTTCCTCTCCTCTGTCCACAGGTAAATTTAAAAAATTGCCTTCAATCTATTGAGTCATTACATGGGCATGATCTTCATGAACTGTATTTAACAAACATTTCATTTTAGAAAGAACAAAAGTAATTAGCATTTTCAATAGGATAATACCAGCAAGTAATATGGTGCTGCATTTTAATTTTAAATTAATTCTGATGGGTGAAGCTTTATTAAAATATTCATAAGATATAAGAATGGCATCTGTCTTTGTCACAGTCATAGAGTGATACAGTGTTGAAACAGGCCCTTCGGCCCAACTTGCCCACACTGGCCAACATGTCCCAGCTACACTAGTCCCACCTCCATATCACTCCAAACCTGTCCTATCCATGTACCTGATGTGTTACTAATTTTGTGCAAGGTCCATATCTCTGCCATGCGATGTCCATTTAAACGGGTAGCCTTGATTGCGAAACACTAAGATGCAAGTACATTTTTAAAGATCTGATACAAAAGATATGTAAATTAAATAGATTGATTCATTAAATACTGTAATTTAAAACATTTTTAAACTTGCATACTTTTTAATTTGGTTGTCATCAAGATAGAAGTAGCCTTCCACAATTCCAATAAAAACAGTGACCTGTCTTTTAAAATTGGCTTCAGATGTAGTGGCCAATTTTCAACACATTTCTTTGTGGCTTGGCATCCATTTAGATGTTCAAACTGACTTTTTGGCAGGTTTTCATTTGCCTTTGCACTTTATTCTGGCATAAAATTCTCTCCCAAATGATGTCAACAGTAATCCAACAGGCAAAATTCACCTTCCGTGAGATGGTTGCCTTTTAGACCAGTGAGGTTGGGGTTAGGGTCAGAATGGCCAAGTGTTATACAGACACGTGCACACGCCCGCACACCATTTCACTAAAACCACGTTAATTAAACCACCAACAATATGTAATATTCATCTTTCCCATTGCCTCCAGATACACCCTCGTGTGTGCACATATTGCTTTGAGATCAAGGTCATGTTTATACCTAACTTCGTCAGGCTGTTACTGATGTTGTGCTGCATCTTACAATTTGCTGTTCATTAATACGTGAAATGGCCACCCAACTCCACACTTAGGAGAGAAGACTATCTACCTTCTCTTCACATGAGAATATTTTCTGGCATTGCCAACTTCTCAAAAATCCAGGCCTTCAGTGGCCAAACTTGGGTCCTTCAAAACCTCCTAGGCAATCTCCTCCCAGTATTGTCAGTCTGAAGTTTAGAAGGGCCTCTGGTGTCCACTTGTATATAAAGCTGGTCTCCTGCTATCACTCAACTCCAGCAGCCTGTTTAATCTCACTGAGTCAATTGGAGCAATCTCCAACCATTCCATCAATACATCATTTTTTTTTTTTTAACATTTTTATATTTTATAAAAATATAAAAAATACATCATCTATTTTTGGTGGTATCACACTTCCTGTAGTTGGCTGTGCATTTTTTTGTGTTGCACTATATCCCTTTAAGAACTGCCATTCAAGAAATGCTGAGAACAATATGCTGATGCTGAGAGCAACATTAAACAAGGACATCCTAAAATACTGCTCCATGAGCCTCGCAATTGGAGATCTTTCACAAATTGTGTTTGGGTACCTGCTAGGCTGCCTCAAACTGCCACTGCCTCAAAGGGCAGTGAAACCAATTTGTGTGTAACAGTGGGTTAGGCATGTAACATTTAAACTTCCTTGTTTCATAACATTTCTGACATCCTCCTATCGTTTCTGACCCAAAGACCCGTTTAATGCTACATTACCTGATTTATGACTGTTTGATGTAGACATTTGTTCATGAGACAAAGCAGTTTGGTCTCAAACATAATCATATTTATGTACGTTAGCAGAAAACCTGCTGACTTTTGTTTTGACAAAAATCATCCATTTAAAACATCCTAGAGAATTCAATCCTTGAAAGGTTAAAAAAGCCTTGCATAAATAGGCTGGCAAACTGATAATAGTCTGAAGAAGGGTCTCGACCCAAAACGTTACCCATTCCTTCTCTCCAGAGATGCTGCCTGTCCCGCTGAGTTGCTCCAGCATTTCGTGTCTACCTTCTGACAAACTGATAGTTGTTGCCAAACTCTACATTGACAACTTGACAGGTCATTAAAGCTTTGGATGTAACCCTTGTGTCAACTAGTTACATTTATTCTGAAATTAATCCCTGAGGTTTTCATAAACATGACAGCAAAAACTGAAATAGCAGCTTGGAGATGCAAGAAACTGTGGATGCTGGAATCTTGACCAAAGCAGTAAATGTTGGAGGAATTCAGCGGTTCATGCAGCAACTGAGGAGGGAATGGACAGGCGTGGTTTCGGGTCAGGATCTTTCTTCAGAACTAGCAGTTTTTAGTTTCTGTCTGGATAGAAAATAATTTTCCTTGAAATAAAAGAAAATTTGAAAAACATGAATCATAATCAGCATTGCTGCGCCGTGACACTGTTAAACTCCCCAACCTAAGGAGAATACAATTATTTGACTTTATTCTGGAAAACTAGGATTAAATCATGTGACCAATAAATGAGACAGCAAATGTCTACTAAAGGAAATCTCGATCAGCCATAATTTGTTTCCGGCTGTATATATATGATATGATATGATAATTGAATGGCAGATTTGACTAGACAGAGTAGAATGGCCTAATTCTGCTCCTGTCACTTATGACCTTATGACACTGTATAAAGCGGCCCAACTTAAACTTGAGGACAACTTATCTTTTTTGCACCTTATCACCTTGCAGCCTTCTAGAATCGGGATCACATACCACAACTTCAGGTAGCTCTCCCTTCTGTCTATATCAGAACATGCCAGGTCATCCATAGAAAATAGGTGCAGGAGGAGGCCATTTGGCCTTTGCGCCAGCACCGCCATTCATTGTGATCATGGCTGATCATCTACAATAGTAACCTGTGCCTGCCTTCTCTCCTAGCCCCTAGAGCTCTAGCTAACTCTCTATTAAATTCATCCAGTGAATTTGCCTCCA
This sequence comes from Rhinoraja longicauda, assembly GCF_053455715.1. NCBI lineage: Eukaryota > Metazoa > Chordata > Chondrichthyes > Rajiformes > Arhynchobatidae > Rhinoraja > Rhinoraja longicauda. The sequence goes on along the minus strand of NC_135953.1, from coordinate 68,947,369 downwards.
CTGCCTTCTGTGGCATAGAATTCCACAAATTCACAACTCTCTGGGTGAAAAAGTTTCTTATCACCTCAGTTTTAAGGTGATCTAAGATATTGATGCGTGGATAGAAAAGGTTGAGAGGGATATGGGCCAAACGCAGGCAAATAGGACTAGAAAAGGTAGACATTTTGGTCAGCATGGATGGGTTGAGTCGGAGGGCCTATCTCTGCTCCATTGCCTTTTGACTCAGTTGTTCCATCTCCATTAGCACAACCTGACCAGCTTGGCATATCCTACACCCTGCATTACACAGCTTTTTCATTCCTTTATCTATATTCCTACACTTTATCTTCCCGCATCTCATAGTCTACATGAATTTTCTCTCCCCCTCACCCATCAGCTAGATGACCTTGTTTACATCTTGTCTCTGTGTCAATACTGGCCTCATTGTATCAGAAATATTGCCTTTATCCTATCCATCCCGCCCCATCCTCCCTGCAACTTAATACTAATTTATTTTCTCTCTCCCAATTCTGCAACCTAAAATGTTAACTCCAATTTTGTTTCCACAGCCTAACCTGCTAAATGTTTCCAGCATTTTCTGCTTTTATTTCAAATTTCTCATGGCTGCAGTTTTATTGTAATTTTCAAATCTGATATTTTTGGTCACTGAACTACAAGAATGATTGAGAGAGTAAGTTGTTTTGTTAATGTCCTTCAGATCTTGCCTTTGATCTGAGGTGAGGAGCTTTTTCCTAATGGCCTTGGGCAATAATTTCTTTTCTAGACAGGAAGCATGCAGTCAAACCTGGAATTGCTATATTTATTTGATTTATTACACCGTGATGAAAAGTAACAAAAGTCATCCATCAAATTTCACACCATTGCTTTGGATCTGCAAAGGCAAATATAAAATTCTGCTTGAAGGTTCCCTTATTTTTCACATTTTTATAAATCTGTCATTTAGACTATCCCCCATGCTGCTTTCTCTGCCAGTGCACACAGTGAATCAAATAACCTCCTGTGCCATAAATATCTGATTATATTCAGCATGTATTTATACTACATGTCAGTGCTTGGGTTTTATGGATCTATTATGGATCCAGTGTCTCGTCTCACTTTCTGTGACCTGCAAAAGATAACTATGAAGAAAGGTCTTGACCCGAAACGTCACCCATTCCTTCTCTGCAGAGATGCTGCCTGACCCGCTGAGTTAATCCAGCTTTTTGTGTCTATCTGAGATAACTCTACCACTATCTTAACAAGTTTTCACTTTTAAAGATCAATCAAGTAAGACATTTTTAAAAATTCTAAGAACAATTATAATCTGTAGAAGTATATAAAATTGAGACTCAGATAGGATAGAAAGCCAGTCTTTTTATAAGGTGGAAATGTCAAATGCTGGAGGTCATAGCTTTAAGGTGAGAGGTGCAAAGTTTAATGGAGATATGCAAGGCAAATCTTTAGACAAAATAGTAGGTGCCTGGAACGCACTGCCAATGAGGTGCTCGAACAGATACAAGAGCAACATTTCAGAACATTTGGACAGGCACATGAACGGGCAGGGGATGGAGGGATACATACCATTGTGCAGGCAGTTGGGATTAGTTTAAAATGGCATCAGGATAAGCAGAGGCATCCTGAGCTGCATGGCCTGTTACTATGCTATACTGTTCCATGTTAATCACTTTTGCCCTGATGCATTCAATTTTAAATGCCATTACCCATGCTGCATTCTTTCTCTTTAATCTTGAGATCTGTGGCCTATACAAGATCTTTTACAGTGATAGGTAACTGGAACTTGCCGATAAAGGATATAGTAGTAGAAGATACAATAGCAACATATAAGAGCCATTTAGCAGGTACTGTGCAGGCAGATGGGACTGGTTTAAATTAGCATCATAGTTGGAGCAGATATTGTGGGCCGAAGGACCTGTTTCTATGCTATGTCCCTCAAGTCTGTTTATTCATTCAGTAGGCTGATGTTCTATTTCAAATCTCCTTTCCCATCCAATTCCCATTTTCCTTGATTCACTGATGTCCAAACGTGTTTGGATTTCCATCTTCAATATACTCAAAACTTGACCATCCACTCCCCTCTGATAATTCCAAAGATTCGCAATCAATCACCTTAGTCAATATCTCTTTCATTTCAATGCTTAATGGTTGACTCCTTATGGATGCTGGTTCTTACTCACCATGGCCTCATCCATGTTCCCCTTTTAATTCCGTAATGGCACTAATTTCAAAATCATATGTGAAGCCTACTAACGTGATCACAGATTTTCAGCCTATTATCCTGTAATTTTATTTGTTCATTAGATTCTTACTGTGATTGCTTTAATAATAGTTGATAAGGTTTTTCTTTGGGATATCTGTAAGCCAGTTGCATGGAATAGTGTATTTTTATTAAGATTCGCTAGTATCACCTTTACAAATTTTCTAGCTAGTACAGACTGTTCAATTTAGGTATTTCTCTAATACGCTATATAAAGACGACTTGAATTTGTGTCTCCCAAACTGCTTCACACGAGTTCACACCTTAAATTTGGCATCGATACATTTGGATATGAGCTGCAAATTGACAAAAGCTCAAGGAGATATGGTTAAGAAATTTCTTAAAAGAGAAAATAGCTGTGAAAAGATAAACAGAAATCTTCAGTCTGAAGAAAGGTCTTGACCCAAAACGTCACCTATTCCTTCTCTTCAGAGATGCTGCCTGTCCCGCTGAGTTACTCCAGCATTTTGTGTCGAAGGAACTGCAAATGCTGACATAAACCGAAGACAGACACAAAGAGCTGGAGTAACTCTGCGGGTTAGACAGTATCTCTGGAGAAAAGGAATAGGTGACCTTTCAGGCCAAGACCCTTCTTCAGATTGAGAGTCAGGGGAAAGAGAAACAATAGACAATAGGTGCAGGAGTAGGCCATTCAGCCCTTCGAGCCAGCACCGCCATTCAATGCGATCATGGCTGATCACTCTCAATCAGTACCCCGTTCCTGCCTTCTCCCCATACCCCATCACTCCGCTATCCCTAAGAGCTCTATCCAGCTCTCTCTTGAAAGCATCCAACGAACTGGCCTCCACTGCCTTCTGAGGCAGAGAATTCCACACCTTCACCACTCTCTGACTGAAAAAGTTCTTCCTCATCTCCGTTCTAAATGGCCTACCCCTTATTCTTAAACTGTGGCCCCTTGTTCTGGACTCCCCCAACATTGGGAACATGTTTCCTGCCTCTAATGTGTCCAATCCCCTAATTATCTTATATGTTTCAATAAGATCCCCCCTCATCCTTCTAAATTCCAGTGTATACAAGCCTAATTGCTCCAGCCTTTCAACATACGACAGTCCCGCCATTCCGGGAATTAACCTAGTGAACCTACGCTGCACGCCCTCAATAGCAAGAATTTCCTTCCTCAAATTTGGAGACCAAAACTGCAAACAGTACTCCAGGTGCGGTCTCACCAGGGCCCGGTACAACTGTAGAAGGACCTCTTTGCTCCTATACTCAACTCCTCTTGTTATGAAGGCCAACATTCCATTGGCTTTCTTCACTGCCTGCTGTACCTGCATGCTTCCTTTCAGTGACTGATGCACTAGGACACCCAGATCTCGTTGAACATTGACTCTTCCTAACTTGACACCATTCAGATAATAATCTGCCTTTCTATTCTTACTTCCAAAGTGAATAACCTCACACTTATCTACATTAAACTGCATCTGCCATGTATCCGCCCACTCACACAACCTGTCCAAGTCACCCTGCAGCCTTATTGCATCTTCCTCACAATTCACACTACCCCCCAGCTTAGTATCATCTGCAAATTTGCTAATGGTACTTTTAATCCCTTCATCTAAGTCATTAATGTATATCGTAAATAGCTGGGGTCCCAGCACCGAACCTTGCGGTACCCCACTGGTCACTGCCTGCCATTCCGAAAGGGACTCATTTATCCCCACTCTTTGCTTTCTGTCTGTCAACCAATTTTCTATCCATGTCAGTACCCTACCCCCAATACCATGTGCTCTAATTTTGCCCACTAATCTCCTATGTGGGACCTTGTCGAAGGCTTTCTGAAAGTCGAGGTACACCACATCCACTGCCTTCTGAGGCAGAGAATTCCACACCTTCACCACTCTCTGACTGAAAAAGTTCTTCATTGTCTGTAAATTGTTTTCAGCTAGACCAGAACTAACAATGGCCAGTTTTCTTTATCATTATTTTTTTGCATATCTTTCATTCATTAGTCTATATCGCTGACTATATCCCTTGTTTCCCTCTCCCCTGTCTCTCAGTCTGAAGAAGCTTCGCCTATTCCTTTTCTGCAGAGATGCTGTCTGATCTGCTGAGTTACCCCAGCTTATTGAGTCTCTCTTCAGAATAAACATTGTTACTGGCTTTACACCTGAATGTAATAAAGCATAGTATTTAGTCCAAGAAAGATCCCGGTTTTAAATACACAAATTTAATTATGAAATCTTTTTTAAAGTGAACAAAGATTTGGCATTCAAAGTTTGTTTGAATTTGAATTCCTCCTAATAGTTTCTTGCAGACATGGAGAACAATATGCTACTTAGGGATGATATTGAATGCCAAAAACTCATCATGGAAGCAATGAAATATCATCTATTACCTGAGCGACGTAACATGATGCAGAGTCCTCGCACTAAGCCTAGAAAGTCTACTGTAGGTGTGCTGTTTGCAGTTGGAGGAATGGATGCAACAAAAGGTACAGAGCATTCAATAATCATAAACTCGTAAAATCAGATTTCTATTTTGGTGATGACATTTCCTATCGAGTATTACTCATTTTTAAAATTTGTTCGGATACAGGTAAAACAATTTACAATCTACTATCTTGCACCATTATGCTGTCTTGCATTACTTGTAGAGTCGGAGAATTGAACAGCGCAGAAAGAGGCCCTTCAGCCCAACTCATTAGTGCCTTTGAAGATGCCACATCTAAGTTAGTCCCATTTACCTGCCCTTGGCCCATATCCCTCTAAACCTTTCTTATCTTTTTCTAATCCATGTAAAAAAACAACTTTTAAATGTTGTTATCATACCTATCTCAATTATTTCCTCTGGTAATTCATTCCATATACCCAGCACACTCTGTGTGAAAAGATTACCTCTTGTTCCTATTAAATCTTTCTCCTCTCACCTTAAACCTATGCCCTGTGGTTCGTGATTCCCCTATCCTAGGCAAAAGACTCTGCATTCACCTTATGTATTCCCCTCATGATTTTATAACCTCTGAGATAATTAATCAGCCTTCTGCGCTCCGTGGAATAAAATCCTAACCTGCCCAACCTCACCCCATAGCTCAGGCCCTTGAGTCTGCAACATCCTCATAAATATTTTCTGCACTCTTGCCTGCTTAATGGCATCTTTCAATGGCTTAATGACTTTGTAAGCTGAACAAAATTGAGCAAGATACTTAAAATGCGGCCTCAGCAAACTTTGTGTACAATTGTAACATAACATCCCAACTGCTATACTCAATTCCCTGACATGCAGGTTAGCTGCCAAAAGTCTTCTTAATTACCTATCTACCCCACAATGCCAATATTATGGAACTAAGCACGTACTCATAGATCCCCCTGCTCTACAACACTCCCTTGAGCCCGGTCCTGTCCTGGTTTTACTACCCAAAATACCAACTCTATCAGAATTAAACTATTAGCCAATCCTTGGTCTACATGCCCTGCTGATCAAGATCCTGCTTTAATTCATCATAACCATCTTCACTGTCTACTTGGATAGGAGAGGTTTGGTATCTTATTTTCATATCATTTACCAACTTACTAATCATGCCTTGCACATAGATGAGAAACAGCAATGGACCATGCACTGATGCCTGGGGCACAACACTAGTCACAGCCTCCAGTCCAAACAACAACTTTACACAAACACGCTCTGCTTCCTGCAGTGAAGTCAATTCATGAGACGCCATCTCCCACACACATAACCATGCTGACTATTCCTAATAAACACCTTTCTTTCTATGTGTGTGTATGTATATATATATCATCCCTCAGAATCCTCTTCAGTAATTTTCCTACCATGGATGTTAAGCTCACTTCGACAATTCCCAGCTTTTGCTTTGCAGCCCTTCTTAAATAGAGGCCCAACATTAGCTATCCTCCAGCATGTAGTATGACAATTTGTATATCTCAGCCAGGACTCCTGCAATTTCCTCTCTAGCTTCCCACAGTGAGCTTGGATATATCTAATCAGGTCCAGGAAAGTTAGGTACCTTTATACATCTTGGGATATTCAGCAGCTCCTTGACAATAATACAGACTGCCCTCAAGACATCTCCGTTAACTTTCCAAATTCCCTAGTCTTGTGTCTTTTCCCAGGGTAAAAACAATAAATATTCATTGAGTACCTTGCCTATCTCCTGTGGCTCCAAACATAGGTGACCACTTTGGTTTCTGAAGGGCCAGATTATTTCTTTAGTTACTCCTTTTCCCTTAACATTAAGGAGAATTCAAATATTATGTATATTATCTGCCAGAGCAATCTCCTGCCCTCCTAATTTCTTTCGTAAAATCCTCAATCTCCCAAACCACCAGGGATACACTTAATCCCATGCCTCCTATTTCCTGACCAGTGCCTGAATTTCTCTCATCATCCAGAGTTCCTTACTCCTCTCTGCCTTTCCCTTCACTCTACCAAGAATATGCATACCTTGAACTGTCAGAATAATGTTATTAAAAGCATTCCACTTTGTCCGCAGACACCCCTATGCCGACAGACAACCAACTCCAATCAACTTTTGAAAGTTTCTGTTCAACACCATCAAAATTGGCTATGCACCAATTTGAACTTGTGGACCAGCCCTGTCTTTAACCACAATTATTATGAAACTAATAGAACAATGGTCACTGTTCCCAAAGGTTCATCCACTGACACTTCGTAGAGTCGTACAATACAGAAACGGGTCCTTCGGCCCAACTCGTCCAGTCAAACCAAAATTGCCCCATCTAAGATAATCCCTCAAAATTCTTCCAAACCTCTCCAATCCATGTATCTGTCCAAACATCTTTTAAACATTGTTGTTGTAAAGAGTAATTTATCCAAACTCTTCCCAGCCCAATTCCCAAGAGTAGGTCAAAATCTGCCCTCACAATTGTAGGGCTATCTACGGCGGGGAACTTAGGAAAGTTACGGAAGATGTCTTGAGGACAGTCTATTATTGTCAAGGAGGTGCTGAATATTTTGCCTGAGAAAAACTTTCCTGAACATTCTTGACACATTGCACCCCATCTCAGCCGCGCAATGGCAGTCCCAGATTATATTGGGAAAGTTAAAATCCCCTGCCAAGACAACCCTATTTGTCTTATAGCTAGCAGTTTGCAACCCTCCCGAGTAGCAATAGCAAATGTGCCTGCAGGATACTGGTCCACCCCCATTTCAGATACAACCTGTTCCTCTTATACGGGTCACCTCTGCCTAGAGGAGGTCCAAAAAACGGAATCCCTGCAGCAGCCATGTATTTATGTGTCCTATTGCTATCTTCCTATTCCTACCCGCACTAGCAAGTGGCACTTTGAGTGATCTGGAAATTACAACCCTTGAGGTCCTGCTTTAACCTTTTGCCTATCTCCCAATATGCAACCTGTGGGAACTCATCCATTTTCCTACCTCTGCCATTTGTGCCAATGTGCATAATAATTTCTGACTGCTCACCCTCGCCCTTTAAGAATGTTCTGCAACTCTCTGAGACATCCTGGCCCCTTGCACCAGGATGGCAATGCACCATCCTGGAGTCCTATTTGCTGCCACATAATCTGCTGTCTGTGCCCCTAACTAATGAGTCTTCCATCCCGACAGCCCTGTCTGACTTCACTCTTCCCTACTCTACTTCAGACCCAAGCCTGGTGCCACTGACCTGACTGCTGCTGTTGCTCTCCTCTGAACAGTATCCAAAAGGGTATACTAGTTTTCAAGGAGAGTGGCCACAGGGGATTCCTGCACTCTTTGTATGTGTTTATTGTCATATGTATATTCTTTACTCTGAACTTCATGTGAACAAGGTGTTTTAGTGCACCCTTGTGTAAATGACAATAAACTAACCTAAATCAATCCCAGTCTGAATCTGAGAAAATACATGTTTATAATTATACAAAGCAATACAATAAAATTGCATTTTCAAAGAATTTCTAAGTATTATTATTACGGTTGACTTTTTATTTATATGAGCAATACAGCTTTAAATTAAAATACAAAAGCATTTTCTCCAAGAATCCTCCTTCAAATTCAAAGAGGGTGTTTTCATTTTGTTTAATGTTAATGGTTCAGGTGCCACAAGCATTGAAAGATACGACCTTCGCTCCAATACTTGGACACATGTTGCTAATATGAATGGGAGACGACTGCAGTTTGGTGTGGCAGTTCTGGATGACAAACTCTATGTTGTGGGCGGCAGAGATGGATTGAAGACCTTAAATACAGTAGAGTGCTACAATCCAAAAACTAAGAGTTGGAATGTAATGCCCCCGATGTCGACACATAGGCATGGCCTAGGTAAGTAGCATGAGTTAAAGAGTCATACAGCATGGAAAAGCACCCTTCAGCACAACTCACTCATGCCGTCCTAGATGCTCTGTCTAAGCTAGTCCCATGTGCCCCCACCTGGCCCACATCCCTCCAAACCTTTCCTATCCATGAAATGGCTGTAGGTTACATAAGAGATTCCAGCATTTTTGGCACCGCCTGTGTAATTCGTCACTGCCTAATTGCATTAGGTTATCAAAGGGAAAATAATAAGGTCGACCATTATTAATAATACATTTGCTACTATTATCATGATGTGAGTCATCTTATTACAATCAATGATGGATATTTTTGACGTTTTCCTAATCTCTGAAGTCTGATCAACCTGATTCATAAAAGCAGGTGATGTGGTTTAAAAAGAATAACTCGAGATCTAAGAGCTAATAAATTGTAAGATCAAATATTCTTGAACTGGAAGCATCCTTATAATGTGATTCAAGAGGGAATAAATATATCTGCAGACATTAGAACCCAGGCTTTCAAAGCAGAAATATTGAAGTATGCAAAAGACATGCCTTTGTTAATAATTCATGAACTCACTTCCCTTGTCTGAGAAGAGGAGAGTAGGCTGGGGAATCTTGGAAGTATTGTGTGCAGTTCTGTTCGCTCCATTAGAGGAAAGATGTGGAGGCTTTGTAGAGGTGCAGAGGTGGTTTATCTGAATGCTGCCTGAATTGGAAGTTTCAGCTACAGGGAGAGGAGCTTGGATAGACTTGGATTGTTGTCGCTGGAGCGTCGGAGGTTGAGGGGAGATCTGATAGAGATATATAGAAATATATAAGAGACATAGATAGGTTAGACAGTTGAGTGTATCCTTTTTTAACTTACTAGTTTGTATTCCTGTTAGTTTGATTTCAGTTGAAAACCACACACAAATGTAAGTTTACATGGAAGACCTGAAGCGCAACTGCAATGGATTGGAATGTAAATGTTGAATGAGCTTTATGGATTTCTTGAAATTCCACTCTGCTCAGAACCCAAGTCTGTGTTACTTTTTTGCCCCCATTTCTTAAAAGTGTATGTATTGTTAATAATTTTTACCTAATCCCACCTGGACTTGTGAAGGCACTGGCAATGATCTCTGACCAGTTGTTGAGAAATGTGACTTTGTGGCTACCACATACAATACAATACAATATATCTTTATTGTCATACTGTACAACGAGATTGGGAATGTGCCTCCCATACCATGCAATAAATTAATTAGCTAGTCAGTATTAATTTAAACAACCCAATGAAACAAAATAGAACAGTTTTAAAACAGAATAAAGTGCAAGTAGATCTGTGCCGGTTCACTGTGCGATGTGGCCATCTGGCTCAGCAGGACCAGATCATAGCAGCTATGGCCCTGGGGATGAAACTGTTCCTGAGTCTGGAGGTGCGGGCGTAGAAGGCCTTGTATCGTCTGCCCGATGGTAGAAGTTCGAACAGACTGTTGCAGGGGTGTGAAGAGTCTTTCAACACTTCAGCGCTGTCTGCAGTCCTTTACCAGCAATTTTCCTCCAAGTAACAAACCACCTCTTCCCCCTACTGATTCAAAATTCCTGTTCTTCTCGCGTGGTAGAAGTGGTATTAGCAGAACCCACATCCAGGGATCCTGGTTCTGAGTCAGCTGACTGTAATTTCAGGAATGTGTAGGAAGGAACTGCAGATGCTGATTTACTCCAAAGATAGACACAAAATGCTGGATTAACTCAGTGGGTCAGGCAGCATCTCTGGAGAAAAGGAATAGGTGACGTTTCAGGTCGAGACCCTTCTCCAGTCTGAAAAAGGGTCTCGACCTGAAACGTCACCTATCCCTTTTCACCGGCGGGCAGTTAATTTCCTCTGAATAATACTGTAAATGAAACTAATTAAGGTCGTATATTTTATCGGCAAATTTAAGTATATATTTTTAGAATAAATTCACTTGCTTGCCAAGTTCCATTTATTACTAAAGGTAGACACAAAATGTTGGAGTAACTCAATTTGTTTGGGTCAAAACATCATCCATTCCTTCTCTCCAGAGATGTTGCCTGTCCCGCTGAGTTACTCCAGCATTTTGTGTCTACCTTCGATTTAAACCAGCATCTGCAGTTCTTTCCTACACATCCTTCCCATTTATTACTCATGATAAAAAGTACCTGAGGGAAACTGCACTGTTAGACTTTATTTCTTTACATTTTCTTGAAGCATTTATTTCAATATGAGTAAAGTTCTGATGAAAATAAACTGTCCCCTTTTTAGGAGTGGAAGTTCTGGAGGGACCCATGTATGCTGTAGGTGGACATGATGGTTGGAGCTATCTGAATACAGTTGAGCGATGGGACCCACAGGCTCGGCAGTGGAACTTTGTGGCCAGTATGTCAGTACCACGAAGTACAGTCGGTGTGGCAGTACTTAATGGAAAGTAAGAAACTGTTCTGTTTGTGTATAAATGTAGGGATTTATGAATATCTTGGTTAACCAATAATCTATTTGTCTGCCATGGAGAATATTATTAAAGGACAGATCTACAACTTGCTGTTTTTAAATTGGTATATTTATGATTTCTAATCTACTCAAGTTGATGACTAAATGTTAACGTTTATAAGTGAAAGCCAAGGCAGTTAGTGGTATAGTGATGGCTCAATTGGGCAAGTAATATTTTTATTCACAAAATGCTGGAGTAACTCAGCAGGTCAGGCAGCATCTCGGGAGAGAAGGAATGGGTGACGTTTCGGGTCGAGACCCTTCTTGGGCAAGTAATATGATTGGTAATCCCAGAAGCTGCACTCGTGATCCAGAGACCAGAGTTTGAATCCCACCATGGCAAATGTGGAATTTAAATTTGTGAATAAACTGGATTTTTTTTTCTAAAAAAAAATTGTATTAGTAAAAACCATTAAGTCATCTATCCTCTGGGTAAGGAATCTCCTATCATTACCCTGTTGCGGACTGACCTAACAGTGATTCCAGACCTACCACTTTCCTTAAATGTTTCCTGAAAATTGTCAGAAGAATATTCAGTTCAAGGAGCAGTTTGGGATGAACAATAAATACTGTTCTTGTCATTTTAATTATTATTTTCATTTACCATTTTTCCTTGAATATATTTTCTGATTAAAATGCTTTCAATTGTGTATTGGCTTTGACCTATTTTAAAAGTGTTTGGAGTAAACACCATATAGTTCAACCCACATCCCTGGGAATGACAACTTGCCAGTTGAGAAGCAGATACTACTCTGTACGACCTGAACAAAATTTGCGTCTAGCTGCCAGCATGTCAGAATCCATTTACATCATCAGCCTCGTGTACAAATAGAAGAGAGGGAGGAAATCAGAAACTGCCGACTGAATTCACTATCAAATGTGGATGACCAAATTTGTGCAAGATCAAGGTCCGTCTTGTCGAGTCACTTTGTGTTTGGGCAATTTACCTAAACCAGACCTGCTCAATCACCAAGGAAGTGGGTTGGAATCTTGCCTAGTCAGCTTGGACCAGGAAAAGACCGTTCACAGAATTTCACACACACATGTGATGGATGTGTTCTTCAAATTGGGTTTAAGGAAGTGAATCTATAATTTGATATGACTGCTCTACCCAAATATCTGTTACCTAGACAAAATATATGGATAGAAAACAAACCTTTCTAATCACATCGAGTTAGACAAGTATGCCCCCCTCTCTTTATGTTTTATCGTCCATTGGCTATTAAAGAGGCAGTTTTAAGTGACAGGAGAGTCCCAGGCAAAAGATTCACTTGGGTCATGCCCTTCCATTATATGGACCATGTCACTCTATGCAGGCAATTTGCTGTCAATCATGAAAAGAACAGTCATCAAGTGCACATGGTCAAGGAGTTACTGTACCTGGCATAGGTATGGCGTGACCCAACCAAGCTGCAGCCATCACAAAGATCTTTTCTGCTTCATCCGGAACTCAAAAATGGAGTGAGCTCACAGAACCTCGAAGTATAAACCATCGAAAATAGAGGGCCCTAATATACACAGCATAGTCCTCAGTGTGGCAGTTGCATTTGTGTGATGGCGTTGTGCAAAATGCACACAGAATCTGGATAGGCAAACAGCAAGTGTCACCCCTGTTCAGATTCTAACTAACTCCAGTCTTGTACAAGATGGGTATTGCCACAATGCCTTGGGACATCGCTTTTAGTCCTCCCCATCACACACCCAGTCCGTGTGGAACACTTTATCCAGGAGAACACCCTTGAATGCAAATAAATTAGCAAATGGTCTGCACGAAATGTGGGGTCTGTAGCCAAAGGAGATTGTAGGTCCCGAAAGGATACTATCTTCAGCAGCCTATCAATGTTTAGCAGAATATCTCATCACCAAAGTTTTCAAACTTAAATGTTGGTGAGAGAGGCCCTCCTGGACAGATCTGTCATATAAATGGCATACTGGCCACACAATGGCTGCACAATGGCTAGTCTGGAATGAGACCATTGCCTACCTCCTTAGTAAATACATCTTTGCTAGAAATCTCTGGGATGAGATACAGGGGTATTTGAACAGGGCTCATGCCAAACGGCTGCGTAGTAGAACACTTTGAGCCATATTTATTGTTCTTGGGGGCACACCCTGAGATAAACGTCAGCTGCTGCTGGGTGACAGTGAAATGAAAGACGCTCTGGTCGGCTGAAACGTACCGATGTTCCAGAGCAGTGGGTTCTTCATAATCAAGTGCTGAAGCTGGTGCAACCACTGCATAGCCTCGCAGGAGAAGGGCCACAGTTTAGAGCCCTCCTGCCATTGCATGCAAATAGGTTGGAATCTGTGTAGGAAGCCCATGAACTCTTTGTTTTAAGGTTGCAAACAAATGGTAACTGATACAGTAACATCAAGTAACAGGAATAAGATTACTTGCTTGAAAATGCTGACTTGAATATGGATTGAAACTGTCATAGTGTCTATAATTTCATTGAATTTTGCCCATTTTTTCCATGTATGCAAAATAGGAAAGATTCCAAATGCAAAATGTGATATGGCAAAGATCCTCTCCCCAGTCAGTAAGCAAAACCATGTATTGGATTTTACATCTTGGAATATTACATTTCTGTTTTTTAGGCTGTATGCTGTTGGAGGTCGGGATGGAAGTTCTTGCCTTAAGTCTGTAGAATGTTTTGACCCCCACACCAATAAATGGACCCCCTGTGCCCAGATGTCTAAAAGACGAGGCGGTGTTGGAGTTGCCACCTGGAATGGTTTTTTGTATGCCATTGGAGGACATGATGCACCAGCATCTAACCTGACTTCAAGATTGTCTGACTGTGTAGAAAGGTAAATGTAACTCTCTGTATGTCCAAAAAACCCGCACATTGCCATATTTTAAATACCATAAAGAAAAGGCTTTAATTTTGAATATTCTCAACTTAGAGTTTTTTGAAAAAAGGGATCTGTACCAAGCAGATACAAGGAACTGCAGATACTGATTTACAAAAAAAAGTCACAAAGTGCTGAAGAGCATGGATAGGTGACGTTTTGGGTTGGGAACCTTCTTCAGACTGATTGTAGTGGTGGGGGGGGGAAATAAAGCTGGAAGAGAGGAGGGGCTGGTCGAAGCTGCAGGTGATAGGCTGATTGGGGGGGGGGGGTTGATAGATAGATGGTGGACAACCGTCAGAGATAAAAAGACCTGCTCAGTTATTCCAGCACTTTGTGTTTTAATTTATCAATACCAAGTAGTTAGAAAGTGGCACCAGACTCGTCTTGGAATCTCCAGTATTATATCATTGTTCCCAAATCAACCTTCACTAGCCAATGCAGTTATGCTTTTCTACATTGTTTGAGCATTTATGAAGGTAATCACAATGTAACTGGATCTGGAGAAGTAACTAGGTGGTGAAAAGAGATTGATGAAAATATGATTCAGATAAGATAATATCTAAAAATGTGAATTGCTTGATTAAAAAAAATTCAATAGCTATAAGTAATTATGAACAGAAAATGCAGAATTTTCAAAATAAATAATGTAGAGCAGCAAAATTAAGACTGAAGAATTGCCAGTAGTACAGAATGATCCAAACTTTGGAATTAATTTTACAAACTAAATTTGTCCCAATTCATGTAATTGTATTTAGCACAATAAACCAGATCAGATAATACCTGATTATATTCAATAGATCTTTTTGAGTTAAAATTGTATTGAATCTATTTGAACCAGAAGGCACCTTAGTCAGACATTCATACAGCATGGAAACAGGCCCTTTGCCCCACCTTGCCCACACTGACCAACATGTTCCAGCAGCACCAATCCCACCTGCCTACGTTACATAGATACATAGACAATAGGTGCAGGAGTAGGTCATTCGGCCCTTCGAGCCAGCACCGCCATTCAATGTGATCATGGCTGATCATCCACAATCAGTGCCCCTTCCTGCCTTCTCCCCATATCCCTTGAATCCGCTAGTCCTAAGAGCTCTCTTTTGAATGCATCCAGTGAATCGGCCTCCACTGTCTTCTGAGGCAGAGAATTCCACAAATTTGCAACTCTCTGTGTGAAAAAAATTGTCCTCATCTCATTTCTAAATGGCCGACCCCTTATTCTTAAACTGTGGCACCCTGGTTCTGGACTCCCCCCAACATCGGAAACATGTTTCCTGCATCTAGCGTGCCTAATCCCTTAATAATTTTATATGTTTCCATAAGATCCCCTCTCATCATTCTAAATTCCAGTGAATACAAGCCCAGTCGCTCCATTCTTTCATCATATGACAGTCACGCCATCCTGGGAATTAACCTCGTGAACCTACGCTCCCTCAATAGCAAGCATGTCCTTCCTCAAATTTGGAGATCAAAACTGCACACAATACTCCAGGTGTGGTCTCACCAGGGCCCTGTACAACTGCAGTAGGACCTCTTTGGTCTTAGACTCAACTCTCGTTATGAAGGCCAACATGCCATCAGCTTTCTTCATTGCCTGCTGTACCTGCATGCTTACTTTCAGTGACTGATGTACAAGGACACCCAGGTCTTGTTGTACTTCCCCTTTTCCTAAACTGCCACCATTCAGATAATCATCTGCCTTCCTGTTCTTGCCACCAAAGTGGATAACCTCACATTTATCCACATAATACTGCATCTGCCCATGCACCCAACCTGTTCAAGTCACCCTGCATCCTCATAGCATCCTCTTCACAGTTCACACTGCCACCCAGCTTTGTGTCATCTGCAAATTTGCTAATGTTACTTTCTTGATGTTAATTCCTTCATTTAATGTATATTGCAAATAGCTGCGGTCCCAGCACTGAACCTTGCGGCACCCCACTAGTCACTGCCTGCCATTCTGAAAGGGACCCGTTAATCCCTACTCTTTGTTTCCAATCAATTTTCTATCCATGTCAATACCCTACCCCCAATACCATGTGCTCTAATTTTGCCCACTAATCTCCTGTGTGGGACCTTATCAAAAGCTTTCTGAAAGTCCAGGTACACTACACCCACTGGTTCTCCCTTGTCCATTTTCCTTGTTACATCCTCAAAAAATTCCAGAAGGTTTGTCAAGCATGATTTCCCCTTCATAAATCCATGCTGACTTGGACCGATCCTGTTACCGCTATCCAAATGCGCCGCTATTACATATCTAATAAT
Organism: Rhinoraja longicauda; assembly: GCF_053455715.1. NCBI lineage: Eukaryota > Metazoa > Chordata > Chondrichthyes > Rajiformes > Arhynchobatidae > Rhinoraja > Rhinoraja longicauda. The sequence continues at coordinate 68,931,255 of NC_135953.1, read as the reverse complement.
CGACTCCAGCATCTTCGCCGCCACCAATGTCAGGCTAACTGGTCTAGCTTTCTCTCTCCCTCCTTTCTTAAAAAGTGGGATAACATTAGCTACCCTCCAATCCACAGGAACTGATCCAGTATCTATAGAACATTGGAAAATGACCACCAATGCGTCCACGATTTCTAGAGCTACCTCCTTGAGTACCCTGGGATGCAAACCATCAGGCTCTGGGGATTTATCAGCCTTCAGTCCCATCAGTCTAGCCAACACCATTTCCTGACTAATATAAATTTTCTTCAGTTCCTCCATCACCCTAGGTCCTCTGTCCGCTAGTACATCTGGGAGATTGTTTGTGTCTTCCTTTGTGAAGACAGAACCAAGTACCTGTTCAACTTGTTAAAGATCCGGCCTTGTAACCAACAGACAACCACACACAGAATCGATTTAAAGCACAAAAAGCTTTACTGCGTTCACCAAAGCGGGAGTGACAGAACCGCAGCAAGTATATCACTATACTTGGCAGTCCCGAGCACCCACTCAAAGAATCAGCAGAATACAGCTTCTTATCAATGAAGGTGACATTGCAGAGTCCACGAACAGATGTCTTTACCATATATGGAATTGCTTTTCTCCACGTTAGCTGTCTGGGCTTACCGTTCGCAGTACACATTCCAGTGTTCTGCAACTAGCCACATACACAATAAGGCAATTATCACATTCGTGCAACATTTCCTTTAGTCAAGTATCTCTGCAAACAAGTTAGCTGTCTGGGCTTACCTTTTGCAGTATACAATCTTTTAGCCACATTTTCTTTAGTCAAGTATCTCTGCAAGGCAAGGCTGGGCAGCCAACTTTATCATTCCCCCCTTTATCATTTCAAATGATAACCACAAGTGGCTATTCTTGCAAGCGGTAGTAATTAACGGTAAGATACATCTAAGCAGCAAGAGGACAATTAGGATTAAAACAACAATAGTACCATACTGCAAGATATTACCCCACAGATCACCCATCAAAGTAAAAGGCCACCACCCTCTCTTGGGTCCTTGTTCAAAACCAGCCAAATAACTTCTTGTTTCATCAGCAGCATGTGTGATATTGTAGGATTCATCCTGAACATTGGTAATACACTTGTCTCCAATCACCGTACACACACCGCTGTCATCATCCTGGGCCATCATAGAGTCCAATGCATTATGTGTTTGCTGGGCATAAAGGCCCAACTCAGCTAGCTCATGGTTTACTGCCTCTAGGGCGGCCCTAGTCTGGTTGCTGATGATGATTAACCCGCACACTAAATAATTACGATTCTTATTGGCTATAACCCCGGCTGTTATAGCCAATACTGGGACACATACTGTGTTAAGACAGGTACATGTCAAGTAGCCATTTTTCACAACGCAGTCACCGCGTACACACGTGGTTTTTGGTTACATTGACTACTACACAACCCCATCCATGTCCTGTATGGCAGAACGGGTAATTAGCAGTGCCCAGACAGTGAGGGTCTTTTCGTTGTTCGTGACCTACAATAATCGATCCATTGTAAACGTCAACGAGTCTGCGACCTCCCAAACAGGTGCTAGTGAGATCAGTTTGTCTTGACTGACCCATGATCGTGCTATTGATTGTGTCCCAACAGTGTCCCCAGCCTCCTACTCCATAGGTTCCCTCTATTCATTTACAAGTGGCATCATGGGGGTGTTCTTCTACTATTTCATTCCAAGATCTATCGGTGGGGCTAGTGGCAAACAAAGAATTCACTGATCTAGCTCTCAGATAGCATACAGTGCGATTACCATACAATCGTACACGCGTTTGATAAAATGGGTTATTCTCTAAGATACAACTTAGAGAACAGAAAAGGATTAATAATCCCAAGATGGCAAATATCATCACAAGTCCTCTGGTGGGGGCCATTTCTTATCACCGCCGACTCGTTTACAGTCTGTATAATGTATCCAACGGAGGTTGTCTTCCACCTTTACTGCCGTCGGCGTGGTGAGCAGGACTTGGAATGGTCCTTTCCAACGTTCTCCTAATTTCTTCCGTCCCCAGTTGTGTATGAAAACGTAATCACCAGGTTGTAATGGGTGGTGGTCAATTCCATCAGGCAGCGGCTTCTGTGAATCCTTAACCTGTGAATGTAAAACTGAGAGTATTCGAGTTAGCTGTTGGGCATAGGAGGTCAATTCATCATTCAATGCGTGGAGGTCTAAAATTCCCAGGTGGGACGTATCAGCTCCCCATGGGATCCTTAGAGGTCTCCCATAGATAATTTCTGCTGGTAATACCTTAATCCACATCTGTCCCGTCTCACCCATTAATTTGTTCAATTTGTTTTTTAATGTACCATTAGCCCGTTCAACCATCCCTGCAGCCTGAGGATGATGGGTACAGTGAGACTGCTGTTTAATACGAAAGTCGGTGCATATCTCTTTGTTAACTGCAGCTGTAAAGTGCGGGCCGTTATCAGAACTGATGGTTTCTGGTAGTCCAAACCTTGGAATAACTTCCTTTAACAACAAGTAGTGTAAGAAAACAACTGCAGATGCTGGTACAAATCGAAGGTATTTATTTCACAAAATGCTGGAGTAACTCAGCAGGTCAGGCAGCATCTCAGGAGAGAAGGAATGGGTGACTTTTCGAGTCGAGACAACAAGGTGACTGTTACTTCGGCGGTATTGTTAACGGTCGGAAAGGCATCAATCCATCTACTAAATAGGTCTAGAATTACCAAACAATATTTATAACAATGATCTCGAGGCATTTCAATAAAGTCAATTTGTAGACATTGAAAGGGACGTGATAGCATAGGCGTTGTCTCTGAGGGTGCTTTAACTGCCTTTCCCGGGTTCGTTTTTTGACAGATTTTACATTCCGAGGCCAGTTTCAATGCCTCTTGCCAAATTTCTGGATGCCACCACGTCTCCTTTACCATTCTTATCAAACTCGTCTGCCATTTCCTTGTTCCCCATAATCAGAATCAGAATCAGAATAACCTTTATTGTCATCCAAAAAAACAAGTCTTTTGGACGAAATTCCGTTACCCACAGTCCAACAATAAGAGCAATAAAAATAAGCAATAACACACACAATCACAAACCAACACAAAACAAAAAAAAGAAACATCCATCACAGTGAGTCTCCTCCAGTCACCTCCTCACTGTGATCGAAGGCCAGAATGTCTTTTCTCTTCCCCTGCCGTCTTCTCCCGCGGTCAAGCTGTTGAAGTTGCCACGTTCCAGGCCGCGCCAGACGGTGAAAGGTCCGCAGCGGGCCGACCCAAGCGCGGGGCGGGCAAAGACCCTGCCACTGCACGTCGGGGCGGTCGTGGCTCCCGACATTGAAGCGATTATTCCCAGAAATACCTGCCATTGCTGTTTTACCGTCATCCCTGCTAGGGTCCCTTTCCAGTCAACTTTGGCCAGCTCCTCCCTCATGCCTCCACAGTCCTCTTTGTTCAACTGCAATCCTGACACTTCTGATTTTACCTTCTCCCTCGCAAATTGCAGATTAAAACATCATATTATGGTTCATTACCTCCTAATGATTCGTTTACCTTGAGTTCCCTTATCAAATCCGGTTCATTACACAACGCTAAATCCAGATTTGCCTTCTCCCTGGTAGGCTCCAGTACAAGCTGCTCTCAGAATCCATCTCGGAGACACTCTACAATTTCCCTATCTTGGGGTCCAGTACGAACCCACGTTTGACCCATATCCCTCCAAACCTGTCTGATCCATGTACCTGTCTAACTGTTTCTTAAACATTGGGATAATCCCTGCCTCAACTACCTCCTCTGGCAGCTCGTTCCATACACCCACCTCCCTTTGTGTGAAAAAGCTACTCCTCAGATTCCTATTAAATCTTTTCCCCTTCACCTTAAACAAATGTCCTATGATCCTCAATTCCCCTACTTTGGGCAAGAGATTCTGTGCATCAACCCGATCTATTTGTCTCATGATTTTATTCACCTCTATAAGATCACCCCTCATCCTCCTGCGCTCCAAGGAATAGAGTCCCAACTTACTCAACCTCTCCCTATAGCTCAGACCGTCAAGTCCTGGTAACATCCTTGTAAATCTTTTCTGCACTCTTGACAAAATCTTTCCTATAACATGGTGCCCAGAAAGGAACACAATACTCTAAATGGAGCCTCACTATCTTATATAACTGCAACATGATGTCCCAACTTCTATACTTAATACTCTGACTGATGAAGGCCAATGTGCCAAAAGCCTTCTTGACTACCCTATCTACCTGCGACTCACCCTTCAAGGAACTATGTACCTTCACACCTAAATCCCTCTGCTCCATAACACTTCCCAGAGCCCTACCATTCACTGTGTAGGTCCTGCCCATGTTAGACTTTCAAAAATGCAACACATCACATTTCTCTGTATTAAATTCCATCAGTCCACCTGGCCAACCGATCAAGATCCTGCCTCAATTTTTCATAACCATGTCGTTATCTGGAATACCACCCACTTATGTATCATCTGGAAATTGGCCAATTTTGCCAACTACATTCTCATCCAAATCATTGATTATAGATGACAAACAGTAACGGGCCCAGCACCAAACCCAGAGGCACACCATTAGTCACAGGCCTCCCGTCCGAGAATCAACCTTCCACCATCGCCCTCTGCTTCATTCCATGAAGCCAATTTTCTGTCCATTTAACTTTCTCTCTTTGGATCCCATGCGATCTAACCTTCCAGAGCAGGTTACCTACCACGTGGAACCTTGTCGAATGCAAGTGTAACCTTGTCTTATTTTGAAAAATATATACAAATCCATTTGTTCATCCTCTGTCCATCCATTTTCAAATGTGTTTAAGTCATGTTTCCTGTATTCAAATTAAATCCAGCATTATTTATTTCTGGATTATTTATTATCACTTTATTTATTTGTTTACTATTTGTTCAATTATTTAGTAAGTAAACTTTGTTTTATTTCTGGATCCTAATTTGTAGAGATGTACTGTAAATGTTATTGATATTATTTTTTGGCTCACCTACAAAACTTGATTTTAAACCCTCGATTTACTAAATATGATCTTTAATAAAGTGTAATTTATTTGTAGTCTTGAAAATAAGATTTTGATCTATTTATCTACATTGTTCATAATAATTTGCATATTTCAATACACACACACAGAGCTTAACACTGCTATTTACTTCAGAATTTTATTATATTGCAAAAGTCAAACAAAATTTTCCTCTGAGTTTTAGGATTTTAATTGAAAGAGTAAGTTATGATGAAGCCTGGAAGGAATTATTATAATTGTGTGTTGGAAAAAGTGCTCTCGTTGAATGATATCTTTTCTTGGCATGGTATGCGAAGTCAATCTATGTAAATTTATTTGTATTAATATATAGGTAGGCCGTACACAGCAGGTGCACTCATAGGCTAGAAGATAATTTTGTAGAGAATACATACAACAGGGCTGAATGTGTTTTTTATATATTATTAATCAGACTTTGATTAATGATTTCTCAAGATAATGGTAAGATTCAGAAGACTCAATAAAGGTGTACATTACAGGACCATGAATTATAGAATTTGATGCATGGGTTATCTGGCTGATTTTCAGCATTTCAAATTTTCCAATCATTAAAATTCATGATTGGAAAATTAGGAGGCATCTGACCGCCAATCTGAGCACCTGTCAAACTATGCAACTAGCAAATTCTTGTATAAATAGCCTTGTAATCTGAAAGCCAATTATTGCTCCACACCCCCTGACTTTGTTTTAATTCTAAAGTACAGAAGTGTATTTGAAACTTTAAAGGCAAATTTCCAGTCTTGTATGATTTAAGGGAGAAAATAATGATGTGGCGTATACGTCACAGTATGAATCCAAGAGTCACATGTGTTTGGTCATATAGGTCAGCTAACTACATTAATAATGTAGATATATGATTAAAAATGAAATATTTACAAGAGGATAAAGAAAGATCAGAAAAGTAGACGACGTATAGTTCTTTTAGAAATCCAATACAGACACTGTCAGGCTAAATTGCCACCGCCTCGGGCATATGATTCTGTGGTTTTTATTTTAAGATAGTGACAAATTAAATGCTCATTTGACAAGAGAGCAAGCTCTGTAGCACACTATAAAAATGGGACATTCTACACTTAAAGAATATCTGACTAGGAAAGAACTGTCTTTTCCCTTATTGAGAATCTTGGTTTGATTCACTCTGAACTGTGGAGAGAGAATTAAAAAGGCATTTCATGTTTGTGCTAGTCTTAAGTTACAATCATTACGTTTTGAAATCAATATTAGTACTTTATAGCTAAGGCTTCTTATTTAGAACTCCAAATCGTGTATTTAATAATGAAATTACGAATCAACTGCCACATCAAATCAGAACTGGTGTGTCTATGAAGCCGAGGTCAATGTGTAACTGGCCTCTTCTATTTCTTGAGTCGTCCAATGAGCCCATCAAACACCAGGGTGACATTTACATGTCAATTTTTTTTTAACTTCCCATTTGTAGAGTATCTTTTGTAACCATAATTATTTTTTTGTTTCCACACTGGCACAATTTTGTTTTGCTTAAAACCAACAAAATTAATAATGGCCTGTTTCCTTTATCATCGTAACTTTTTTGCTTATCTTTTATTAATTGTTCTTTATCTCTCCATATCATCGTCTATATCTTTTGTTCCCCTTACCCCTAATATATTTTGGGATGTGAGCACACTCTACCTCAAAACAATGCAATGCTCTCTGTTCCCCAACTAGAAAATGTCACTGTTGCTCAGCTGCAAAGCTGCTTAGTAGCAGCAGCTTTATTTTGCTAAAATTCAAATGTTGAGCTGTACTTTAACCTTTGCTTTCCTGTCAAGGAAATATTGAGTCACGAGAATACCGTTGACCAATATTAACATTTTAATTTCAAAAAAGTCTAGCATATTAGTAGTCTTTGAAATGTCAGAAGTCAAGCATTCATTTCTGTATCTTGAAGAGTCAAGAGTGTTTAATTGTTCCATTATTACTACATACAGGGTGGAAACATTGTGATCATGGCTGATCATCCACAATAAGTAACCCGTGCCTGCCTTCTCCCCATATCCCCCGATTCCGCTAGCCCCTAGAGCTCTATCTAACTCTCCCTTTCCAAAAACATGGTGACCAAAACTGAACACAATGCTCTAAATCTGGCCTAACCAATGTCATATATAACTGCAATATGACCTCCCAAATTCTATACGCAATACTCTGACTGATGTGCCAAAAGCCTTTTTGACCACCCTATCTACCTGTGAAATATGACAATGAAATTCATACTTGCAGCAGCTTAATGGGTCCATAAACAAAATACACATTTCTTAAAATGCAATGAAATTTACTCATTGCTGCAAAGATAAGAAATTCAAATCTGTTATCTAGTGCACAAAAATACTGTATTCTTATGTACTTTTTGCAATGTAAAGATCTTGTTTTTTAAGTTTTCATGAATAGAAACTGAAAGCTCCATGATTTTGCAATAATCATTCTAATTGGTCATATTCCAAAGCAATTCATCTTAATTTTCTGAAATCAGTCAAATTCAGGGCCAGTCTTGGCACATTTTTAGAGGGGTGGAGAGGAATCATGCACGTGATTGTCAAAGCAAATAGTTTTAAAAAATTAACACTGGGTCTAATTTCATGCCCTTAACTAAATAAATGAATTTTTACATTGTAGTTCAAACATTTGTGGACTTCGATATGAATATAATCTGTGAATGCGAATATGTCACTGAATTGTTCCAATTATTCGGATCTAATTAGGCTATGTTTGCTTGTAGATATGATCCAAAAACTGACACTTGGACAGCAGTGGCACCAATGAGCATAAGCAGAGATGCAGTTGGTGTTTGTTTACTCGGTGATAGGCTCTATGCAATTGGAGGATATGATGGACAGTCATATCTAAACACCGTGGAAGCTTATGATCCTCAAACTAATGAGTGGATGCAGGTAGGAGTAATTATATGTCAACCTGTACTCATTTTTTTAACTTTCAACCACATTGTCTGAATTCTTTCTCTTACGTCCTCCAACTTGTGGACATATATTTAGGACAGTTTTAAATATTTCTTGTGAATTACTATGTACGTTTGAGTAATGCCTTATAGGTTGTGGGGCAACTTTCATTGTACAATATATTCAAAGCAAATAATTCTCCATTTTATTGTGGTTTTATTCTGTTTATGCAAGAATAATTCTGAAGTGAAATGCTTAAATCAATTCTGCAATTTAAGAGGATTAACACAAAGATAGCACTTAAAATTGACAAAGTTAGTTATTGACAAATTTTATTTTCCATGGATTGATAACAGTGAGATAAAGTACTTTTTTTTTTTAACAGGTTGCACCATTGTGCCTTGGAAGAGCTGGAGCATGTGTGGTCACTGTTAAATTATAATCTTTTTTAGTGTAAATTTTATATTTAACCATTCTATAGATCCATTAAAGTAAAATTGTCATCTCTGGAGTTTTACTTCAAGATAAAAGAAAACTGAAAGATCTAAGAAATCCTAATTGCACCACCCAACCCAAGAAAAATATCCAGAGAATTGCGCTTTTAGCCATTCTTTTTTTTTGGGGACGGGATAGAAAATATTTTCAATTGATGTGCATTTAACAAACACCCAAAATGATGATCACATCAATAGTGGATGACGGCTCAAACTTTACGTTGAAATCATCCAAGTCATTTTTTCAGAACTTATTCTGTTTTATTTTCTAAATACAAAAGGTTTCCCTGCTCACAAATTAACTAGTAGAGAAGATCTGTGTCTGTTTAAAGAATCAAGATCTATTATAATTTCATAATAATTGTAGCTTTTATTTATCAAGTCCACCAAATACTCAAGACAATGTCTTCAACTGAAACTTTTATTCTCTAATCAGTTTCTGATGGTGCACTGTACAAATTCTAGAATTCTTTATTTTATTTTCTTTAAACAGAGTGGATTTTATTTCCAGAAGATTGAATAGGCCATGTAATACAACTATGAAGGAAACATTAACTCTATAAACCTAATACAAGTTGACTGAGTGCACACGGTAAAGCTACTTTTCCACATTTGCACATCCAGGAAGCAACAAACACAGGAAATAAAAATTGTGATAATTATACAAGACATTGCGGCTGGCCTGCCTCATTTTTGATCCGTTAACTTTACTGGATTAAAAATGAGACATTGACACCAGAGTCTAATAAACATTATAGCATTGCTATTTATTATGAATGCAAAAGTGGAAATAATCTATTATATCAGTTGCACTCTTTCTTAATGTAATATGTTTTATTTTGTTTTTAAACCAAACTGCCTTTGTTACAAATGAAGTAAAAGCACATACATATTTAATATGCAATATTTTGAAGACATTGTAAAAAAATTGTTTGTTGGTACAAGCAATCATCGTGGAACTGGTAACATTCCAAATTTCCTGCTTCTTCATAGTACAGATTGTATTAATTTATACATTTTTATGTGCTCACATAAGCCATTAACTGAACAAATACATATTATGTTGTAATTGTTTCAACCACCAAAAAATATCTGCACAGAAATTGCCTTTTGCAACAGCCATAAGAGACAACTCATATTTTATTTAACTCAGTCTATAATTTTTCTTTGTTTTAAGGACTGTAATTTTTGTTTTTGTTGGCAAAAAGAACCAAATAGGCTACAAATTGGATCCATTAGCACCAGTTGTACATGTATAAATTATGCAAAAAAATAACTCTCTCTGGGGTTGGTCACACTTGCAATCACCTGGATGAAATCGTGTCCATGAGAAAAATGCTCCAAACAATTCCTTGTACAATTCACCTCAGTGTTGTGAAATTATCCTGATGTAAATCATGCATTTAATGCTGCCACAACTTGTTGACATAAATGGCAGTGTTTGGCAAAATCTGTAACTTCTATCAGTTCTCTAGTGTAGCTGGAATTACATCATGGCACTTTGTTGAATTTGTGCCAATTATAAGGGACACTCTGTAGACACTGGGAGAGACACGCAAAACAGTCTACACTAGAGAACTGAAGAAGGGTCTCGACCCAAAATCTCACCCATTCCTTCTCTCTAGGGATGCTGCCTGCCCCGCTGAGTTACTCCAGCTTTTTGTATCTAAACTCCATAGATGCTGCTTGACCAGCTTATGTTCCTCCAGCACTGTGTTTTGTCCAAGACACCAAGAGAAAAAACTAAGCAGCTTCAGAACTCGATGCAGGCTGCACAGAAACTTCCAAAGTTATAAGTCCCCCGAGGAAGTGGTTTCTCCAGCAATTATTTTGTTGAGACATTCATTCCATGAATGCCTTAGCTCTATTGGTGGCATGCAATTAGTAACCTTTCTGCCTGAGACACAGTAAGATTTGCTTCAATATCACGCTGGTATCAATTGTATCAGCAAAAGTATTTTCCCTAAATGAAGGCCATTGCAAAGGTAAGTGTGTTCAGAATCGTTCAAATAAAATGTAAATAAATCAACCGTTGGAAATAACCACATTTTTCAGCAAACTTATACACCCTTGAAATAATTTTCGTGTCTTGGGGAACCCCTACATAAAAATTATTATATCTTTATTTATCTCTTTCTTTCTCTTTCGTAAACTTAAAGTTCATAAGGCAAACATAATATATATTTCTGATAACTGGTTTAAGCAAAAAATAACTTTTTTCTCAAGTTTATTGACGATGCAAAAAAAAAACTGAAATCAAACTGCTTGTTCAAGAGATTTTAAGGAGGTTTTCATTCACACAAAAAAATCAACCATATCTGTAAACACAAAAAATAAACAAATAACCGTCATATATAACACATATAAACAGAACGAAAACAGATATTAACTACTGCAATAACTTAATCGTTTATATGGGTCAAGGCAATGTTATTTTTGAAGCCAATTTAGATATTGAAATTTGCTTCTCTAATGTGAAACCTGTACTTTTGGTACACAAATACTTAATTCGGGGTCAAACTTTAGATAAACACACACGGATTTTATCTTCAACTGAAAGGAGACTATTTCTGTTTTTGCTCTTGATACTTGTTAAATAAGAAAAAGTTTGTTCACACATATAGACAATAGACAATAGGTGCAGGAGTAGGCCATTCGGCCCTTCGAGCCAGCACCACCATTCAATGTGATCATGGCTGATCATTCTCAATCAGTACCCCGTTCCTGCCTTCTCCCCATACCCCCTGACTCCGCTATCCTTAAGAGCTCTATCTAGCTCTCTCTTGAATGCATTCAGAGAATTGGCCCCCACTGCCTTCTGAGGCAGTGAATTCCACAGATTCACAACTCTCTGACTGAAATTTTTTTCCTCATCTCCGTTCTAAATGTCCTACCCCTTATTCTTAAATTTTGGCCCCTGGTTCTGGACTCCCCCAACATTGGGAACATGTTTCCTGCCTTTAACGTGTCCAACCCCTTAATAATCTTATACGTTTTGATAAGATTCCCTCTCATCCTTCTAAATTCCAGTGTATACAAGCCTATCCGCTCCAGTCTTTCAACATATGACAGTCCCACCATTCCGGGAATTAACCTAGTAAACCTACGCTGCACGCCCTCAATAGCAAGAATATCCTTCCCCAAATTTGGAGACCAAAACTGCACACAATACTCCAGGTCTCACTAGGGCCCTACACCACTGCAGAAGGACCTCTTTGCTCCTATACTCAACTCCTCTTGTTATGAAGGCCAACATTCCATTGGCTTTCTTCACTGCCTGCTGTACCTGCATGCTTCCTTTCAGTGACTGATGCACTAGGACACCCAGATCTCGTTGTACCTTTCCTAACTTGACACCATTCAAATAATAATCTGCCTTCCTATTCTTACCATGAAAGTGGATAACCTCACACTTATCCACATTAAACTGCATCTGCCATGCATCCGCCCACTCACACAACCTGTCCAAGTCACCCTGCAACCTGATAGCATCTTCCTCACAGCTCACACTACCAGCTAGCTTTGTATCATCTGCAAATTTGCTAATGGTACTTTTAATCCCTTCATCCAAGTCATTAATTTATATTGTAAATAGCTGCGGTCCCAGCACCGAGCCTTGCGGTACCCCACTAGTCACTGCCTGCCATTCTGAAAGGGACCCATTTATCCATTTCAAGATTTCCTTTTGCAACATGATTTTTCCAAAGATTCAGTCTTCTTTTAAATCCAAGAATCTTGTCACTTGAAGTTAATATATTCAGACAAGCTGCTGCACTCCACTTCTCTACTCCTGCAAGATGGTCATCTTCCCAAGCTTGACTTTTCATTGGTTATGACCGCGATCTGTTTCATGTCTGTTCCTGAAGAATACCGAGACAGCCACATGCAGCATTCCTTTGCTCCTCTAATGGTTGGCATTCTTTTGCCCATTAAGGGCAGCAATGTGCTCAATGGTAGCATCTCTCTGTCCTCCTAAGGAGCTTCAAGCTGCTTCTGCAGAAAAGATTAAACCCTTAAAATGAACTGAAGAAGGATTATATGAAAGCAAACAGATGTGGCCTCTACGACAACTATCACTTGCGCTACTAGGTGTTACTTTATAGTCACCCCAATACTCAGCAAAAAGGCAGTGTTTCATCTCTAAAATGGAGGTAGAATGTCAATGGGAGGGTGGGTTAGATGTGGGCCTACTAAGGAGGGATAGATTGAATCATGGTCTCCGATTAGAAGTTTGTATGCGGCAGAATGAAGGCAGTGCTTGTGTTGATCCGAAGCTCACCTTGCCATATCTTGTCAGATCATGAAATTTATTCCATGGGATGGGAAATCTCACTACCATTGCCATCTGTCACTCTCTGTGAATGGTTGCTTTGATGACCGTTCTGTTCTGTTTCTATCCCCTCGCTCGTAGGATTTCCCCGGCCTCTCAATCATTCACCAGGATTTCTGTGTCACTCTATGTGAATACGGTAGTAGGTTTCTCTTTCTCTCTGCACAGCAGCTATCATGTGCTTTGGGTGCTATAAGTGACTTTATGGGCTGAAAATTTCTCTGACTGTTGTACATCAAAGTGTTTCCAACACTTCTAAATTGGTTGAGTCTAGTTGATTCTCCACAGGAGCCATTTCAGCACATGATACAAATCACCACAATGCTCTTTATAACATACTATGGCAAATTTTGCAATTTCATTACCCAGAAGATCTGATTTTGTTTTAACACAGCAAGTTCTTAGCACACCAACAACAATTCAAGGTTTCAAGGTCAGTTTATTGTCACATGTACCAATTAAGGTACAGTGAAATTTGAATTACCACACAGCCGTACTAAAACAAAAGCAACAAGACACACAACTACATAAAAGTTAACATAAACATTCACCACAGTGGATTCCCCACGTTCCTCACTGTGATGGATGGCAAAAAAGTCCAATCATCTTCCTCCTTTATTCTCCCGCGGTCGGGGCAGTCGAACCATCTGCAGTCGGGGCGATCGAAGCTCCCGCGTCGGGGCGATCAAAGCTCCCGTGGTCGGGGCAGTCGAACCATCCACAGTCGGGGCGATCGAAGCTCCTGCGGCTTGAATTTCGCGAAGTCGGTCTCTGACCAGAGACCGCGGGCTCCGTGATGTTAAAGTCCCGCGGTAGAACTCCGAGGTCAATCCCTGGCAAAGGGATCGCGAGCTCCGTGATGATGAAAGTCCCGCAGGCACCCGCGGTGGAGCTCTTGAAATCAGTCTCCAGCAGAGGCCTCCAGCTCTTCGATGTTAGGCCACAGTGCAGATGGAGATACGATACGGAAAAAAAAATCCATCTCCGTCGAGGTAAGAGATTAGAACAAGTTGCCCCAACTCCCCAGCCACCACATAAAACAAGCTAAAGAACATTAAAAACATACATTTAACAACAAAAGAAGGGACAGACAGACTGTTGGCAAGGTTTATATTCTCTCATGTATTGTGACAGCACTTCACTCAGACTTGTGAACATGCAAGCTCATTCCTGTAAAGAACTTCAATGATTTTTATTGCATGTTACACGGCACAGTGGTGCAGCTGATAGAGTTGCTGCCGCACAACACCAGAGACCCGGATTCAATCCTGATCTCAGGTGCTGTGTGTGAGGAGTTAGTACGTCCTCCCTGCAACCATGCAAGTTTCCTTTTGGGTGCTTCAGTTACCTCCCAGATCCCAAAGAGTTGAGTTTATAGGTTAATTGGCCTCTGTGGAAAAAAAAGCCTCATATGTGTAGAGAGTGGATGATGTGGGATAACAGAACTTGTGTGAACGGGTAACACAAAGTGCTGGAACAACTCAGCAGGACAGGCAGCATCTCTGGAGAAAAAGGATGGGTGACGTTTTGGGTCGGAACCCCTAGTGTGAATGGGTGACTGATGGTCAGCATGGACTCAGTGGGATGAAGGGCCTGTTTTCATGCTGTATCTCTAAACTAAAATATAATTGGATTCTTCATGATTCTGTTATGAATTTGATTTGAATAATCTAACAAAAAAATCTGAAATAGTTGGGGAATAAACTAAATTAATGATTTTCCAGATCTCCCCTTTCAGGGCACATTTTAATTTAAGGTTATGATTCCCAGCAAGTGCCCTGCAACCCTGTCTTTTTATGTTGTTTACTCGCATATTGGTTTGGTTTTGCAACCAGTTTGATTTCAGTGATTTGGTTGTTTTATATTTAAAACTTAATGTAAATATTTATTACACTTAAGTTGCCTGGGTTATCAACCTTTCTAAAGCTGTTTACTACCTGCGCCTTGATCAGGACTGGTCTCTCTGATCATTAATTTTCCTTTAAAATTAAATTACACATTATTGGATTATTTGTCGTACCTGGTGCTAGTTATCATTTATATGGAGACCTGAATTATTTGATATTGATTTAACTTTTGAGGAAACATGTGTATTTTGGTGAACAGTGGTTTATCACTTCATATATTACACGGATTTGTGCTTATCATTTGCAATTGTGCGCCTGAGTTGGTTCACAGCTTGTTTTATTTATCTATGTGGAAGTCCAGTTAACTCCCAGAACTTTTTTAGGAACAATCTTTAAGATTAAATATGAACATTGCAAGCCATTTTGCACCCCACTCCCACAAATAGCTTATTTTTCTCCTCTGGCTTTCCGATAAGAGATGTGAAATGCATCAAAGAAGCATCAGGTGGTGTGAATGATGGATCTTGCTCATCAAAATCCTGCACTTTTCATTCATAAATCCCAGTTACCTTCATCCTTGTGTAACCCAGTAGCTGTTTTTAGTATTTTATTTCCAGTTATTAACTTTTACTTCAGGCGGGTTTAATTTTAAATCACAACACATTTTAAAAAGTAAATATTCGCCTTGCTTTTAAGAAGAATGTGTACTTGTCACAGAAATTAGCTCAGTGATAAAGAAGATAAATTTGAGCATCGGTACTTTTTCGGAATTTGAGATGTTTATTGATGGCTTTTGTGTTCTTATTGGTAGCTTCTTAAAATTATGCACAACTGAAGGTTTATGAAAACAGTCATTCAAAGTATGTGTATTTAGCATGAAGATAAGCAGGATAAAGATAGGTTATTGTCAGAGAAGAGCTGGATTTGCACGGTAAAATAAAATAATAGTTACGAGGCCGTTTCAGTTTGGCTTCTGTACCGGGGGTCAGAAGTGCCATTCTTGAAAGCATAAGTTGAATCGCCAGTCCAGTTCATTGCTGAGAATCAAGGTGTTGTTCTCTGGATAAAATGGTAAATCAAGGCTCTGTGTGGCTGTTCTAACTCTTTGTGCTGTATCTATGATACATTTGCAAGGCAAGAGGGAGTTCTTTCATAATCCAAATGAATAATGCTGTTGAAACAAAATCACCAAAACCTGATCATGGACAATTCTGCTCTCCATTTGTTGGTCCTTGATGTAAGCAAAATGATATTGTATTGGTTACCTATATACAGACGTTATACTTCAGAATATTTCCGTGTAGCAGCATTGACGTTCATGATTTATTAGCTGCAACAACAAAAAAACACCAAAAGCAAAGGGTTGCAAATTAATTCCTACTGTTCATTTTTCAGTGTAATGCTCAGATTTACAATTCCTCTTTAGTTAATTTAGGGTTGTCAATGTTTTTTTAACAATGGCCAACCAATATATATAAGAAATCTTTCTGCAGTTTAAAATTCTACAGCCTTCATAATATATCACACATGACTATGTACTCATTGAATTTCTAACATTGTTTTCTAGGTACCAATATCTAAGTCTCAGATCCTTAATAAATTTAATAAGCATCTATAATATATTATTATTATTATTATTATTATACAGTACATATGGTAGCATGTATTGCTGGGCAGTATTTTGTGTTTAGAGTACTATATATTAACCTTATCTAATCTGTTAGACTGATCTTTATTTCCATTTATAAGGTTTTTTTTGTATGTGCAGTTACTTATCTAGACTCTTCAATTGGCCACTTCATAATAATCAATACAATTATGAAGCATTCCACACCTTCATAATTGAAGATAGCTAACTAGACTAGAAATCACCTGAAAGCAGGTTTTATTCCACTATTTTACAATCTATCTCACCTTGAAGGAACATACTTAAAGCAATTTATAGTATTTGTTACATGTGGAATGTACATTTTTATAGTAATTTACCAGTAACCCACCTTTCTAGGTAGTCGTTGATCCTTGTTTTATCTCAGCTTAAGTTACTTTTATCTGTCTGACAGCTGGGACTTTTCTTTATTAGAATGCAGCCTGTGAAACAGTTCATAATCTCAACATATTAGCTGACCCATGTCTGAGTTTCTACCTCTCTTCCTCTGTTACTAAGGTCTCTTGCTTCCATCTTTTTAATATCACATACCTCTGCCCCAACTCAGTGTATCCGAAGGTCTCCCACATTCAAGCCTCCACCAACTTTAAGTAAAAACTGATAATACTAGAAATATTCCAGCAACCAAGCAGCATGTATGGAGAGAGAATAGCAATTAAGACCAGGCCGATAATCTGCCATCATAATGAAGAAATTATCGTAGAGGTACATTCAATGTGGAGGTTTCCACCTTCCGCCACATCAGACTCGATGATTTCCAACGTGTTGGAGGGCTTTGTGTGCTTAAACTGTACCCTGAATCGGGCTTTCATGTGAGGTCTAATCACCCTCTTAATTATGACTCAGATCAGCACATAAAGAAAATCTCATACAGCAGCGGTGGGTTTAGTGAAAGACTTTATTTCATTTTGACAGTACAGACCGGGAAGCATTCAGCTCAAATTGCTTCACTGACTCAAAATACTTAAAGCAATTTATAGTATTTTTTACAATGGTTACATGTGGAATGTACATTTTTATAATAATTCACCATAACCCACTTTTCTAGGTAGTCTTTGATCCTTGTTTTATCTCAGCATAAGTTACTTTTATCTGTCTGACAGCTGGGACTTTTCTTCACCTTAAAGCAATTTCTTCACTCTCTCCATAAATGGGTGTCAAAGAGTGACTCCTCATAACGTATGATCAATTTTATTGCCCTCAGCCTATTTGCAAACACCCTATGTTTACCTTTGCTCCAACTAACTATGTCTTGCAATCTAAAAACTTCCCTTATCTAATTACACCCTCTTCTAAAGATTTTTAAGTTACCTTCACTCTGGTGACGCAAGAAATTGAAGATGCTGAAATATTGAGCAAAACTGCAAGAACTCAGCAGGGCAGACAGAATCTGTGAAGGGAATAGACAGACTGCTTTTAGACTGGAGCAGTGGGGAGAAACCTGGAAATAAAATGATGCGGCAGAACAAAGCCTGGCAAGTGATGGGTAGATAGATACAGGTAAAGCCGGTTAATTGGCAGATGGATGGAATAAATGACAAAGGTGAGGAGTGAATAGGAGACAAAGGGATATCAGGTAGGCGGAGCAGAGGAGTCTATCGTTAAGTTAGAGGGAGGGAGATGAGTGGAAGGAAAAAAAGAGTAGATAATGGGGAAAAGGTGGTGATGGGAGATGAGTGTACAAAGTAGAGGAAAGAAGCAGAGTGACTGGGAGGCAGGTGATGGTGAAATGTATATGCACCGTGGTGGGGGAGTACAGGAAGGTGAGGGGGGTATTACTTGAAATTACAGTATTCAATGTTAAATTGTAAGTTACCAAATAGAATTTGAGGTGCTGTTCCTCCAGTTTGCGTGTGGCCTCTCTTTGGCTATGAAAGAAGCTCAGGACAGAGGGGTCAGAATGGGAATGGTTCGCAACCAGGAAATCCAGCATGCCTTAGCAGACTTACTCCACCCATCTGCCATCAAATTACCCTCTCACCTGTAACCACCTATCTTT
Organism: Rhinoraja longicauda; assembly: GCF_053455715.1. Lineage (NCBI taxonomy): Eukaryota > Metazoa > Chordata > Chondrichthyes > Rajiformes > Arhynchobatidae > Rhinoraja > Rhinoraja longicauda. The sequence goes on along the minus strand of NC_135953.1, from coordinate 68,912,954 downwards.
TCCCAGGAATTGTCCTGCCCCCAGCTCTCTGTTCCAGCTTCCTTCCCCCACTCTCTGCTCTACCTATTTTTTTCTACAACTAAAACACTTTATCGCTTACATTTTTGAGTTCATCATTTGTTTCCCTTTCTATGGATGTTGCCTGACTTGCTGTGTATTTCCATCATTTTCCTTTTTGGTTGGAAATTTCCAATAACTCCAATATTTTGCGTTCTCCAGAAATTTGAGACTAGTGCAAAATCTTGCCAATCTCTGATCTTGTGCAGTCCCATTCTCCTGTCACCCTTGTTCAGATGCTAGATCTTCACTGGCTCCTTATTTGGCAGTATTTGTTAATCTTGGGTTCAAATTCATTCATGACCTAAAACCTATTTTGCAATCTTCTTCAGCCGCACAAACCTCTATCTGACGGTTCCTGCATCTTTTTGCATCCCGAGTTTTCATTGAATGCCCCTCAGCAAGTATGCCATCATCTGCCAAAGCATGAAGCTCTAGAATTCATGGAGTAAAGCTTCCCATCTCTCTCTTAAGCTCACCTTTATAATCTCCTTTGAACCTACCTCTTTTGCAGACATGTTGGGCACTGGTCCCAATATCGTCTTCAGGCATGAAGCTCTACCATTGGTGACAAAATAGAAAAAAAACATAAATTTGCCTTGAAAGATGCAGCAGGATGACCACTGCAACAAATCATTCCTCAATGGAGAGTTTCAAATGTGTTCACATTTTCTCCCTTAGGATTACATCATTCACTTGTGCTACTTTCAATTTATCTACAACTCTCACCCCATTCACACAACTCTGGAGATCGACCCAAAATGCTCGAGTAACTCAGCAGGACGGGCAGCAACTCTGGATAGAAGGAATGGCTGACATTTCGGGTCGAGGCCCTTCTTCAGGCTGAGCCTCAGTCTGAAGAAGAGTCTCAACCCGAAATATAACCCATCCAGTGATGCTACCTGTCCCGCTGAGTTACTCCAGTATTTTGTGTCTATCTTCAGTGTAAACCAGCATCTGCAGTTCCTTCCCTCACAACTGGGGCTATTTTCCAGTAGCATGCTTCATCCTCTTTTGGGTTCCTCTTCAGAAAAAGGTGACTATTAAGTCCCTTATTCAGCTGTTTTGTATTTTCACCTTTGCCACTTAATTCGCCCCTCATGGAAACTGTGGGTACTGTAAAAGCCAGAAAGTCAACAAAAGAATAATCAAGAAAACAATAAGAACTAGAAGAAACAAGTATAGGAAGCAATTCAATGATGATACTGTTATACTTTACCAATCAAGAGAAGTGACAAAAAGACGAAAGGGGTTGGCAAATAGGCATGTGTAAAAGGAGTGAGGATAAGCAAGATATAAATGAAGGAGTGAAGATAGTATGGAATAATTCACAATGAGTAAGAGACCCAGAAAGCCAAGATGTACTTGGATCCTGAGATAAAATTTGCAGGTGCTGCAGCGGAACATGGTGAAATCACTCTTAGCTTTCGAGGCTCAGCAGTTTTGGAGGTTTCCAGTGGAACACACGAGAAGTGCACTCAGAATGTTTCACTCAGAATTTTAGATTATAGTGAGATGAAAGGAACTGAAATTTTGGAGAAACACTGGTAGAGAATAACCACAATAGCAATATAGAGACTTAAGTAAGGAAGAAGAAAATTGAAAAACAGGCTTGCTTCTGTGGTACACAAAATAAACTTTGCATGAAGGATATTATAAAAATGCTATCTCACTGTAATTTATGCACTCTTCAATATCTATAAAGACTGAGATTAATGAAAGATTCTGAAGATAAATAGCTGCACGCTTTAAATATATAATATATTGAGTACTTTATGCACTTGTTTGATAAATTACACTTTTAGTTTTCTTAAAACATTCCTGTTTGTAAATTCAAGTAGTATCGCTTACCATTCTAATTGCAAAATATTATATTAGTTGTAAGTGATTTCTGATTAATGGTTTGGATAATAAAATGCCTGTGTAATGATGTGATGTTTGTGGAACATCTTGGAAAAGCAACCTTTTTCTATTTTTTAAAAGTTTTTTGAACAATGTAGGTACAGAAAACTGCAAGTTAATATGGTGAAACTGATCTGTATTAGTGAGAAAAATATCTCTTTGTAAGGTATATGGTGTTGAATGTATTATCAGGTATTGAGAAACAATACCTAAAACTGCATATATATGTCATCCTGCGATAAACTGCTTCATTAAAATGTATAACACAAAATTCTTGCTGCATTCCAGTAGAGAAAAATAGAATGTTAGAAATGCATTCCTTTTGGAAGATTATAGCATGGTCTGCCTTACGATCAATCAATTATTTTTAAATATATCATGTGCTACATTGTCACTTATTTAATTAAAAGCTTTATTTTACAAAAATGTTTTATGATTCAAAATTTGTTGCAATATTTCCTTTTGTTAATGGGTACAATTTTAAACAACAGCTCTAGAAAATTAAGTAAAGAATTTCCAGATCAAATTTGCAAAGTTTCGTTTTCTGGAAAATAAATAATATAATCAGTTTACCTTATGGTTAAGTATCCTTCCAGTAAATCTTGCCCATTCTATGGAATCATAAACAATCTTCACAAAAGGAAAGATTTCACCATTTGTTAATTTTGTAACTGACCTCAGATAAATGAATTCAATTCTGATTGCTTTGATTTTTTTTGTCCTCGCGCTGTTTCCGTATTGGACTAATCAAACTGTTGATTATTCACTAGGCTTTTGTTTTAACCATTGTACCTTAATTACATTTGTGACATTTTGAAGAGGAAGTGAATGCCAAATTCAGGACAGGCATCAAACAAAAATCTCAGGAAGGGCTATATGTATACATGTTCTTGAATTAATCTGTCTGTTCTGTGGAATTTATCTTGAACATTTATGTTAAAGCGATCTGAATAAATTTGATGTTACCCAAAAATGTTTAATATTTTATTTCAAAATGATAATGGAGTTGTTTGGATTTCACCATCTCATGATTTATTTATTGTAATAGGAACTTATGAAGGAGACATATTTTAATTACTTGTGAGCTTTCCTTGACTCTTGCATTGGCGTAGAACCCTGCTAGAGGTTCTTAGGTAGTATCACCACGCACATCAGAACAGCGCTTTGATTTTGAGACAACCAATAGCTGCCTTTTACAACAACCAATGAAAGATGGTATTTAAGTCATGCTTTGTCTATGTGTCAGCAAGAAAAATAAAGCATTATTAACAACCGGGCAAGTGAAGATGAGGAAGATTGATGCTTTGAATTTGTTGTCTTCATCAGAACACAGAAACAAGTTTTATCAAAAGCTAGATATTGCAGGAGCTGGAAATCTGAAATCGAGGGAAAATTCTGAAGAAACGTAATAGACTTGAAACATTAACTATATTTCACTGCACACACATTACTGAGTATTTCCAACACTTTGTTGTTATTTCAAACTAAATTCTACTTTCTTCTATCCTGTAAAGGGTCCAGCTTATCTATTGGATTTCATTTAAGAAGTATTCAGTTTAATTTGCTTTTTTTTCTTGATAGCCTGATAGTCTTAACTTTTCCTATACATTATTTCATTAAATTGCCTGAAAGCTGATGTTTGTTCCAGAATCATGAGATAATAGTTATGTAATCTTCTTTGAAGTCCCACACAAAGGAAAAAAAAGATGTATTGCACCACTTGGAAGAAGTGTTCACAAACATGAAGTTAGTTCATGTGGAAGCCTCTATTCAGTTTAGGGTAAGGCCAAAACAATGTTTGCTTGTACTGAATACTTACAGCCAAATTCATAAAAGCCCAATAAAATAAGAACCAAATTTAATAAGGAAATATTAATCTTTTTAATTAACTGACTCTTAATTTTAAATAAGTTTGAAAGTGGTGTTTATTGTTTTTGTGCTCATTGGCATTAGGTTATTAGGACTGAAAATGGAACACATCTCCGCATCAAGCACTCCAAGATAAAGTACAACAGCAACAGGCAGATTAACACCATAGCTCTCCACACAGTATGTGGTCTTATTTCCAGAAAGAAAAACAATCCTCTGAGAAAGACCACCAATTAAGAAGCATTTGTGCCCATTTGTAAAATAATACCTAATGTCTTTCAGTACATCACATACTCTGTAAAATGAGGACTAATTACATGAGGCCAGGAAAGTACAGCTGCTGTTTTCAATCCATCTGTCTGCAGAAGGATTTTAATTGTTTGTAGGATCAAATTATTATTACATCTGCAACTAAAGATGACTAGTGTACTAACAACTATGAGCATGCTAGCAATTCTTCTTGTTACCAAATCAACCTGTATGTCCTCCGTCTCCGCAGCCAGAGCTAGTCCACACATAAACTAGAACAGCACTTCATATTCCACTTGGGTAGCCTACACCCCAATAGCCTACAATCCTTTGCTCCATCGTCTCAACACCCACCTCTACTCCAGGTGTCATATTATTTTTCCCCTTCCTTCTCCCCGTTCCCTTCGACCCTCCATCCTTCCCTTTTGGTACCAGTTTTCTCCTTCCTTATCAGATTCCACCATTTGCACCCTTTTGTCTTCTCGGCATCACCTTCAGCCTTGGTTACTATCTCCACCCTTTCCTCCAATCAGCTCTTTGACTTTGCTCCATCTTTCAATAAGATCATGGCTAATCCAGTCTTGGATAAAATCACTTTCCCCACTTACATCATTCCCCAAATGGAACACGGATAGTTTCGTTTGTCCTCCCCTTTTACCCCAGCAGCCTCTGCAGCCAACACATCATCCACTGACATTTTTGCCATCTTCAACATGATCCCACCACCAGGGTGCTTAATGCAATTGACCAGGATGAATTTTTGAGAAATGGTTCCAAACTACAGTGTGACTTTTGCTCCAGTACTCCGAGGTTATTCAGTGAGCAGCACAGTTGAACATACAAAAAGATCATCATTTTGATTAGTTGTCTGAATTGAATATTATCCTTAAGGGTCTTTTATTCTTAGTGGAAGCAGAGCAAAACAACATTCATTCCACAAATGAGATGTTGAGTAAGCTTGGCTCATAATTTAGAAGAATGATACGGGACTTAATTGAAACATATAAGATCCTGAATGCTCTTGACAGGGTATTTGCAGAGGAGATAGTAGATGAATCTAAAACTAAAGGTCACTTTAAAAAAAAAGTTTTGTCCAATTCAAATTTTTTTTCCCCTCAGAGACCCATAAAATGTTGGAACTCATGCTCAAAGGAAAGTGAAGGCAGAGTCTTTGAATAACTTTAAGGTGGAGTAAGATAGTTACTTGATAAACCAGGAGCTGAGTGGCACAATGTTGCACCTAGAGGGCCCACAATTTTACGTGCCAGAAACCCAGGTTCAAACGTGACCCCTCAGATCCTCTCTGTAAAGTTTGCATGATCTCCCTGTGACCACGTGGGTTTCCTCCCTCGTGCCAAAGATCTGCAGGTTGGTGGGTTAATTGGACACTAAAAGTTGTTCCCAGTGTGCACGTGAGTGGTAGAATCTGAGGGGAGGTGACAAGAATATGGGGAGAAAAAAATTGAATTGATGTAGTACAGATTGTTGATGGTCAACGCATACTCGGAAAGCTGAAGAGCCAGTTTCCATGCTGTACCCCTCTATGTTACGATGTTTCTGTGAGAATGCAAAGTGGAAGTAACTGTCAGATCGGCCATGATCACATTAAATGACAGAGAAGACTTGAAGACCAAGCAGCCTAATCATGCACTGATTTTGTATGGTTGTTTGTGTTGTTTTAGTACACATTCAGAATTCCACCCTGCTTGCTACCAATACTGTTGCCAGTTCTTGAGGGATGGATTAACATTTGCTGTATGAATCATACACAGTGGTAAATTACTCAAAAATTGTATAATGTTAAAAGCTGAAATAGGAAAAAGATGTCTTCAGGCCATTAACTATTCCTAAAAGTATCTTGAGAATGTTAAACATCTAAAATGTTAAAGTGAACCTGACGACATTAGTTCATTCAATCAAACTACAAGACCTTAATCTTTATTTAGATTCATTGAAAGGAGGTTTTTAAGGGCATGAAGGTTCTGAATTTTAACTTCAATGTCAGATTGATGCTTTAGAGAAAGGTAAGAGAAAAATGGCAAAGTCTTTTAATATGTCGATACCAAAGATAAATTGGAAAACTAAAGATAATTATACCCATTTTCCAGAAATAATGAATTAAATTAGAACATGACACAAACATGAAAATGCTAATTCCACACCTTCACCACTCTCTGACTGAAAAAGTTCTTCCTCATCTCCGTTCTAAATGGCCTACCCCTTATTCTCCATAGAGCCATACAGCACAGAAACAGGTCCTTCAGCCCAACATGACCTATGATGCCCACCTAAGCTAGTCCCATTTGATCATATTTGGCGCATATCCTTCCCTATCCGTGTACTTGTCCAAATGTCTTGTGTGTTGTTGTTATTGTACCCACCTCAATATCTTTCTCTGAAAGCTTGTTCCATATATGTACCCACCCCATGAAGAAGTTGCCCCTCGGGCCCCTTTTAAACCTTTCCCCTCTAATGGAGTGTTGCAGCACAGAAACGGGCCCAATGGCAAAACCTCTAAGGACAGATCATTACCACAGTGGAGACACCGCTGGATTGGCAAACAGTGATTTGGAGGTAAGTTAATGTTAATGAGGTCAAATGGGTGACATAGCTGGTGCTAAAAAAAATTGAGAAAACAAGTCGAGATGTGTACGATGACTGTCATATGTTACTACTAAGGATGCATTGGAGCAACTCATCCAGATAACCATAAAATCTATACAACAGGAAAGACAAGAATTGAATAACTTGTAAACACCCATTGCCATAACTTCTGCCCTATCAATAAACCACATTAAAGTTCCTTCACAGTCATCGGTTCAAAATCATGCAATTCCCTATTGTTAGTACAGAATGGTAGTTCTCAGCCCACAGCCCAATCAGCACATTGCTTTACCTCAATACTTATCCAGGTACACTAATACTACATACCATACCCAGAGTCTCCACCATCAAGAGTGATAACAATAGAACAAAGAAAAATATAGCACAGGAACAGGCCTTCGGCCCACAATGTCTATTGAAAACAGAGACCAACACTTATCTGCCTGCACATATCCATATCCCTCCATTCCCTTCATATCCATGGGTCTATCCAAAAGTCCCTTAAATGCCATTATCGTATCTACCTCCACCACCATCCTCGGTAGTACTTTCCAGGCACTCACAACCCTCTGTGTAAAATATTTGCCCCATGTGTCTCTTTTAAACTTTGCACCTCTCACCTTCCAGCGATACCCTCCAGCATTTGATATTCCCACCCTGGGTAGCAGGTTCAGACTGTCTACACTGTCCACTGTATGTCTCTCATAATTTAATCACGTCTTCCCACAACCTCCATTGCTCCAAAGTAAACAATCCAAATGCTGCAGGACACCACCACCCACAAAGTCAGACTCCATCCTGTTTTGGAAATGTTTTGCCAGCCTTTTATTGCCACTGGGTTTATATTCTGGAATCTCCTCACCAACAGGACTCCCTTCACAAGAAGGGCTGCAATGGTTCAATAATGCCGTTCACTACCTTCTCAAGGGAAATTATGAATGGGCAATAAATTTTGACTTTGCCACCAGCATCCAGATACAAGGAAATGAAAATAAAAACATTGCGAGCAACAAGTGTGGTCAACTATGACCAATTGTTTGGAAACTACTGTCTCAGTAGTGCCTGAACCTCTGTAATTACAACAGTTCCAAACAGCAGCCCACAACACTCTTACAATTGGGGACTGGCAATAAAGTACAAAATATACCTGCAAAGCAGCCTTGTAAGTCTAAGAAAATAACTGCAGATGCTGAAGAAGGGTCTCGACCCGAAACATCACCCATTCCTTCTCTCCCGAGATGCTGCCTGACCTGCTGAGTTACTCCAGCATTTTGTGAATAAAAAGCCTTGTAAGTCTGCAAATTACTGAAATAGATTTATATATCAAACTTTGTTTTGCGTAATATGTAACATCCCTTCAATAATATCTTTAGATCTTAAAGGAAACTGCATTTATAGAGTGCAGAGATGCTGGTGAAAAGCAAGACATGCAGTAACTTAATTTAAAATAAATTTAATAGGGAGAAACTAATCGTATTGCAGTATACAATACAATATAATATATCTTTATTGTCATTGTACAGGGGTACAACGAGATTGGGAATGTGCCTCCCAAACGATGCAATAAATTAATTAGCTAATCAGTATAAATTTAGACAACCCAATGAAACAAATTTAGAAGCCGTTTTAAAACAGAATAAAGTGCAAGTAGATCTGTGCCGGTTCGCTGTGCAATGTGACCATTCCACCTCAGCAGGACCGGTTCATAGCAGCTATGGCCCTGGGGATGAAGCTGTTCCTGAGTCTGAAGGTGCGGGTGTAGAAGGTCTTGTAGCATGTGCCCGATGGTAGAAGTTCGAACAGACTATTGCAGGGGTGTGAGTAGTCTTTGTGAATGCTGGTGGCTTTTCTGAGGCATCGTGTGTTGTAGATGCCCTCCAAGGCTGGTAGCTGTGTTCCGATAGTCTTCTGAGCTCTATAGACTACCCGCTGAAGAGCTCTCCTCTCTGCTTCCGTGCAGCTGAGACACCACACAGGGATGCCATGCGTTAAGATGCTCTCTATGGTGCAGCGGTAGAATATCGTCAGCAGGTGTATGTGACGTTATCACAAAAGCTTTCAAAAAAACATTTCAATTTCCGTAAAGAGACCAATACAAAATGATTACATCTCAAATGTCTTCACACCTGCTAAATAAATTCTTTGCCTCATGGTCTCTACTAAAACTAAAGGTAATAAAAATATCTTAGCTACCAACACTGTTGTTAACAAAATTAAATTACTATATGCTTCCCTTTAAATATGGATAAAAGTGGACATTTAAGCAAAGAACAAGTTATAATAAAAAGCTACAAATTACAATTCCTAACATTTTGCCAAAGCAGGAACCACTGAAAATCAATTGTAATCTCTAACGAACTTCTGTACCAACACCAGGCATTTCAGTGCAGAGATGCCTTCTATTTGCTGTAGGATCAAACTATCAGTTTCCAAAGCAACCAGGATCACTCAGGTTAATAATTCTATAACAAGCTGCATCAAAGTACTCTTGCAGTTTCATTATAAGTACAAAAAATGGCCCTCCTCCGAGCTGGTAGACAAGGAACAGATAGACGGCGTTCCCACTAGCACCCTCGATGGCCTTTGGAAAATACATTGAGAAAAAGGGGAATCATGGACAGAATAAAGAAAACCCGAGCCCCCGGGGATGGACCGCACCAGTTCACTCCGTGCCAGAGGGGTGTGGCCAGGGTCTCCAGTGGGTTTCTTCAGTGGTCCTTGCTCAACCGGGCGACCCGAGGCCTTATGCCCCTGTTACCCTCTATTGGAATGCGAGAAATACCCGACACTGCTTGGCTCTAGTTGATACCGGGGCCAAGCACACCATTATGCCAGGGGAGCCTGACAAATGGCAAGGTGCTAGCGTTTCAATGGAGAGCTTAGGGGGAGCTATAACACCCGCAAAGAAGGTAACTGGCCGTCTATCCAGTGGGGATTCCCTGTCCCAGCAGGCCCAGGTTCTTATCACCAGATTGCATCTTGGGTATGATCGTGTTGCATGGGACCAACATTAAAACTATCCAAGGGGCCTTCAACCTAGGGGTTGCTTCCGCCACGGTACTGGTGGAATCTGCACAATGGGAACCCCTCCTCTGTGGTCCATATTGCCCAATATTGTGTAACGGGTGGTACAATAGACAATAGGTGCAGGAGGAGGCCATTCGGCCCTTTGAGCCAGCACCGCCATTCAATGTGATCATGGCTGATTTTGGTCTCCCAATCTGAGGAAAGACATTCTAGCCTTAGAGGGAGTACAGAGAAGGTTCACCAGATTGATCCCTGGGATGGCAGAACTTTCATATGAAGAAAGACTGGATAGACTAGGCTTGTACTCGCTGGAATTTAGAAGACTGAGGGGGGATCTTATTGAAACATAGAAAATTCTTAGGGGGTTGGAGAGGCTAGATGCGGGAAGATTGTTCCCGATGTTGGGGAAGTCCAGAACCAGGGGTCACAGCTTAAGGATAAGGGGGAAGTCTTTTAGGACCGAGATGAGAAAACATTTCTTCACACAGAGAGTGGTGAGTCTGTGGAATTCTCTGTCACAGAAGGTAGTTGAGGCCAGTTCATTGGCTATATTTAAGAGGGAGTTAGATGTGGCCCTTGTGGCTAAAGGGATCAGGGGGTATGGAGAGAAGGCAGGTACAGGTTACTGAGCTGGATGATCAGCCATGATCATATTGAATGGCGGTGCAGGCTCGAAGGGCCGAATGGCCTACTCCTGCTCCTATTTTCTATGTTTCTATGTTTCTATGTTTCTCAATAAGTACCCCATTCCTGCCTTCTCCCCATACCCCCTGAAGGAACCAAGGAAATTGGAGAGACAGTCCAAGGTCTTCTCCGGTCAGGGGTTATCCGTCCCTCGGTTTCCCCCTATAACAGCCTAGTTGGACCCGTGCGGAAGTCTGAGGGATCCTGGCGCATGACAATCGATTACCGCCAGTTGAATAAAAAGACTCCTCCCCTGTCTTCCACTGTTCCGAACGTTGTCACCATTATTGAGGACATCGGGAGGAAGGGAGGGGAAGAACTGGAATGCTGCAATTGACCTTGCCAATGCCTTTTTCTCTATCCTTCTTGCTCCCAATTCACAGGGCTAATTTGCCTTTACCTGGGCTGGCCGACAGTACACCTTTACCCGCCCCCCTCAGGGGTATGGCCATAGCCCCACCCACTGCCATGGCCTTATTGCACAGGATCTAGCCATGGTTACCCACCCCGATGGGGTCACTGTCCCACTACATTGATGCCATTTTACTGCAGGGCACTAGTGAAGTTGTGGCAGAGGCCCTTGACTCCCTCCTTCTGCACCTTAGATCCCGTGGGTGGGCATTTAATCCAGATAAAGTCCAGGGCCTGGCCCAAAGTGTTATCTTTTTGGGTATTCAGTGGCATGCCGGCCACAGGGACATTCGAGAAAAGGCCCGGAACAAGATTCTCGCTGCTGAGGTCCCCCGGACATAACAGGAGGCCCTTCAGTTCGTTGGCCTTTTGGGGTATTGGTGACAGCACATCCCCCACCTTACCATGCTGCTTCCCCCTCCCCCCCCCCCACCCCCCCCACCACCACGTGACCCGGAAAAAGGCTGCCTTTGAGTGGGGCGCTGACCAGCAGGCGTCCTTGGATTTGGTTAAGAGGGTGGTGGAACTAGCACTCCCACGTGCCTTACAGCGGGAGAACGTCCCTTTTGAATTGTAGGTTTTGGCTACAGCTCGCGAGGCCGAGTGGAGTCTGTGGAAAAAGCATGACAGATGGTGGGCGCCTCTTGGATTCTGGACAACGACATTGCCTGATCCCGCCGTGCGATATTCGCCCTTTAAACGAGTTGTTTGCATGTTACTTGGCCATCCTTGTTACCGAACACCTTACGGCAGGTGGGATAATGGTTATTCGCCCTCATTTACCTATTATGGCCTGGGTTATGTCCACCGACGTCTCCCATAAGGATGGATGCACACAGCACTCATCTATTGTAAAATTGAAATGGTATGTCTATGATAGAACTGAGAGGCCCCGAGGGCGTTAGCCGTCTGCCTGATGAGGTCATGCCCCCCCACCCCCTCTCGGGTAGTAACCCAGTGCCCGAGCCCAACCCACGCCCTGCCTCCCCCCATTGCTTGGGGGGTCCCATTTTCTGACCTCTCCCCTGACGAACAATCACAGTTATGGGTTACCATTGGCTCTAGTTGTTGGGTTGCAGATGAGGCCATCTAGCAGTGGCCGCCCTCCAGCCTACCTCTGGCAATGTTCGACAAGACTCTGGCACGGGCGACTCGCGTCAACTGGCCGAGCTTGTGGCGGCCACCCTTTGTCCAATGACAATACTCCGGTCCGATTGTACGCCGACTCCTGGTCGGTTGTCAACGGTATGGCTGTACGGATGTCACCGTGGCAGCCCCAGCGGTGGGGGATACATGGTCACCCGTTGTGGGGACAGTCACTGTGGATCAGTATATGGCAAGAGGCCCACCGTGGAACCATCACAGTTTACCATGTTAATGCACACACTGGTGGGGGAAGATGCTGAGGCCCTGTTTAATGCCGCAGTAGATTAGGTAGCGCATATTCGATTGGTCACCTCCACCGCGGATGGGCATTTGGCTGCCTGGGCACATGCTCAGAGTCCCACCTTGGCATAGTGGGATCACATAAGTGGGCTGAGGGATGGGGGGGGGGGGGGGGGGGTGGTCCTTTCCCAGGACAAGATAAAAACAGCCGTCCAGACATGTGCAGTATGTCAGGAAGTGAAGCCCTGGAGTTGCCCTGCTGGGGCAGTGGGACAGACTAAGCGGGGAACTGGGACAGGAAGAATCTGACAAATAGACTATATCAGCCCGATGCCCATGCGTCAAGAGATGCGCTGACCCAGGTGGCCACCTACTCTGGGGTCCTAATGACTGTCCCAGCCAGTAAGGCCGATCAGGACCACACGTTGTGTGACTTACAACAGCTCATGGCCGTGTATGGCACCCCATGGGAAATTCAGTCTGATAACGGATCCCACTTTACCAGTAACAAAGTACAACAGTGGGCAGCTGATAATGGGGTGCAGTGGACCCTCCACATCCCATATTGCCCGCAAGCAGCAGGGTTGCTACCTGCTCTACTGAAAGAGCAGGTACGCACACTAACTCCCTCCCACATGCTCAAGGGGTGGGCGCTTGTGTTACAGCACCCGGTAAAAAAATTGAACCAACGACCTGTTGCAGGGTGATCACCCATGAGCCGAAATCTGGCTGTTGCAGTCGAGCCAGATGTTGCCACACCCACGAAAGAATATCAGGAGGACTCCCAGAAGGTGTGGGTTTTGGTCCCCTGCGGGGGACTCTCTTGCAAGAGGGAAGTCATTGCTGCAGCGCAGGGCAATACGTGGTGGGTTATGGTGATCAGGGAGGATAAACCTATATGTCTACCTTTACAACGCTGAACCAGGCGAGAGTAAGTCTGCTTCGCTCTCTCTTTACAGAACACACGCGAGGCGCATCATGTATACCGGATGATGGCGTGGGCTGATACTTCTGGCAGTGCTGGCTGCTGCACCGCCTGTCTGTACGGAATCAAACATCTATCTCTCGCTTCTGCATGAGTACCTACGTAAACTGTGTGAACACGTCATGCTGGGTAATGTGCACATGTCTCACATCACAGTAACAATAGGACCACTCCGGGGCTAGTAGAGACAGCAGGCTATCTAAGCCCTGAATGCTGAATGGTTACCTTGCAGAATCTCATGGCCCTGGACTTCTTGCTAGCCAAGAAAGGGAGGATTTGTGCCATCATAGGGAGAGAATGTTGTACTTACATACCGGATGCCAGTGAAAACTTTGCAAACCTGGTAGCCCACATGCGACACAGGTTGAGGCCTTGAATAGATTTGGTAAACAGTTGCACGATGAGGCCATGGAGAACGCATGGTGGAATTGGTGGTCTTGGGGATTCGGAGGTTGGGAGCATATTATTATATAATGGCTGGTGACTGGGCTTGTTTTAGTAGTAGTTATCATAATATTCTGCAATTGAGTGCTTCCCTCTTGCCATGTGAGGAGTGCCAAGAGGGTGGAAGGGTGGTATTGAGCTTGTGGGGTGAATGTAACGGGATTTGGGGTGTATGGCTTAATGTGAGGTGAAATTATGTTTAAAACACCACTTTACATGCTTGGGCTGATTAAAAGGGGCCAGTAAATCATGGGGATGCTTGCAAGGCCATTAAGTTAAGCTTTGCTTTCACAGAGACATCCGAGACTAGCTCGGTGTCTGAGAACACATAACTCGCACCACTATGGCACGGTGAGTTAGGCTGACTGACACATGATCACCTCTCATTCTTAGAGATAGTATTATTATACTGAACTTTTGATTATTATTGTTTGTATACTCATAAAACACATAGTTAGATGGGCACTAATGTAGGCTGATTACCTACAAGGGGTGGAGTGTAGTGTAAGGGTCAAACAGACAATTTCAGCTAAAATGTTAAATGGAGTTATCAGCAAATTTAGCAGCACTGCCTTCTATAGCCTCTCGAAAACATGATCAAATGCGCTATCTTCTAGAATTGACCTTGCAGCTGTGCACATTGTCCAGGAGCGTAGCCTTTCTCAGGCCATTCTATGGGAAAGCATAGCGTTCGTGAACGAAACACAACACAGTAGGTGATCCACGCCCCCTGCCGCTAGGGCAGAAACGTCGCAGACAAGGGGGTTATGATTGGCTTGGGGAGGGGGCAGTGGCACGGACTGCTCTGATAAGAAATGCCATAAAGGATGGTGTTTGATGAGAGAGCCCCAACCTTAGACCGTCACAAACGGTGCCAGGTGATCAAGAACACAAACCTCCTGCGGCATCCTCTACTGCAGGGTTAGCGAGTGCATACAGGGATATTCGGGGATAGGTGAGTGTATGTGTCTTATTTAGTGGTGTAACAAAATACTTAGTGAATCAAACTGATGTCTGAATCCCGTGATTTATCGAACACAACAACATTTCTCCATTTCCTTGAGGTCTAGGTTTTCAGACGCACATGTGAGGACGGGAATCACCGCTACCCAGTAGACCAAGCAGTTCACACCAGATTTGAGGTTTTGCGCAAAACATAAAGTAGTGGAGTAACTCAGTGGGTCAGGCAGCAGCTGTGGAGAGAATAGACAAGCACGTTTCAGCTCAGGGCCCTTCTTCATATTGATGTAGTAGGTGGAAGAAAGTTGGAAAAGAGGTGGGGATGGCACAAAGCCTGGCAAGTTATAGATGGAAACAGGTAAGAGGTTTTAATTGACAGATTGGTAAACAAAGGCTGGAGATGAAAGGGTATCAGATAGGGAGCGAAGAGGAATAAAAAGTAAAGCCAGAGGAAGGGATATGGCTCACAAGGCATGGAGGGGGGGGGGGGGGGGGCGTGGAAGAAGGGAGAGGGGGCAAAGAGGAGCAGGATAGTGAAAGAAATGGAGCACTGTACACTGGGGCACAGAAAAGAAAGAGAGGGAGGAGGAAGGGGGCAGTGGTTATTACTTGAAATTGGAGAATTGAGCAGTTTTGGGCCCCATATCTGAGGAAGAATGTGTTGGCATTAAAGAGGGTCCAGAGGAGGTTTACGAGAATGACCCTGGGATGATTGGTTAACGTATGAGGAATGTTTGATGCTGTACATACTGGAGTTTAGAAGGATGAGGGGGGATCACATTGAATCCTACCAAATAAATGAAAGGCTGAGATTGAGGATGTTTCTTGTAGTGAGAAAGGTTTGGATTAGAGGGCACAACCTCAGAATAAAAGAATTACCTTTAGAATGGAGATGAGGAGGAATTTCTTTAGCCAGAGGTTAGTGAATCTGTGGAATTCATTGCCACAGACGGCTGTGGAGGCCGAGTCAGTGGGTATTTTTAAAGCAGAGATTGATAGGTTCTTGATTCGTAAGGGCATCAAAAGTTACGGGGAAAAGGAAGGAGAATGGAGTTGAGAGTGAAAAAGTGATCAGCCATGGTCAAACAGTGAAGCAGACTCAATTGGCCGAATAGCCTAATTCTGCTCCTATGTCTTATGGTCTAATACAATTTTAGACAATAGACAATAGACAATAGGTGCAGGAGTAGGCCATTCAGCCCTTCGAGCCAGCACCGCCATTCAATGCGATCATGGCTGATCACTCTCAATCAGTACCCCGTTCCTGCCTTCTCCCCATACCCCCTCACACCGCTATCCTTAAGAGCTCTATCCAGCTCTCTCTTGAAAGCATCCAACGAACTGGCCTCCACTGCCTTCTGAGGCAGAGAATTCCACACCTTCACCACTCTCTGACTGAAAAAGTTCTTCCTCATCTCCGTTCTAAATGGCCTACCCCTTATTCTTAAACTGTGGCCCCTTGTTCTGGACTCCCCCAACATTGGGAACATGTTTCCTGCCTCTAATGTGTCCAATCCCCTAATTATCTTATATGTTTCAATAAGATCCCCCCTCATCCTTCTAAATTCCAGTGTATACAAGCCCAATCGCTCCAGCCTTTCAACATACAACAGTCCCGCCATTCCGGGAATTAACCTAGTGAACCTACGCTGCACGCCCTCCATAGCAAGAATATCCTTCCTCAAATTTGGAGACCAAAACTGCACACAGTACTCCAGGTGGTGTCTCACCAGGGCCCGGTACAACTGTAGAAGGACCTCTTTGCTCCTATACTCAACTCCTCTTGTTATGAAGGCCAACATTCCATTGGCTTTCTTCACTGCCTGCTGTACCTGCATGCTTCCTTTCATTGACTGATGCACTAGGACACCCAGATCTCGTTGAACACCCCCTCCTCCTAACTTGACACCATTCAGATAATAATCTGCCTTTCTATTCTTACTTCCAAAGTGAATAACCTCACACTTATCTACATTAAACTGCATCTGCCATGTATCCGCCCACTCACACAACCTGTCCAAGTCACCCTGCAGCCTTATTGCATCTTCCTCACAATTCACACTACCCCCCAGCTTAGTATCATCTGCAAATTTGCTAATGGTACTTTTAATCCCTTCGTCTAAGTCATTAATGTATATCGTAAATAGCTGGGGTCCCAGCACCGAACCTTGCGGTACCCCACTGGTCACTGCCTGCCATTCCGAAAGGGACCCATTTATCCCCACTCTTTGCTTTCTGTCTGTCAACCAATTTTCTATCCATGTCAGTACCCTACCCCCAATACCATGTGCCCTAATTTTGCCCACTAATCTCCTATGTGGGACCTTGTCGAACATTTTCTGAAAGTCGAGGTACACCACATCCACTGACTCTCCCCTGTCAATTTTCCTAGTTACATCCTCAAAAAATTCCAGTAGATTTGTCAAGCATGATTTCCCCTTCGTAAATCCATGCTGACTCGGAATGATCCTGTTACTGCTATCCAAATGCTCAGCAATTTCGTCATTTATAATTGACTCCAGCATCTTCCCCACCACTGATGTCAGACTAACTGGTCTATAATTACCCGTTTTCTCTCTCCCTCCTTTCTTAAAAAGTGGGATAACATTTGCTATCCTCCAATCCACAGGAACTGATCCTGAATCTATAGAACATTGAAAAATGATCTCCAATGCTTCCACTATTTCTAGAGCCACCTCCTTAAGTACCCTGGGATGCAGACCATCAGGCCCTGGGGATTTATCAGCCTTCATTCCCATCAGTCTACCCAAAACCATTTCCTGCCTAATGTGGATTTCCTTCAGTTCCTCCATCACCCTAGGTTCTCCGGCCCCTAGAACATTTGGGAGATTGTGTGTATCTTCCTCAGTGAAGACAGATCCAAAGTAACGGTTTAACTCGTCTGCCATTTCTTTGTTCCCCATAATAAATTCCCCTGCTTCTGTCTTCAAGGGACCCACATTTGCCTTGACTATTTTTTTCCTCTTCACGTACCTAAAAAAACTTTTGCTATCCTCCTTTATATTATTGGCTAGTTTACCCTCGTACCTCATCTTTTCTCCCCGTATTGCCTTTTTAGTTAACTTTTGTTGCTCTTTAAAAGAGTCCCAATCCTCTGTCTTCCCACTCTTCTTTGCTATGTTATACTTCCTCTCCTTAATTTTTATGCTGTCCCTGACTTCCCTTGTCAGCCACAGGTGTCTCTTACTCCCCTTAGAGTCTTTCCACCTCTTTGGAATAAATTGATCCTGCAACCTCTGCATTATTCCCAGGAATACCTGCCATTGCTGTTCCACAGTCTTCCCTGCTAGGGCCTCCTTCCAGTCAATTTTGGCCAGCTCCTGCCTCATGCCTCTGTAATCCCCTTTGCTATACTGTAATACTGACACTTCCGATTTTCCCTTCTGCCTTTCCATTTGCAGAGTAAAACTTATCATGTTGTGATCACTGCCTCCTAATGGCTCTTTTACCTCTAGTCCCCTTATCAGATCAGGATCATTACACAACACTAAATCCAGAATTGCCTTCTCCCTGGTAGGCTCCAGTACAAGCTGTTCTAAGAATCCATCTCGAAGGCACTCTACAAACTCTCTTTCCTGGGGTCCATTTCCAACCTGATTTTCCCAGTCTACCTGCATGTTGAAATCTCCCTTAACCACCGTAGCATTACATTTTTGACACGCCAATTTTATCTCCTGATTCAACTTGCACCCTATGTCGAGGCTACTGTTTGGGGGCCTATAGATAACTCCCATTAGGGTCTTTTTACCCTTACAATTTCTCATTTCTATCCATACTGATTCAACATCTCCTGATTCTATGTCACCCCTTGCAAGGGAATGAATATCATTCCTTACCATCAGAGCAACCCCACCCCCTCTGCCCACCTGTCTGTCTTTTCTATACGTTGTGTACCCCTGAATATTCAGTTCCCAGCCCTGGTCCTCTTGTAGCCATGTCTCAGTGATCCCTACAACATCATACTATTGGGTTGTAAATTATCCGAGGAAAATGAGTTGCTGTTTTTGATTTGAGATCTTGATCTTTAAACATCCTTTTCTACAAGTGACCAAAGGCAATGAGAGTATAGTGAAACTAATGGTGAATTTCAGCATCAATGACTGCCTTTGTTGAGAGGCAGCTTCCAAATTATGAAAACTGATCCACATTTGTCAGGGTTCGACATGAATCTTTATTTTTGGAAGCTATTGCTGTACTGAAGCAGCAGGTTGGAGGATCTTTATCACAGAATCACAAATTCATATGGCACATGGCAACCATCAAACACCATTGTATGTTAACTCATAAAGTCATTGTCATACAGCAAGGAAACAGGCCCTTTGGCCCAGCTTGCCCATGGCAACCAAGTTTCCCCATCTACACTAGCCTGCCCAGGTTTTATCTATATCCCACTAAAGATTTCCCGTCCAAATGACTTTTGAATGCTGTTATAGTTTCTGCCTCAGCTAGCTCCTCTGTCAATAGTCAATAGTCAATTTATTTGTCACATACACATAAATGTGCAGTCAAATGAAAAATTACCCACAGTTCAACAATAAGACCAATAAGAATAAGCAATAAAAATATGCAATAACATATACAATCATAAACCAACACCAAACAAAAGAAACATCCATCACAGTGAGTCTCCTCCAGTCACCTCCTCTGTGATGGAAGGCCAGAATGTCTTTTTATCTTCCCCTGCCGTCTTCTCCCACGGTCAGGCTGTTGGAGTTGCCACATCGGGGCGGTCGGAGCTCCCGACATTGAAGCGCCGCGCGGGACGGTGAAAGGTCCGCGGCGGGCCGACCCAAGCCCTGCGATTCGGGGCGGGCGAAGACGCTGCCGCTACCACTGCAGGAGCTCCCGATGTCGGCCCCCATCCAGGGGCCTGCGGGCTTCTGACGTCCACGCGGCCCGCGCTGAAGCCTCTGGAGACGAGTTGCAGCCGCTCCCGCAGCATCCGAAGGCAGCCAGCGCCGCAGGTGGTGAGTCCGGGCCGCGGGCTCCGCGAACCAAAGCCCGGGTGGTCCCAGCCAGAGTCCGCCAGCTCCAGGTGCATGGCCGGTGGTAGGCCGCAGCGGGAACGGAAACACGACACAGAAAACAAAGGTCGGGTCTCCGTTTGGGAGAGACACTTTTACAGTTCCCACACCCCCCCCCCACATAACACACAACCCCAAACACTACATCATATTTAAACTACAATTAAGACAAAAACAACAACAAACACAAAAGACAAACGGACTGCAGGCAAGCCGCAGCTGCGAGGGCAGCGCTGGCTCCTCCGCAGCTCAGTCCCAATACCCACTACCCTCTGTGTGGAAAAGGTTGCCCCTCAGATTCCTATTATATCTCTCCCCACTCACCTTAAACCTACGTCCTCTGGTTCCTGATTCCCCTACTTGGGGTAAAAGACTGCGTATCTATCCTATCCCCTTCATGATCTTATACACCTTTGTAAGATCAACTCATCCCCCTACGCTCCAAGGAATTAGCCTGTCCAACCTCTCCCTATAGTTCAGGTCCTCAAGTCCAGGCAACATCCTCATAAATCTTCTCTGCACTCTTTCTAGCTTAACAACATCTTTCCTATAGCTGGGTGACCAAAACTGAACACAATACTCCAACTGTGGCCTCACCAACGTCTTGTACAGCTGCAACATAACCTCTCAACTTCTATACTCAATTACCAGACTGATGGCCAATATGCTGAAAGCTTATCTACCTGTGACACCACTTTTAAGGAAGTAAGATTCTGCACTCCTAGATCCCTTGGCTCGACAACACTCCCCAGAGCCCTGCCATTCACTGTGAAAGTCCTGCTGTGAGAGATTTTTGCTAAACTTTAACTGTTCTGCTTACTAACACATATTGCGAAACGAAAGATGCCGCATTGTTCTTAGGAAAGCTTTGGCCAAATGATTGGAGCATCGTGTACATATATCTGTTTCTTTGTGCGTGGTTATTATCTGTTATCTGCAAAACCAACAGCACATATATCTGTTTCTTTGTGCGTGATGTTATTACCTGTTATCTGCAAAATCTGTTATCTGTTATCTGCGGGTCTGAGTAATATAATTTAGGCTGTTTCGATAAAATCGCAACTCCCTGACTAAGCTGTTTAAGGAACTAAGATATGCGTTAGTCTGCACCTACACTTGTTTGTTCGGCAGTATATAAACCCGTGTCGTCTGTACTCTTAAGGAACTGTCTCCAGGAGCAGTTCCTCCGTAATATCGCGTAATAAAGTCTCGCTCTCCATAATTCCTCGATTGATTTTGACACCTGTCCTGGTAGGAGTTCCCAAAATGTAACACCTCACATTTATCTGCATTAAACTTCATTAATCTTTCCTCTGTCCACTTGTCCAACTGATCAAGATCTTGCTGTAACCTTCGAAGGTATTTATTCACAAAATGCTGGAGTAACTCAGCAGGTCAGGCAGCATCTCAGGAGAGAAGGAATGGGTGACGTTTCGGGTCGAGACCCTTCTTCAGACTGATGTCAAGGGGCGGGACAAAGGAAGGATATAGGTGGAGACAGGAAGATAGAGGGAGAACTGGGAAGGGGGAGGGGAAGAGAGGGACAGAGGAACTATCTAAAGTTGGAGAAGTCAATGTTCATACCGCTGGGCTGCAAGCTGCCCAAGCGAAATATGAGGTGCTGCTCCTCCAATTTCCGGTGGGCCTCACTTTGGCACTGGAGGAGGCCCATGACAGAAAGGTCAGACTGGGAGTGGGAGGGGGAGTTGAAGTGCTCAGCCACCGGGAGATCAGGTTGGTTAAGGCAGACTGAGCGAAGGTGTTGAGCGAAACGATTGTCAAGCCTGCGTTTGGTTTCGCCGATGTAAAGAAGTTGACATCTAGAGCAGCGGATACAATAGATGAGGTTGGAGGGGAGAGAAGGAATGGGTGACGTTTCGGGTCGAGACCCTGAGAGAAGGAATGGTTGACGTTTCAGGTCGAGGCCCTGAGAAGGAATGGGTGACGTTTCGGGTCAAGACCCTGAGAGAAGGAATGGGTGACATTTCGGATCGAGACCCGATTCTCTCCTGAGATGCTGCCTGACCTGCTGAGTTATTCCAGCATTTTGTGAATAAATACCTTCAATTTGTACCAGCATCTGCAGTTATTTTCCTACACTTGCTGTAACCTTTGATAACCATCTTCGCTATCTTAACTACTACCCATTTTAGTGTAATCTGCAAATTTACTAATCTTGCCTTGAAAGTTCTCATCCAAATCATTGATATAAATCACAACAGCACTGGGCCCAGCACTGAACACGAGTCACAGACCAAAAAACAACCTTCAACCATCATCCTCTGCTTCCTTCCATGAAGCCAATTGTCTATCCAGTCAGCTAGATGTCCCTGAATCCCATGCAATCTAACCTGCCAGAGCAGCTTATCAAATGCCTTGCTGAAATCCATATGGATGATATCTACAGCTCTGCCCTCGTCAACCTTTTTGGTTACAGCTTCAGAAAACTCAATCAGGTTTGTGAGACACGATCTCCCAAGCACAAAACCATGCCGACTATTCCTAATCAGTCATTGTCTATCTAAATGCATATGCATGGTCTCTAGTAACTTTCACACCATAGATGTTAGGTTCACTGGCCTATAGTTCCCAGGATTTTACTTGCAGCCCATCTTAAATAGAGGCACAACATTTACCACCCTCCAGTTTTCCAGCCCCTCGCCCCGATTTAATGACGACTGGTAAACCTCAGCCAAAGCACCTGCAATTTCTTCTTCAAAAACTTCCCACAGTATCCTCGGATATATCTGATCAGGCCGGGGAGATTTGTCTACCTCCATGCTTGTTAAAATGTTCAGCACCTCTCAACATTAACTCTATTTTGTGTAGGAAGGAACTGGAGATACTGGTTTACACCGAAGATAGACACAAAATGCTAGAGTAACACAGTGGGCCAGGCAGTATCTCTGGAGAAAAGGAATAGGTGACATTTGGGTCAAATCAAGTTTATTTGTCACATACATATACAAGATGTGCAGTGAAATGAAAGTGGCAACGCCTGCGGATTGTGCTAAACTACAAAACAGAATAGGAAAAAAAAAATGTAACACAAAAAATAAATTAATACAGTAAATTAAATTTGTCCCTGGTGATATGAGAGTTAACAGTCCTGATGGCCTGTGGGAAGAAACTCCGTCTCATCCTCTCTGTTTTCACAGCGTGACAGCGGAGGCGTTTGCCTGACCGTAGCAGCTGGGACAGTCCATTGCTGGAGTCGAGACCTTTCTTCGGACCCTATTCTATTATACTCTCTCCACAACCCCATCAACTACCCAATGATTCTACCACCCACCGACACACTTGGGGCAATTTACAGTGCCCAATTAACCTACTAATTCCCATGTTTTTGGAATGTGGGACCAAACTGAGACAGCACTTTGTGTCTGTCTTCGATATAAGCCAGTATCTGCAGGTCCTTTGCACAAAAGATAGACACAAAATGCTGGAGTAACTCAGCGGGACAGGCAGCATCTCTGGAGAGAAGGAATGGGTGACGTTTCGGGTCGAGACCCTTCTTCAACGGGTATCGTTTCAGACCCACATATTCCTAGGCACAATGTTAATCCGCCCGGCGGGATTGAAGTGGAGCTGGAGCCGTAGACCCTGCCCCGTACTCACTCCTCTCTGCAACAACTGGCGCTCTGGGCCGGCAACGGGGAGGCGGCGCTCCGGCGGGTCGCCAGGGGCAACGGGGAGGCGGCGCTCCGGCGGGTCGCCATGGGCAACGGGGAGGCGGCGCTCCGGCGGTCGACAGGGGCAACGGGGAGGAGGCGCTCCGGCGGTCTCCAGGGGCAACGGGGAGGCGGCGCTCCGGCGGTCTCCAGGGGCAACGGGGAGGCGGCGCGCGCTTCCGCTTTGCGTCATGGGAAGAAAGGGGAAGAAGGTTGCGCATGCGCAGATGGAAGCTGAGATCCAGGCAAATGGTCGGCGAGAGAAATAAAGAGGGAGATGAAGGTGAGAGAGATGCTGAGGGTGTTTGAATCTACCGAGTACTCAGTCAAGGGAACTGTCCATGTGCTTTGCCCATCGACCTTCTCGCCGATGGTTATCCGGTCGGGGGAGCTCGGCAGCCCCGAGTGAGTACAAGAGGCGAGGGCCTGAAGCAGCCCCTGGCGTGGTTGCTATGGCGACATGACAGTTTGTGCTCTGTGGGACGCTGGGCAAAGCACATCAACTATAGGTGTGGACGCATTCCTGCCATCTGTGCACCACTCGCTGCTCCTCACGTCCCTGTGGATGTTTGCATTTAGTTGAGTTTGAGGTCCATCAGGTTGCGGGTGAAGCTCCCATCACGACAACGCCTAAGAAAGACACAGAGAGTGCTGGAGTAACTCAGCGAGTCAGGCAGCATCCCTGGAGATCATGGACAAGCGGTATTTTTCGTCTGAACCCTTCTTCAGACCCACTTTTATTACACAGGCCCCTTTCGTGCCTCGGCAAAATCAGTTCCACGGAATCTGAAAAAACTGGCAGCCAATGGATGTACAGATATCCGAAGCAGTGATCCATCCTTGCCTAAAACAGTTGTAGATCTCTGAATCCCTTTGTTATAAATCCAGATCTCCATTAGAAAGTATGACTAAGAAAATAGACTGTTCTAATATTTAGTCACTACTCTGGTCCTTTCTGCAGAATTAACTAAATCTCAAGAACTTACCTGAAACTGCAGTGATTTGGAGATGCCAGCTCATTTAGGTCCACGTCTATAAATGTTCTATTACCCCCAAGCTTGAAACTTTAATGAGCAGATTATTTTCCCCACATTCATGATGAGGCAAAACAACTTTGTGCTATAAACATTCTATATCTTTTTTCCTGCTTGCAATTACTATGCAGTCCCATCCTACCCAAACTGCTCACTTACACTTGAAAATAACAATTATTCAACTTGCATTAAAATCCATTTTTGTTCCTATTCCATTTTTGAACCACTCTAACCAGGATTTTGACCAGTCACGCATTTTGTTTAAAGTTACCATAATATTTTCTCTTTAGTACCAAAGCAGTGGCTTATTCTGAGTTACTCCTGCAGTTTGTGTCTGCCTTGTTGGCATTGGCTGGATGGTAGTGATTTTGCCTCTGAGCTCTGAGCAAACTGATGGTAGTGATCTTGCCTCTGAGAAGATAGTGGTTCCAGGTTTCATATAATGGATTGGTGCACTCATTGGTGTGTCGTGCTGAGGAAATGTTGCACATTTAAAGATGCTTTTGTTGGAGAAGACATCTAAAGTGAATACCATTTGTTGTCTCCATTGGACATAACAAATTGTGCCATGGCAACATTAGAAACATTGAAAATAGGTGCAGGTGAAGGGTATTCGACTCTGAGCCAGCACTGTCATTCCATATGATCATGGCTGATCATCCAAAACCAGTACCCCGTTCCTGCTTTCTCCCCATATCCCTTGATTCCGTTAGCTCTAACTCTCCCTTGAATACATATAGTGAATTGGCCTCCACTGCCACAGATTCACAACTCGGGGTGAAAACCACTGATTCACAACTCTCTGGGTGAAACTTTTTGTTTCCTTTGGCCATAAAACGTTGCCATAGCACTATTCTTAGGAGACCAGGGAAGATGTGGAAACCTGTCCAATATTGATACCTCACTCAACACATAAAACAAATGTAAAATAAAATGCTGGAGGAATTCAGCAGGTCAGGCAGTATCTGTGCAGGGGAATGGAAAGACAACCCAAAATGTCTGTCAATTTCCGTCCACAGATGCTGCCTGACCTGCTGCGATCTTCCAGCACTGTTTTTTTCTCTGCATATTCCTTTTGTCTAACTAAAAGGGATGATCTGATCAGTTATTTCTGTCACCTTTGCATGCTAGCTGTCCAATATCACATTAATGACCACAATTAATGTGTGCTTAATTAGCTATTGAATCTTTCAGGATGAACTGAGGTCATAATGCTTCAATGTTTCCTTCAGAGTGAAATATTGTCAGTATGGAGATAGAATGCAGAAATCTCTTGCTTCAGAATATTTGAGGTGAAAATAATAAAACAATATAAGGGAGTCAGAGAAGATAGCTTGCTACTGAAGAGCTAAATCTATGCTTCTGCAGACAATTTCAGATATTCTGAAATAATTGAAAGGGTTAGATGGGAAAGGGGAGTTGAAACATTATTTTATATAATTGAGCTAGATGTTGTGGTGAATGACCAGGCTAATTGTCTGGCACATGCTGTATTTGTAGCTGTCTGTTTTAAGAGGAGGAGAGAACTGTACCAGAGAAACTGTTGGGATGGTGGTTAGCAATGGGTGCATGGTGGCACAGTGGCACAGCGATAGAGTTGCTGCCTTACAGCTCGAGAGACCCGAGTTCCATCCTGACTACAGGTGCTGTCTGTAAGGACTTTGTACGTTCTCCCCGTGACCTCGTAGGTTTTCTCAGGGAACTCCAATTTCCTCCCGCAAAGACATACAGGTTTTTAGGTTAATTGGCCAGTAAAAATTGTAAACTGTTCCTACTGTAGAGGATAGTGCTAGTGTACGGGATTCACCAGTCGGTGCGGACCCAGTGGGTCAAAGGGCCTGTTTCCACACTGTATCTCTAAAACTAAATAACTAAAGGTGTAGAATGAAAGGAGGGCAAGGGTTATGAAATCAATGTGTTAGGGAAATAGGAACCATAGAAGGTCAGGGAGATTAGGCCAACAGCATCTGCAAATTCCCATTCACCCCCCAAGAAAATTAGCTTGTCTTAGAACTATACAGCTCGGAAACAGATTCCTCACCCCATCTCATCCATGTTGACCAAGCTGCCTAATTGAACTAGTCCCACTTGCCTGTGCCTTCTCCATAACCCTCCAAACATTTTTTTATTCATGTATCCATCCAAATATCTTTTAAAAGTCATAATTGTACTTGCCTCTACTTCTTCCTCTGGTAGCTCATTCCATATAATAATAATAATAATAATACATTTTATTTATATAGCGCTTTTCATATACTCAAAGACGCTTTACAGAGATTTTGAGAACAAGATTTTGAGAACATATACACACCAACCTTTGTGTGAAAAAGTTGCTACTCACATCTCTTTTAAATCCACCCACTCGACTAAACCAATCCCTTCTATCACCTAACAAACAGCTAACAATGACCTGTTTCCTTTATCATCGTTACTTTTTTGCATATCTTTCATTCAATGTTCTTTGTCTCTCTACATCATCGTCTACATCTCTCGTTTCCCTTATCACTAACGTCTGAAAAAGGGTCCGACCCAAAACGTCACCCATTCCTTCTCTCCAGAGATGCTGCCTGTCCCATTGAGTTACTCCAGCTTTTTGTGTCTCCCTTCTATTTTTACTCTCTTTCTGGGGAAAAAGGTTGCGGTTATTTGTCTTACCTTTGCCTCATGATTTTATGAACTTCATGAGGGCGATAGATAAGGTCACTTCTCAGTCTCCTGCGCTCCATAGAAAAAAGATTCTGCCACTTCTTATAATTCAAACCTTTCAGATCCGGCAACATCCTTGTAAATCTTTATGTGTGTAAATTAAGAGTACAGTAAACTCTCGTTATAATCGACCAAAGGGGGGGAATTGTCCACTATAATTGAGTAAGGGTTTTTCCACCAGGGCATCACTGCCTGGAGCCCAGTCACTGAGAGCCCAGTAGGACCTCCCTCACCACATGGAGCGCAGCACCATCTTGTCCAGCGTAGCTGTGGAACAGCAATAACCTCTGCTGCTGCTGCTGCTGCTGATTCCGGCATTCAGAGATTGAGAGCAAAATGGGAGGTATGGGGCATTTGTCTGGCTTGGTGAGGAAACCCTGTCCTGCTGTAACTGAGATTCCCATGACCAACTGCCCACCTACAGTTCAGGGTGAAAGGGCATTGACTTTAAACATTAACTCTTTTTCTCCTTTCAGAGATATTAACATGCCTAACCTGCTGAGTGTACCAAGTCCTTACAGCTAAAATGTATGTTTGTAACTGCAAGTTAAAAATACTAAAGGCTGTTTGTTACATTGTTTAATAGTTAAGTGCCGATCGAAGTGATTGCTTGTCAATTTCAATGCCTTGTCAGTTTCAATAGCCTCTGCAGTGTAACTAGTAGCCTGTGTTCCTAAAGAGACCAATCGCTATAACCAAAATCCGTTATAAAGAGGTCCATAATAACGAGGGTTTACTGTTCAAGAATATTTCTTCTCGTAAGGTTAGTTGGTTATTTCCAGGTTTTATATGACACTTGAAAATATTTGGACAGTTTGGAAACATTTGCAATTAGTTAGTTAAGGGAAAAGTTTGTATTGTGATAATTTTACTTCAGTACTTATGATATTGTGAATATTTTTTACTATATTTAACAATTTAAATGTAGCTGTAACTGAACCCTACATCCAAACTCTGTGTTAAAGCCAAATACTTTTGTGTTTCTAAAAATACTGTTTGTTTTCTTTCCTGTGCAGCGAGTATTTACCATTTCAGAGAAACTTATTGCAGGTAACCTTATACAATATCAATGGCAGAAAACGCTGGGTAACTACATAGCTGTAACTGGGTAAGCTATTTACATATTACTATAATCAATCTATTAGAAGATCAAAAAATTCCCCTATCAAGTGGGAGTTAAAGCATTATTATTATTATATTTAGTGATATCATCTCCGTATTACACTCCATTGAATTTTCTGTCAATTCTGTGCAAAAGGTGGTAGTTTACCTGGGCAATATGAGTGACGTTAATGTTTTTATTTTTACTGGGTGCCTGCTTAGCACAAACACCACATACAAAGTCTGCAACCAAACATTTTGGTAGAATATGAATGAATGAATGAATGAATGAATGAATGAATGAATGAATGAATGAATGAATACTTTATTGTCACATGTGACAAGTCACAGTGAAATTCTTTGCTTGCAAACCCAAGGTATGCAAATAGTCACCACATAAGAGCGCTGACAAAGTTACGTATACACAGTATCCGCGTCACACCCCCCTTTGTTCTCCTCGGCCCCTCGCCCCCTCATGGCGGTCCTAATTGTTCTTCCCCCTCCCTCACAGCGGTCCCCCCCACGCCAGGTCCTCCTTTGTTCCTTCCCTCGGCAGTGGCGTCCTAGCTCCACGTGGTCCGTCCTCGTCTGTCGGTCGGTGCCATCATCAACCGCTGCACCAACTTCTCCACTATCGCTGCCGGGTCCTCACCGGACGCCTCCGTGGCGCCGACCCAGGCCCCAGCTGCGGACTCTGTCGACTCATGACACGCGGGCGATCTCGGCCATGGGCTCCGCCGGCTGTGAGCTCCGATCCGCGGGGGCTTCAGCCTTGCCACCTCCGCCGACCGTGGGCTCCGACCTGCGGGGGCTCTGGACTCAGCCGGGAGGTGTCTGCCGCTGTTGATATGTTTATGGATTTTCTACTCTGTTGGTGCTTCCTTCAGTAAGAAAAACTCAACGCCTTCATTCTTTCCTTTTTTACAGTACGATCTTAACAAGACTTTCCTATTCTTGCATTTTGACCACATTGCATTAAAGGCTACAACTGTAGTTTACTTTGTTTGTGAGTTTCCTCTAATAACAAAATTTCAAGATTTGTTTCTTCCTACCAAAGTGCATCGCTTCTCATTTTCCTACACTATATTCCATCTACTAGGTTACTGCCCAGTTGCTGAACCTCATAAGGAATAGTAGAATTAGGCCATTTGCCCATCAAGTGTACTCCGCCATTCAATCATGGCTGATCTATCTCTCCCTCCTAACCCCATTCTCCTGCCTTTGCCCCACAACCTCTGACACCTGTACTAACGTAGAATCTATCTATCTCTGCCGTAAAAATATCCAATGACTTGGCCTCCACACCCCTCTGTGGCAAAGAATTCCACAGATTCACCACCCTCTGACTAAAGAAATTTACTTCCTAAAAAAAGTCCTTAACTCTGAGGCAATGAGCTCCAGTCCTAGACCCTCCCACCAGTGGAAACATCCTCTCCACATCCACTCTATCCAATCCTTTCACTGTTATGTATGTTTCAATGAGGTCCCCCCTCATTCTTCTAAACTCCAGCTAGTACAGACCCAGTGCCACCAAAAGCTCATCATAGGTTAACCTACTTGTTCCTGGGATCATTCTTGTAAACCTCCTCTGGACCCTCCCCAGGCCCAGCACACCCTTCCTCAGATATGGTGCCCAAAATTGCTCACAATATTCCAAATGCGGCCATACTAGCACCCTATAGAGCCTCAACATTACATCCCTGTTTTTGTATACTAGCCCTCTTGAAATAAATGCTAGCATTGAGTTTGCTTTCTATACTACCGATTCGACTTGCAGATTAACTTTTTGGGAATCCTGCACCAGCACTCCCAAGTTCCTTTGTACCTCTGATTTCTGGAATCACACCCCATTTAGAAAATAATCTACGCCTATATTCCTACTACCAAAATGCATGACTCCACACTTTGCTACACTATATTCCATCTGCCACATCTGTGCCCACTCTCCCAACCTGTTCATGTCCTCCTGCAGAGTCCCTGCTTTCTCTACACTACCTGCCCCTCCACCTATTTTTGTATCATACGCAAACTTTGCCACAAAGCCTTCAATCCCCTGCCTGCATTCCATGCTTATTTCTCACAACTTGCTTTAACACCAAGGGTAGTTTCCCCAAGAGGGTAGAAGAGAGAAAGAGAATGCAGGGTGGCAGGTATCCTTGACAATAACCCAGCCTTTTTACTGGTGATACAAAGTTAGGTGGGAAACCAATTTGTGAGGTGGGCACTGGTTCAGCAAAAGGATAATGCAGATTAAATGAGAGGGCCCAGAATGTGAGATCCATATTAATAGGAAGATGAGAAAAGTAAAATATTGCTTAAATATGGAGACGTTATGGAAAACTGACATAACAAATCCGGTTTCCCCCTCAATGACACAGTGGGTTTAAACTAATTATAGCGGGAGGGAGGGGTCGACAAATTGGAAGTATAAGGATGGAGATAAAGGGAAAGAGAATACAGGAAAATTTACGAAAGACACCCAAACTAATGGGCCGGAAAGTTCAAGAAGGGATAAGAGAGTAAGGTCAGGTGAAATAGAAACCGGTGTGAGAGGAGAGGTGAATACCGAATTAAAAGTGTTATTTTTGAATGCGCGGTATTATAAATAAAGTGGATGAACTTGGGGCTCAGTTAAAGATTGGTAGGTATGATGTTGTGGGAATTATAGAGATATGGCTGCAAGAGGATCGGAGCTGGGAACTGAATATTCAGGGTTATACGTCCTATCGAAAAGACAGACGGGTGGACAGAGGGGGTGGGGTAGCTCTGTTGGTAAGGAATGAAATTCAGTCCCTTGTGAGGGGTGACATAGAATCAGAAGATGTAGAGTTATTGTGGTTTGAACTGAGAAATTGTACGGGCAAAAAGACGCTAATGGGAGTTATCTACAAGCCCCCAAACAATAGCCTGGATATAGGGTGCAAGTTGCATCAGGAGATAAAATTGGCATGTAACAAAGGTAATGATACGGTGGTTATGGGACATTTCAATATGTAGGTTGACTGGGAAAATCAGGTTGGTACTGGAACCTAAGAAAGGGAGTTTGTAGAGTGCCTCCTAGATGGATTCTTAGAGTAATGGAGCCTACCAGGGAGAAGGCAATTCTGGATTTAGTGTTGTGTAATGAACCGAATTTGATAAGGGAACTCAAGGTAAAGGAACCATTTGGAGATAGTGACCATAAGTTTTAATCTGCAATTTGAGAGGGAGAAGGTAAGATCAGAAGTGTCATTATTGCAGTTGAACAAAGGGGACTATGGAGGCATGAGCGAGGAGCTGGCCAAAGTTGACTGGAAAGGGACCCTAGCAGGGATGACGGTAGAACAGCAATGGCAGGAATTTCTGGGAATAATCCAGAAGGTGAAGGATCATTTCATTCCAAAGAGGAGAAAATATTCTAAGGGGAGTAAGAGGCAACCATGGCTGACAAGGGAAATCAAGGACAGTATAAAAATAAAAGAGAAGACATATAACATAGCAAAGATGAACAGGAAGCCACAGGATTGTGAAAGTTTTAAAGAACAACAGAAGGTAACGAAAAAGGCAAGACGGAGGAACTGAAGGAAATCCACATTAGGCAGGAAATGGTGTTGGGTAGACTGATGGGACTGAAGGCTGATAAATCCCCAGGGCCTGATGGTCTGCAACCTAGGGTACTCAGGAGGTGGCTCGAGAAATTGTGGATGCATTGGTGATCATTTTCTAATGTTCTATAGATACTGGATCAGTTCCTGTGGATTGGAAGGTAGCTAATGTTATCCCACTTTTTAAGAAAGGAGGGAGAGAGAAAGCATGGAATTATAGACCAGTTAGCCTGACATCAGTGGTGGGGAAGATGCTGGAGTCAATTATTAAAGGTGTAATAGCGGCACATTTGGATGACAGTAACAGGATCGGTCCAAGTCAGCATGGATTTACAAAGGGGAAATCTTGCTTGACTAATCTTCTGGACTTTTTGAGGATGTAACAAGTAAAATGGATAAGGGAGAGCCAGTGGATATAGTGTATCTGAACTTTCAGAAAGTCTTTGATAAGGTCCCACACAGGAGATTAGTGGGCAAAATTAGAGCACATGGTATAGGGGGTAGGGTATTGACATGGATAGAAAATTGGTTGGCAGACAGGAAACAACGACTAGGAATTAACGTTAAAAGTAACATTAGCAGATTTGCAGATGACACAATGCTGGGTGGCAGTGTGAACTGTGAAGAGGATGCTATAAGGGTGCAGGGTGACTTGGATAAGTTAGGTGAATGGGCACATGCATGGCAGATGCAGTATAATGTGGATAAATGTGAGGTTATCCACTTTGGTGGCAAGACCAAGAAGGCAGATTATTATCTGAATGGTGTCAGATTAGGAAAAGGGGAAGTGCAATGTGACCTTGTCCTTGTACATCAGTCACTGAAAGTAAGCATGCAAGTACAGCAGGCAGTGAAGAAAGCTAATGGCATGTTGGCCTTCATAATGAGAGGATTTGAGTAGAGGACCAAAGAGGTCCTTCTGCAGTTGTACAGGGCCCTGGTGAGACCACACGTGGAGTATTGCGTGCAGTTTTGGTCTCCTAATTTGAGGAAAGACATTCTTGCTATTGAGGGAGTGCTGCGTAGGTTCACAAGGTTAATTCCCGGGATGGTGGGACTGTCATATGATGAAAGAATGGAATGACTGGGCTTGTATTCACTGGACTTTAGAAGGATGAGAGGGGATCTTATAGAAACATAAAATTATTAAGAAATTAGACACGCTAGATGCAAGAAACATGTTCCCGATGTTGGGGGAGTCCAGAACCAGAGGCCACAGTTTAAGAATAAGGGGTAGGCCATTTAGAACTTAGATGGGGAAAAACTATTTCACCCAGAGAGTTGTGAATTTGTGGTATTCTCTGCCTCAGAAAGCTTTGGAGGCCGATTCACAGGATGCATTCAAAAGAGAGTTACATAGAGCTCTTAGGGTTAGTGGATCAAAGGATATGGGGAGATGGCAGGAAGGGGGTACTGATTGTGGATGACCAGCCATGATCACATTGAATGGCGGTGCTGGCTCGAAGGGCTGAATGGCCCACTCCTGCACCTATTTTCTATCAATCTATATACTAAAACTCTTGTTTGTTTGTTTGTTCCTGAACTACAGCCAAAACATTACATGATAGCGCGACAATTTTAGGCCCACCTTACTCACCGTCGTCCCTTTGGTGCTAACGGAAAAAGTTTCATTGAAATCGGTGTTATATTTTTAGTTATTCACATTTTAAAGTTTAAATCTATCTCCTAGGGAGGAATGGAGGGAGGGAGGGAGGGAGGAGGAGGAGGAGGGAGGATAAGGGGGGTTGAGGGGGATGGAGTGTGGGGGAGGGGAAGGGGGGAGGGGAGGGGGAGAGGAGAATGGAGGGGGGGGTTGGAGGGAGGGGATGGGGAGGGGATGGGGAGGAGGGAGGGGGACAGAGGGTGGAGGAGGGAGGGAGGGGGATGGGGGGAGAGGGGAGGGGAGGGGGGGAGGAGAGGGTGCTGCACCAATGAAGGAGAGGGTTGGACCCAACGGGTCCACTTGGTCTAGTCTATAAAAGTGAGCATGAAGGTACAGCAAATAATTATGTTTTGCATATTGAGTGGACTGTAAAAGTTAGGAAGAGACAAGAGACCACAGATGCTGTAATTTGGAGCAATAAAGTAAAAGTAAGGAAGCCTTGCTAGAAAGGCTTACAAGGAATTATATGTCCACATCAGATATAGTGCATGGCTTCAATCAGGAGCAACATGCAACCTGATGTGGAGATGGCTGGTCACAGTACTTTTACAGATTTGCTGGTTAAATGAAAACAAAGACGATTAGAAAACATATCCTACCCACATTTGATGATGATGATGATTATTCCCACAATGATTTTGGTTTGATGGTCATAGAAAAACTGCAGAATGGATTTAACAATTAACTGCACTTCGTCAATGCATGGTCATAGTCATTTAATCTTTGAGGAGCTTACACATATTGATGTTTTTAAACTTACTGTAGACTTATTGGTTTGTCTCAGGTCTGACCACACAGTGAAGATCTTTGATCGACATGGACACAAAAGGAATGAAATTAATCTTACAGGGTATGAAGAAAATCATTGTATTTTGAATGGCTGCTTATAAAGGCAGCATCCCCCAGTGTGATTAAAATTACTTTAGAATTTTTTTAAATTTGCACCTTACCACTCAGGTGGGAGTTTATAGTCCAATTTAACTGTATATTCATCAATAATCTGCACCATTAAATAAATATAACATTTTAGAAGTGGGAATCTCCAACAATTACCTCCAAGCAAATAAAAATAAATTCTCAAGTTAAGGTTAAGCTTATATATGAATATCTTTTCCTTCTGGGTCATCTAGACTTTGCATTTCTATGGATTGGGATAAAGATGGAGATGCCTTGGCTGTGATTGCTGACAAATCAAATACTATCTACCTATGGGATGCAAACACTCATAAAACATCACAACTGGACAGTGGTATGAGGTGAGCTGACTAATACTGAAGTAAATATTTTTCTTATTTTCTAATAAATTCCTTTACTTTTGGGAAGTTACATATTTTCTGTAGCTATTTTGCTCAAACTGGGTTTTCTGGGTCACCAAGAGAATAATTATAGTATCAAAAATTACTAAACAAGTACAAACTACAGATGCTGGTTTACAAAAAAAGACACAAAGTGCTGGAGTAATTCAGCGGCTCAGGCAGCATCTCTGGAGAATGGATCAGGGCCCTTCAGGCCCTCTGAAGAAGTGTCCTGACCCAAAATGTGAGCTATCCATGTTCTCCAAAGATGCTGCCAGACCCACTGAGTTACTCCAGCAGTACGTGTGCTTTTAAAAAAGCTATTGTTTTTAATAACTTTTAATTTTTTCAGCTTTCCCAGATGTCTCTGAAACAATGAAAAGAACTTCTGACAGCACGGGCTGTCAGAAGACAGTCTTTGAAGTCTAATGTCCATTTACTGCTCATGCTGTGCAGAATAGCTGCAAGGGTGAGGTTTTGGTTATTGGGATTTACAATGATTACTATAAAGTTGAGATGGTTCCAGCAAGATCTGAACCATTGAAGGTGAAGTGGGGGGGGGGGGGGGGGGGGCGTGGAAGGGGGAGGGTGTGTTGATGGTAATTTTTTTAATGGAAATTGAAAACACATGACAGCTTGCATGTAATATCCAATTTAGGAAATTATGACCAAAATAGATAAACAGAAGGTAGACAAAATGCTGGAGTAACTCAACCGGACAGGCAGCAACTCTGGAGAGAAGGAATGGGTGACGTTTCGAGTCGAGACCTTTCTTCAGACTGATAAATAGATAAACAGAAACTTGAACGTCATTAGTATTATTAGAAATAATTTGTCCGTTAATTGCATTAACTGCAAGATGTTCTATTTCAGAAAGACAATTGGCTAATTGATATTTTAAAGTAGTTAATGTAACATAACTTCAATTTAGGCATAAGAATAAGTACTGTTGAATTAGAATTGTTAATTAGGGATAGGAGGCTGCTTCATTATGAGTTGGATAGACTACATTAAAATTTCTTTATGTGTTATTTTATGTAAATTACATGTTAAGTCTCAAGCAAGATCTGAAAGCTTTTGTATGTTGGAAGTTTTTCCTTTCGTGGCAGCAGTTTGGATGAAGTACTATTTACCAAGATCTGGTAGATCTTTCTGGATAATAACCATCCAATTTATTTTCTCACCTCTGCCGAAAGTTATGCAGTTTCTGCAAATTCTTGGCATGCGACGCAGGATTTACTTTGATAACCCTCTGCATTTCACCTTCAGTCTATTTATTATTCTTAGTTATGATATATTTTTGCAGGGACCAGATGTCATTTTTGCTGTGGTCAAAAGCAGGATCACAACTTGCTGTCGGAACAACCAAAGGAAATCTGCTTGTCTATAACTTACAGACTTCCCGTAAAGTCCCAGTCCTAGGTGAGTAAAATGTGACCTATGTGAGATCCAAAATATTTATGTTCCTCTATCTTTTGAAAGTTTACAGTGATTTTGCCAGTTAGTCTGAAGCTGATTTACATTTCCTATGTGTTTAATATCAAAATTCTGGAGTAACCTTTTATATTTACACATCTTAACCTTAATTTCCTCTTGTATGTGGTTGGATGATGTCTTACGTGGATGGAGAATCACTTTACACTGAAATGGATTTCAGCCAATGTTCTGACTTAAAAGGAGAATAGCAAAAATACAAAGATTCTGGAAATCTGAAATAAAAAACTCTGAGAATGTCACATTGCATGTGTACAGAAAAAAATAATTAATGTTTCAGGTCCATAAATATGCATTAAACACCAAGTAGGAATAGTCATTTGTAGGAGTGGGAAAGAATGGAGAATTATGATGTCCACTGCCACTCTGACTCTCAATCCTTGCCCTCTTACACCAATTTAACAAATCCATCACAGGCTTGAGGAACAGAATCTCATCTTCTGACTATGCCTGTAACAGCATTTAAGACTCCATGTTGATTACACCATCTTTAGATAATCAACCTTTCCAGTTTGTATTAGAATGTGTCAGTTCTGATTTTAAAAAGTCATCCAACTCCAACGTTATTTCAGTTTTTCTCTCTTGGATTTGAGTCAGAGAATGTATTAACTGGGAGTGGGAGTGTGAGTGGGTTGATAATAATGGTGGTAGAACAAAGAGAGGCCTCGGAGTGTAAACAGGGCAGAGAGAGGATTGAAGGAATGAGGAAATGTCAATGAGAGGAAATGAAAGTATACATGTTTGAAAATCTCAGGAAGTCCGACAAGATCTGTGGAAGAGAAACAGTTAACATTTCAGGTTAAAAAGAGGATTATGGATGTATGGTGGAGCACGGTTTGGGCAGGGCAGGTGATAAAAATGATTATGGGAACATTTATGCAGCTGGATATTTAGGGAGGATGATTAGCATTGGGGATTTGAACAGTTAACAGAAAAGTTTGGATAGTTGATGACGGAATTCAGAAAGATGATTGATGGTTGCATTACTGCAGAGAGTTGAGAGATTTGTACAGTCGATAGAGATGTTTGAAGAATGATGTGAAGAATTGGATTTGGTGATAATAAGTTGACAGACTGATCAGATCTGTTCCGTAAAGCTGTATTCTGTGAAACGCTGCCCTATTTGGTGCCTTGAAGAGAAAAAATAAAAGGGCAGGTGTTCTATAATCTGTGATTGCATGGGAAAGTGCTGTGGGAACAGAGTTTGTTCCCAGCGCTGGTTGAAGTATCCTTGACATGAAATATTGACTCTGATGCTGTTTGATATTCTGTTTTTCTTACCTTTTGTACAGGCCATCACCAGGTTACGAACACCCAACTTATGGGTGCCTGAAGTGTGAATAAATTCACATAACATTATTAAATTCAGAAGTCCGATGTATGAACAAACCATTGTTTTTATGAACAACGAACTAGCTTCCTTTTTCCACTTTTAGTAATCGTTCTTATCAGTCTTATATGCTTTTGATGCCATTCATCACAAAACCGTAGCAGTCTGGTTATCTTACCCAGTGATTTTTGTGTATTTTCCAGCCTATGGACAAAATCAACTTCTGGATGTGTGTAAAAATGGAACCTGTTCATTACCTGGAGCGGCCTGTATACTGTTAGACATTACCGCACGTTCTAGCTATTCCTGTGCTTCACTTGCATGGAAATGTTAGCAACAGTATCTGTTCCTGAACTTATTCACTAAAACTTTGGGCTTCTTTAATCTAAACTAGCTTTCCTATCTATTTTCTTTCTCAGGGAAACACACAAAACGCATCACTTGTGGTTGCTGGAGTACCCAGAATCTGCTTGCATTGGGTAGTGAAGACAAAGCAATAACTGTTAGCAATCAGGAGGGAGATACCATTAGGCAGGTAAAAGAGAGAACATGTTATAGTTTTCTTTTCCAATTGATATTATGTTAAAACTACTGACATTTGAAATATGTTAATTTTGATATTAAAATTATCCCAGATAGGAAATGTAGTCTTAAAAGCCTGCAGAGTCTTTGAATAAAATTTATTGTGTAGAATTTATAAGTTCGTGATTAAAGACTGCATATCGTATAAACTACATCGTGACCTAAAATGACAGAGTTCTGAACTTTTAAGAAGTCCAAATTAAACATTATTGAATTTTTAAAAATAAAATCCAGGAGTTGGGATAATCCAATGTTTTTCTTTTATTGAACTAATTTAAAGTTGCTGATGCCTACCTCCAAAACTGTAAAATATTCCTTTATCCTCAAAATTGCTAAAATGGCGAAATAGTTTGCATTCTCCTAGCCCCAAACTATACTACAGCAAAACCTTCTTCACAAAGTCCATCAATGAAACATGTAGGTTAATTGGCTGGGTAAAATGTAAAAATTGTCCCTAGTGGGTGTAGGATAGTGTTGATGTACGGGGATCGCTGGGCGGCACGGACTTGGTGGGCCGAAAAGGCCTGTTTCCGGCTGTATATATATGATATGATATGATATGTGAAATCTTACTTCTCAGTAGAGGTTACTTGGTCTGTTGGTCATTTTGAACGCAGTTAACAATGAAACTAATCCTGCCAGACTCATACAGCACAAAAACAGACTCTTCAACCCAATTTGCGCACGCTGAGCAAGATGCCCTATTTATACTAGTCACACCTGCCCGTGTTTGGCCCATATCCCTCTAAATCTTTCCTATCCATGAATCTGTCCAAATGGCCTACTCCTGCACCTATTGTCTATTGTCTAAATGTTGTTATAGTACCTGCCTGAACTACATCATGTGGCAGCTTGTTCAATATACCCACTACTCTCTTTGTGAAAAAGTTGCCCCTTGGGTTCCTATTAAATTTTCCCCCTCTCATCTTAAACCCATGTCCTCTGATTCTTACACACTCCTTCCTGTAGCAGGGTGACCACAATACTCCAAATCTGGCCTCACCAATGTCTTGTACACCTGTAACATAACATCCCAACTTCTATACTCAATACTCTGAATGATTAAGGCCTTCTAGATCACCCTATCTACTCCTCAGGGCCCTGAAATTCACTGTGAAGGTCCTGCCCTGGGTTTGACTTCCCAAAAAGCAATACCTTGCACTTACACCAATGAGCCAAAATATCATGACAGGTAAAGTGAATAACATTGATTATCTTGTTACAATGGCACCTGGCAAGGGATAGGATATATTAGGCAGCAAGTGAACAGTCAGCTCTTGAAGTCGATGTGTTGGATGCAGGAGAAATGGGCAGGAGTAAAGACCTGAGCGACTTTGACAAAGGCCAAATTGTTATGGCCAGACGACTGGGTCAGAGCATCTCTGAAACAGCAAGGCTTGTGGGGTGCTCCCGGTCAGCAGTGGTGAGTACCTACCGACAGTGGTCCGAGGAGGGACAAACCACAAACCGGCGACAGGGTGTTGGGCGCCCAAGGCTCATAGATGCACAAGGGCAACGACGGCTATCCCGTCTGGTCTGAAACGAAAGAAGGTCTACTGTGGCACAAGTCACAGAAAATTTTAATGGTGGTCACGGGAGGAATGTGTCACAATACACAATGCATCGCATCCTGCTGCGTATGGGGCTGCGTAGCCGCAGACCGGTCAGAGTGCCCATGTTGACCCCTGTCCACCGTCAGAAGCGCCTACATTGGGCACTCTAGCGTGGGAACTGGACCTTGGAGCAGTGGAAGAAGGTCGTCTGATCCGATGAGTTCCGTTTTCTTTTAGATCACATGGATGGCCTTGCATGTGTGCGCGGTTTACCTGGGGAAGTGATGGCACCAGGATGCACCATGGGAAGACAACAAGCCGGTGGGGGGAGTGTGATGCTCTGGGCAATGTTCTGCTGGGAAACCCTGGGTCCGGTCGTTCATGTGGACGTCAATTTGACACGTGTCACCTACCTAAACATAGTTGCAACCAGGTACACCCCTTCATGGCAATGGTATTCCCTGATGGCAGTGGCCTCTTTCAGCAGGATAATGCGCCCCGCCACACTGCACACATTGTTTGGGAATAGTTTGAGGAGCATGATGAAGTGTTCACGGTGTTGCCCTGGCCTCCAAATTCTCCAGATCTCAATCCGATTAAGCATCTGTGGGATGTGCTGGTTCGACAAGTCCGATCCACGGCGGCTCCACCTCGTAACTTACAGGACTTGAAGGATCTGCTGCTAATGTTTTGGTGCCAGATACCACAGGACACCTTCATGGGTCTTGTAGAGTCCATGCCTCGGCGGGTCGGCACTGTTTTGCCAGCACACAGAGGACCAACGGTATATTAGGCAGGTAGTCATATTGTTTTGGCTCATCAGTGTTTATGCATTGAACTCCATTAACCATTTCTCAGCACACTTGCCCAACAGATCAATATCCTGTAAGTAATATAAAGGAACTACAGATGTTGGTTTATACCAAACAAAGACACAAAATGTTGGAATAACTCTGCGGGTAAGGTGGTGTCTCTGGAGAAAATGGATAGGTGACGTTTCAGAGCAGAACCATTCTTCAGTTAGACCCAAAGCATCACATTTCCATTTTCTCCAGTGATGCTGCCTGACTTGATGAGTTACTCCAGCATTTTGTGTCTAAGATCCTGTAAGTCTTGTTCTTATTTTTTAAAGATTTCTCTGGATTTATTCCATTTGATCATCCGACATCATTTTTGTTTCCACAGACCACCCTGAGAGCAGAGCCAAGCGACATTCAATTCTCGATGATGAAGACTGATGAGCGGGCATCTGTGGGAGAAAGCACGGTTTGTTCCAAAGAAAAAACAATGATATATGTTCATGCAATTCTTATGAAATGGATTGACCACCTGAAAATTGTGCTGTGAGAAGGTGTGTTGAGATTGTTCAGAGTTGTTTTACTTAGAAGGACCAAAATTCCCTGAGGCCTCATTCACCACTGGATATTTAATGAGGTTTAAATCCAGCTCTCCAGGTATATTGTCAGTTCCTTCCCAAAGGCTATGGGTTGTCAAGAAACGAAAGATGAGGGTTTGCACTATTTATAGAATGTTGTGGTTATCTGTCCTATGGTGTACCAAGAAGATTGGAGTAACTTCTGAATAGTCCATCAAGCAGTGTAATTTTGTCGTAAAGATAGAAACATAGAAACATAGAAAATAGGTGCAGGAGTAGGCCATTCGGCCCTTCGAGCCTACACCGCCATTCAATATGATCATGGTTGATCATCCAACTCAGTATCCCGTACCTGCCTTCTCTCCATACCCCCTGATCCCTTTAGCAACAAGGGCCACATCTAACTCCCTCTTAAATATAGCCAATGAACTGGCCTCAACCACCTTCTGTGGCAGAGAATTCCACAGATTCACCACTCTCTGTGTGAAAAAAAACTTTCTCATCTCGGTCAATAGACAATAGAAAATAGGTGCAGGAGAAGGCCATTCGGCCCTTCGAGCCAGCACCACCATTCAATGTGATCATGGCTGATCATTCTCAATCAGTACCCCGTTCCTGCCTTCTCCCCATACCCCCTGACTCCGCTATCCTTAAGAGCTCTCTCTCTTGAATGTATTCAGAGAATTGGCCTCCACTGCCCTCTGAGGCAGAGAATTCCACAGATTCACAACTCTCTGACTAAAAAAGTTTTTC
Organism: Rhinoraja longicauda; assembly: GCF_053455715.1. NCBI lineage: Eukaryota > Metazoa > Chordata > Chondrichthyes > Rajiformes > Arhynchobatidae > Rhinoraja > Rhinoraja longicauda. Next base: position 68,871,190 of record NC_135953.1, on the reverse strand, counting down.
CTCATCTCTGTTCTAAATGGCCTACCCCTTATTCTTAAACTGTGGGCCCTGGTTCTGGACTCCCCCAACATTGGGAACATGTTTCCTGCCTCTAACGTGTCCAACCCCTTAATAATTTTATACGTTTCGATAAGATCCCCTCTCATCCTTCTAAATTCCAGTGTATATAAACCTAGTCGCTCCAGTCTTTCAACATATGACAGTCCCGCCATTCCGGGAATTAACCTAGAAGACCTACGCTGCACGCCCTCAATAGCAAGAATATCCTTCCTCAAATTTGGAGACCAAAACTGCACACAGTACTCCAGGTGCGGTCTCACTAGGGCCCTGTACAACTGCAGAAGGACCTCTTTGCTCCTATACTCAACTCCTCTTGTTATTAAGGCCAACATTCCATTGGCTTTCTTCACTGCCTGCTGTACCTGCATGCTTCCTTTCAGTGACTGATGCACTAAGACACCCAGATCACGTTGTACGTCCCCTTTTCCTAACTTGACACCATTCAGATAATAATCTGCCTTCCTATTCTTACCACCAAAGTGGATAACCTCACACTTATCTACATTAAACTGCATCTGCCATGCATGCGCCCACTCACACAACCTGTCCAAGTCACCCTGCAACCTCATAGCATCTTCCTCACAGTTCACATTGCCACCTAGCTTTGTATCATCGGCAAATTTGCTAATGGTACTTTTAATCCCTTCATCCAAGTCATTGATGTATATTGTAAATAGCTGCGGTCCCAACACCGAGCCTTGCGGTACCCCACTAGTCACTGCCTGCCATTCTGAAAGGGACCCATTTATCCCCACTCTTTGCTTTCTGTCTGTCAACCAACTTTCTATCCATGTCAGTACCCTACCTCCAATACCATGTACTCTAATTTTGCCCACCAATCTCCTATGTGGGACCTTGTCGAAGGCTTTCTGAAAGTCGAGGTACACCACATCCACCGGCTCCCCCCTGTCAATTTTCCTAGTTACATCCTCAAAAAATTCCAGTAGATTAGTCAAGCACGATTTCCCCTTCGTAAATCCATGCTGACTCTGAACGATCCTATTACTGCGATCCAAATGCTCAGCAATTTCATCTTTTATAATTGACTCCAGCATCTTCCCCACCACTGATGTCAGACTAACTGGTCTATCATTTCCCGTTTTCTCTCTCCCTCCTTTCTTGAAAAGTGGGATAACATTAGCTACCGTCCAATCCACAGGAACTGACCCGGAATCTATAGAACATTGGAAAATAATCACTAATGCGTCCACAATTTCTAGAGCCACCTCCTTAAGCACCCTGGGATGCAGACCATCAGGCCCTGGGGATTTATCAGCCTTGAGTCCCATCAGTCTACCCAAAACTTTTTCCTGCCTAATGTGGATTTCCTCCAGTTCCTCTGTCACCCTAGGATCTCTGGCCACTAGAACATCTGGGAGATTGTTTGTATCCTCCTTAGTGAAGACGGATCCAAAGTACCGGTTCAACTCGTCTGCCATTTCCTTGTTCCCCATAATAAATTCCCCTGCTACTGCCTTGACTATTTTTTTCCTCTTCACATACCTAAAAAAGCTTTTACTATCCTCCTTTATATTATTGGCTAGTTTACCCTCGTACCTCATCTTTTCTCCCCGTATTGCCTTTTTAGTTATCTTCTGTTGCTCTTTAAAAGAGTCCCAATCCTCTGGCTTCCCACTCTTCTTTGCTATGTTATACTTCTTCCCTTTTATTTTTATGCTGTCCTTGACTTCCCTTGTCAGCCACGGGTGCCTCTTACTCCCCTTAGAATCTTTCCTCCTCTTTGGGATAAATTGATCCTGCAACTTCTGCATTATTCCCAGGAATACCTGCCATTGCTGTTCCACAGTCTTCCCTGCTAGGGCCTCCTTCCAGTCAATTTTGGCCAGCTCCTGCCTCATGCCTCCATAATCCCCTTTGCTATACTGTAATACTGACACCTCCGATTTTCCCTTCTCCCTCTCAATTTGTAGATTAAAACTTATCATATTGTGGTCACTGCCTCCTAATGGCTCTTTTACCTCAAGTCCCCTTATCAGGTCAGGTTCATTACATAACACTAAATCCAGAATTGCCTTCTCCCTGGTAGGCTCCAGTACAAGCTGTTCTAAGAATCCATCTCGGAGGCACTCCACAAACTCTCTTTCCTGGGGTCCATTACCAACCTGATTTTCCCAGTCTACCTGCATGTTGAAATCTCCCATGACCACCGTAGCATTACATTTGCGACATGCCAATTTTAGCTCCTGATTCAACTTGCACCCTATGTCGAGGCTACTGTTTGGGGGCCTGTAGATGACTCCCATTAGGGTCTTTTTATCCTTACAATTCCTCATCTCTATCCATATTGATTCTACATCTCCTGATTCTATGTCACTCCTTGCAAGGGAGTGAATATCATTCCTTACCACCAGAGCTACCCCGCCCCCTCTCCCCACCTGCCTGTTTTTTCTGTACGTTGTGTACCCCTGAATATTCAGCTCCCAGCCCTGGTCCTCATGTAGCCATGTCTCAGTGATTCCCACAACATCATACTTGCCAATGTCTAACTGAGCCTCAAGATCATCCACTTTATTTTTTATACTTCGCGCATTTAAATACAACACTTTAACTTCGGTATTAACCTCCCCTCTCACACCGGTCACAATTGGCCCTGACCTTACTCTCATATCCCTTCTAGAACTTCCCTTCCCATTCATTCGAGAGTCCTTTACAATTTCTCCTGTATTCGCTTCCCCTTTAACTCCATCTTCATATTCCCAATTTGTCAACCCCTCCTCCCCACTACTTAGTTTAAACCCAAGTCCTAAAAGACTTTCCCCTTATCCTTAAACTGTGACCCCTTGTTCTGGACTTCCCCAACATCGGGAACAATCTTCCTGCATCTAGCCTGTCCAACCCCTTAAGAATTTTGTAAGTTTCTATAAGATCCCCCCTCAATCTTCTAAATTCCAGCGAGTACAAGCCGAGTCTATCCAGTCTTTCTTCATATGAAAGTCCTGCCATCCCAGGAATCAATCTGGTGAACCTTCTCTGTACTCCCTCTATAAGCACATTTGTTATGATTCTACAAATTATTTTAAACTTAGATTTTCCTTGCTTCTCTGTTCCCATCAGAAAAACAATTTATTTGATGCCACTTTTATCAAAAAACATTCATATATGGTCTCTTCATGCAAAAGTACATGGCCCATGGATGAAAAAGGCAGAACTGGTGTAAATTTTGACATCTGTCCACATCCCAGTTTTCATTCTGCCCTCCCAACCCAGTAATTTCAGAATTATTTCAGGATCTACAGAGGCTGGTTTACAAAAAAAAACATGAAGTGCTGGAGTAACTGCACTTTGTGTCTTTTTTTGTAAACCAGGTGACATTTCAAGTCAGGACTTAAAGAAGCATCCCGACCCGAAATGTCACTTGTCTATGTTCTCTGGAGATGCTGCTTGGCCCACTGAGTTACTCCAGCACTCTGTCAATTTCAGAAACATGATTGTTGATGGGTTATTATTCTTCTAAGGAGCTTCATAGTTCTACTTATTTTCATGGTCTCAATAATATTGGCTAGGATTTATGTAAGTCATGCTGGCGTGCAGCGACAAAACCCATATCTCTAGAACCTTTGCCAGCATAACCATAAGAACAGTAAAATTATTTTATGTCTCATAACTGCACATAGCAGTACAGATCAGAACCTCGCCCAATATTTTTCCACCTTTCCAACTCAGAAATGCTGAGAGCATTTATAGACTCCCAATATGATCTAGATTGAGGATGAATTCGAGTTTTGTAATAATTTGCTCAATCATTCTGAAATTCTGCTCCAAAATTTATTTTTATTTTGAGCAATATGTTGTAACTTTCCTCCTCTTCACTTCATGGGTAATCCCTCTATTACATGAATGACTTGATCCCGCTCCAGTTTTGTGAATTCTAAGATTGCTGATGAACTCACTGTGGGAACCACAGACACTTCCACAGGCATGATGGGCACCTCAGGTGAGGTGCTGCTGCTTATGTTGTGTTACTGCATGCTGCCAATGCACGGACTGGAGTTCTCCTTACCATTGCAAATGCTCTTCTTTGAGCAATCATGGGCCAGAGATCCTCAGGAGTGAATGAGTATATTGCATTGCTTCAAGAAGAATTTTGCAGAGTCAATGTTGGTAGTATTTTTTCAGTGTCTTGTGGTACCTGCTGCTATGCGTAGTCCAGGTCTCAGAAATATACAGTGGGGCAGGGATCACTGCTGCTCTATACACTGAGTTTTGTTCCGGGTCTGAAGTATTAACCTTGAAAAACCTCTTTCCTCAATAAAGCTATACTTTTGTAAAGGCTCTGTGGATTTAATTTGTTGCCCTTGTCTTTTTTTTATCAGGTCAGTGCTATTGTGGGCAAGAAAACACTCTTTCTGTTTAATTTGGGCGATCCTGATAACCCTATTGAATTGGCATTCCAGCAACATTATGGAACCATTATATCTTACAGATGGTGAGTTTATGTTAATCTGCATGATGGGAGTTAAATGGATAGCGATGAGGGTCTATTTGAATGGTTAAAAAGGGGAGAGACAATGCATCATTAATCACTGTTGCATTGCCACAGATTTGTTGGTATTATTTAAAGACTACAGAGTTCTCATTTGTGCCTGGCTAACTTTCTTGATGACATATAGGTTTCTAAATAAATGTGACATTTCATGCTTTCTCTGTCAGTCTACTTTAGGCAATTTGAGTATTGTGTTTTTCACGGTGGCAATAAATATGTAGTGTCCTTTTTTTCTAAATAAATTATAAAATTACAGTGAATTTTCCTTATCTTTCAAACGTTCAATTGTATTGTATGTTTAAAAACAGAGATAGACAATAGACAATAGGTGCAGGAGGAGGCCTTTCGGCCCTTCGAGCCAGCACCGCCATTCAATGTGATCATGGCTGATCATTCTCAATCAGTACCCCGTTCCTGCCTTCTCCCCATACCCCCTGACTCCGCTATCCTTAAGAGCTCTATCTAGCTCTCTCTTGAATGCATTCAGAGAATTGGCCTCCACTGCCTTCTGAGGCAGAGAATTCCACAGATTCACAACTCTCTGACTGAAAAAGTTTTTCCTCATCTCAGTTCTAAATGGCCTACCCCTTATTCTTAAACTGTGGCCCCTTGTTCTGGACTCCCCCAACATTGGGAACATGTTTCCGGCCTCTAACATGTCCAACCCCTTAATAATCTTATACGTTTTGAAAAGATCTCCTCTCATCCTTCTAAATCCCAGTGTATACAAGCCTAGTCGCTCCAGTCTTTCAACATATGATAGTCCCGCCATTCCGGGAATTAACCTAGTAAACCTACGCTGCACACCCTCAATAGCAAGAATATCCTTCCTCAAATTTGGAGACCAAAACTGCACACAGTACTCCAGATGCGGTCTCACTAGGGCCCTGCAGAAGAACCTCTTTGCTCCTATACTCAACTCCTCTTGTTATGAAGGCCAACATTCCATTGGATTTCTTCACTGCCTGCTGTACCTGCATGCTTCCTTTCAGTGACTGATGCACTAGGACACCCAGATCTCGTTGTACAATAGGTGCAGGTCTGTTCCAATAGGTGCTGTTCCTAACTTGACACCATTCAGATAATACTCTGCCTTCCTATTCTTACCACCAAAGTGGATAACCTCACACTTATCCACATTAAACTGCATCTGCCATGCATCCGCCCACTCACACAACCTGTCCAAGTCACCCTGCAACCTCATAGCATCTTCCTCACAGTTCACACTACCACCCAGCTTTGTATCATCTGCAAATTTGAAGTATTTTGAAGAGTAACATGCAAGATCAAACATGGTACCAATTGTTGCAATGCCACGGTTATCTTACTATTAATATTTCAGTTAAGATAGTGTCCAGTGTTTTTTACATATTGAGAAAACCTCTAAGAGATTTTGCTGTAGTATAATGTATTGGAAGTACAAAACACTTGCAATATGTTGCTATGTTTTCAATTTATACTTATTATTTCCTTTTTTTATTTGGTGAATGGCTGTTTTTTATCTTTTTGTAATACTACACCCATCTTGTGTTTCAGGTATGGCGATGGGTACATCATGATTGGCTTCTCTCAAGGTTACTTTATAGTAATTTCAACACATATTTGTGAGATTGGCCAAGAACTTTTCCAAGTCCACAACCATAAAGACAGTTTAACAAGTATTGCCATCTCTCAATCCTTGAACAAAGCTGCTTCATGTGGTGACAACTGGTATGTTATTTTTTGATTATTTCATTTATCTTGTCTGGCTTTATGGCTGTTAAGAAATTAATTATCTTTATTTGCCTTTTCTTGCCCTAATTTAAGGCGAGTCCTGTATATAATTTGTGCAAATATCTCTGTGAACATTCATAGATGTTAAGAAAAGTTTCTAACCTACTACTTTGGTAGGTAGATTGCTTCTATTGAGGAATCCTGTTTCTTAATTAGGTGTCTCTTCCGATCAAGTAATTCTAATATTATTTCTTACCAGCATTAAGATCCACGATCTGTCAGAAATGAAAGAAATGTATGCTATTATAAACCTGGATGATGAAACCAAAGGTAACTACTGGAAAAGAAAGTTTGATAAACCTTTGCACTATAATGGTATCAACACATGTTCAGTTTTGGGGTACTTTAGACATTTTGAGATTCTGAAGGTGATATATAAATGCGAGCTGTTTTTTCCTTTGCATGAGAAAAATTACTCTGAGATCAATGTACTGCACAGTCACAGTCAGAAATGTTCCTATGTCAGAAAATTCTTCAACTGAGCTAGAAGGGTACTCCTAATTTGGGCCAAGAGAACCTGACTAGCAAGGGTAAGCAGATGGACACAGATGCGGTTGATCTGGACAGAAAGGAGACAGGAATAGCAGAAATAAGAAGACAAATAGAAATCAAGAAAGGGAATACACTGATGTGGCATGCAGCTGATCTAGATGCACTAGCAGCTTCTAATGATCCTGTTACCTGTCATTGACAGAAGCTGTAAGTGATGGCCTATAAACATATGTAAGAGTCACAACCTGAGAATCGGGATTATGATTTTCAGGGCTAATCTCTGTCTCAGCAAAACTATAAAATATTTTTTAAATAAATAACCCCATGGAGAGAAGAATCATGTTTGGGACTATTTGTTAAGGTGTCAAGACCATCTGAACCAAAATGCTTTAACAATAGGTGCACGTATAGCTTTGGAAACTCCTTCATTGGACATCAGTATAATTGGATACATGTTCAACAGCTCATAAATGCTTAATGATGGAGTATAAGTTTGAACGACATAGCATAAGAAGGAACCCCACAAATGTGTATACGACATATGAACTCAAATGCATAGATAATTGAGTGGCTACATTTACATTCAGAAAATGTAATAAAACCAGCAATTCTGTTTTGTACTAGCATTTACCCACTGTATTTATCTCTGAGATTAATTAAATTGCAAACAATATTATGTACCGTATTTTAATATCAAACTTTCAGGTCTGGATCAACTATCTTGGACAGATGATGGACAGTTGCTTGCAGTATCCACACAGAGTGGGACTCTGCATGTTTTCCTTACAAAACTTCCAGTTCTTGGAGATGCATGTGGAACCCGCATTGCTTTCTTAACCTCTCTGCTGGAAGTCACAGTGGCCAATCATGTTGAGGGAGTATGTGCATTTATAAAGTTATCTTGAAATTTGACTTGTAGAGCAGAAAGTTATGAAACTCATTATTTACTCTTTGCAAATGACAGTTGATGCAAATCATTTCTCAACTCTCTTTAATTAATAAAAAACTTTGATCTAACATCAATTTACGGGGGGGAATTTGGGGCTCTTATATGTGATTTTATTATTAATTTAGAACAATTTGATTGGTGTTTGATTTTAAAAATGTTAGAGATCAAGCATTAAGTGCATCATTTTGTCTAACGTTAATTTTGTCTAACTGAAATCTTAATTAGTTACCTGTATTTATTTTCCCCAGGAACCAGAAATCACAGTTTCTGTTGAGGTAGAGCCTAACTTTATTGCCGTAGGCCCATATCACGTGGCTGTTGGAATGAATAACCGAGCTTGGTTTTATGCCTTTGGAGAAAATCGTAGGTTCACAAAAATGCATTGTCCAAATATCAAAAATTAATGAAGAATTGAAACTAATAGTTTGGAATGTATTTATAAAAGGCTTTATTTTATATTATTTAACTGCAATGAAGAGAAACATGTGAGTGCTTCCAAATTTTCTAATGGCAACAAATGAATTTTAAATTTGGTTAAAATGTTAAGCCTTTCTAAATTAATGCTCGAGATTTTTTTTAACATTTTCCGTAATTTTCTCTCATCCCCATTTCCTTTAAAACCGTTATTCATAGTCCAATCGTGTTTATTTACACCTGCCTTAAAAGATTCAGACCCTGGCTTTTCCATAGTTTGAGGAAGACCGATGACCTCCTTGTAGATTAAAATTTTGACTTATCTCTGCATTAAATGGATAATCCTAATGTTTTAACTGTGGCCTCCAGATCCTCCCACAAGAGGAAATATCCTCTCCACGTCCATCCTGGAAAGATTGCTTAGAATCTTAAATGGTGAAGGCCTCGGACACAACTGCAATGGCAGCAATGACAGAAATAATCATCAGCACCCAACCAATCTACTTTAGTATAGTTTAGAAATACAGTGCGGAAACAGGCCCTTCAACCCACCGAATCCACGCTGACTAGCAATCACCCATACACTAGTTCTATCCTACACTAGGGACAATTTACAGAAGCCAATTAACCTACAAACTCGCACGTCTTTAGAATGTGGGAGGAAACTAGAGCACCCAGAAAAGTCCCAGACAGTCACTGAGAGAACATACAAATTCCGCACATCTCTGGTCAGGATTGACCAGGGTCTCTGGCACTGTAAGGCGGCAACTCCACCACCGTCTCACCGTGCCTCCCCCCTTCCCCCACCGTACCCCCTCGGCACTTGATGCACTAGGTCAAGGGGCCTCCAGGCTTCCACAGTAACGTCACTTGCATAGAATTCTGCTCTGACATCAACTTTCTCCAGATAGCTGTCTTCTTTACCTTTGCCCTGTTACTAATTGAATTAAGAAGAGTGGTTGCCTAAACTTGGCATGAGCTCCCCTAAAATTGAGGGGCTTCCAAATTGGTTTTGTGAATGACATATTTTATCCCAAAAAGCACTTATTGATTTGTTGCTTTGTTTGACATTTTTAGGAGTGGCGAAGCTAAAAGACATGGAGTACTTGGGTACTGTAACTAATATGTGCTTGAATTCAGATTATGCAGCAGTACTTTTTGAGGGAAGAGTTCAGCTACATATGGTAAATATGCAAAATAGTTCACATTTTGTACTTCACTTTACAATTAGCTATTTTTGCTTCAGATTTTCAAGTTCGAATAAATATTTGTTTTATCAGTCTAGACTGTTAGAAACATAGAAACATAGAAAATAGGTGCAGGAGGAGGCCGTTCAGTCCTTCGAGCCAGCACCGCCATTCATTGTGATCATGGCTGATCATCCACAATCAGTAACCCGTGCCTGCCTTCTCCCCATTTCCCTTGATTCCACTAGTCCCTCGAGCTCTATCTAACTCTCTCTTAAATCCATCCAGTGATTTGGCCTCCACTGCCCTCTGTGGCAGAGAACTCCACAAATTCAAAACTCTCTGGGTGAAAAAGTTCCTTCTCACCTCAGTTTTAAATGGCCTCTCCTTTATTCTAAGACTGTGGCCCCTGGTTCTGGACTCCCGCAACATTGGGAACATTTTTCCTGCATCTAGCCTGTCCAGTCCTTTTATAATTTTATATGTATATACTAAAACTCTCGTTTGTTTGTTTGTTTGGAGGAGGGAGGGGGGGGGTTGGGAAGGGAAGGGAGGAGGAGGGAGGGGGTGGAAGGGAGCGAGGGAGGGGGAGTGGAGGAGGGAGGGAGGGGGAGGGAGGGAGGGGGAGGGGGGGTGGGAGGGGAGGGGTGGGGGAGGAGAGGGTGCTGCACCAATGCAGGAGAGGTTTGGGCCCAACGGGTCCACTTGGTCTAGTGTCTCTATAAGATCTTCTCTCATCCTTCTAAACTCATTGTTAAAGTACCTAAACAATATAGATCTTCCTCTCTCATCTGGATTTTTTTTAAAGCCTTATTTCAGATATGTACAAAGATGCATCCCTGTCAATAAAATATTCAAATTTGGGTCATCAATAATACTCTCTCATTGAGTTAATGTTTGCTTGAGATGATGTGTGCATGCACAATATCTTCACAACACTTAGTAGATTGGGTGAGCCATGCCTTAAGGGCCTTAACTATTCACAAGGGACCTACTGAGCAGTAATCAGCAAAATACATGCATCTGAGCAATTTGTTGTCAATCCAAGGGAAAATATGTTTAGGATTATATTAGAAATATAGAAACATAGAAAATAGGTGCAGGAGTAGGCCATTCGGCCCTTCGAGCCTGCACCGCCATTCAATATGATCATGGCTGATCATCCAACTCAGTATCCTGTACCTGGCTTCTCTCCATACCCCCTGATCCCTTTAGCCACAAGGGCCATATCTAACTCCCTCTTAAATATAGCCAATGAACTGGCCTCAACTACCCTCTGTGGCAGAGAATTCCACAGATTCACCACTCTGTGTGAAAAAAAACTTTCTCATCTTGGTCCTAAAAGACTTCCTCCTTATCCTTAATCTGTGACCGCTTGTTCTGGACTTCCCCATAATCGGGAACAATCTTCCTGCATCTAGCCTGTCCAACCCCTTAAGAATTTTGTAAGTTTCTATACGATCCCCCCTTGTTAGGATTATAACAAGATTCTTAGGATTATAACAAGATTATATGTGAAAGTCAAGTAATCATTTCCTAATGACAGATCTGGTCTTCCACTTCTTAGAGATGTCCATGTTATCTTGTTTGTACTCAAAGAGTATTTTGAAACATCGCACAATGCTGTATGCCTTCAGGTCTGGCATCATCATCATTTTCATCATCTGTTACAGTTTGCTATATTCAGCACAGACAACTGTAAGGAGTGAGAACATTTAATTTCAGTTCTTTAAAAATCAAGAATAATTTGTTTTTACACAAGTAGACATAAGTACGAAAAAACACGCAAAGTGCGGGAGTAACTCATAGTCAGACAACATCTCTGGAGGACATGGATAAGCAACGTTTTGGGTCTAAAGAAGGGTCTCAACCCAAAATGTCACCTATTCATGACCTCCAGAGATGATGCCTGACCCACTGAGTTATTCCAGCACTTTTTTTTGTAAACCAGGATCTACAGTTCCGAGTGTATACATAAATAAGACATTGTTGTGGTTAATCATGTAAGCGGAGTTATTTTGGGTTTCCAACCCATTTTCACATAACTATCAGCTTTGTATTAGTTTTTCCCAATTTTTATCTCTTCCCTTTCCTCACTAAACAATTTTAAATTAATATTTTGGTCAGTGTAATTCTTTGTGAAGAATGCATGGGGTTTATAATGCATGACTTGCGCAATCTGTGGACAATGTATAATTTAACAATAAGCTCATAGTATGTCTGTCCTAAATATTAGATTATTATAGACAATAGACAATAGGTGTAGGAGTAGGCCATTCAGCCCTTCGAGCCAGCACCGCCATTCAATGCGATCATGGCTGATCACTCTCAATCAGTACCCCGTTCCTGCCTTCTCCCCATACCCCCTCACTCCGCTATCCTTAAGAGCTCTATCCAGCTCTCTCTTGAAAGCATCCAACGAACTGGCCTCCACTGCCTTCTGAGGCAGAGAATTCCACACCTTCACCACTCTCTGACTGAAAAGGTTCTTCCTCATCTCCGTTCTAAATGGCCTACCCCTTATTCTTAAACTGTGGCCCCTTGTTCTGGACTTCCCCAACATTGGGAACATGTTTCCTGCCTCTAATGTGTCCAATCCCCTAATTATCTTATATGTTTCAATAAGATCCCCCCTCACCCTTCTAAATTCCAGTGTATACAAGCCTAATTGCTCCAGCCTTTCAACATACGACAGTCCCGCCATTCCGGGAATTATCCTAGTGAACCTATGCTGCACGCCCTCAATAGCAAGAATATCCTTCCTCAAATTTGGAGACCAAAACTGCACACAGTACTCCAGGTGCGGTCTCACTTGGGCCCTGTACAACTGCAGAAGGACCTCTTTGCTCCTATACTCAACTCCTCTTGTTATAAAGGCCAACATTCCATTGGCTTTCTTCACTGCCTGCTGTACCTGCATGCTCCCTTTCAGTGACTGATGCACTAGGACACCCAGATCTCGTTGAACATTGACTCTTCCTAACTTGACACCATTCAGATAATAATCTGCCTTTCTATTCTTACTTCCAAAGTGAATAACCTCACACTTATCTACATTAAACTGCATCTGCCATGTATCCGCCCACTCACACAACCTGTCCAAGTCACCCTGCAGCCTTATTGCATCTTCCTCACAATTCACACTACCCCCCAGCTTAGTATCATCTGCAAATTTGCTAATGGTACTTTTAATCCCTTCATCTAAGTCATTAATGTATATCGTAAATAGCTGGGGTCCCAGCACCGAACCTTGCGGTACCACTGGTCACTGCCTGCCATTCCGAAAGGGACCCATTTATCCCCACTCTTTGCTTTCTGTCTGTCAACCAATTTTCTATCCATGTCAGTACCCTACCCCCAATACCATGTGCTCTAATTTTGCCCACTAATCTCCTATGTGGGACCTTGTCGAAGGCTTTCTGAAAGTCGAGGTACACCACATCCACTGACTCTCCCCTGTCAATTTTCCTAGTTACATCCTCAAAAAATTCCAGTAGATTTGTCAAGCATGATTTCCCCTTTGTAAATCCATGCTGACTCGGAATGATCCTGTTACTGCTATCCAAATGCTCAGCAATTTCGTCTTTTATAATTGACTCCAGCATCTTCCCCACCACTAATGTCAGACTAACTGGTCTATAATTACCCGTTTTCTCTCTCCCTCCTTTCTTAAAAAGTGGGATAACATTTGCTATCCTCCAATCCACAGGAACTGATCCTGAATCTATAGAACATTCTGAAGTACATGTCAACAGTTTAGGGCTATACCTTCAAGGAGCTATTTTCAAAATTTCAAATTGGTATTCAAAACTTCATCTCCTAAAACTAATATGTCGAAATGATCCTATTTCTAAAGTCAGGGTTTCAGCTTCTTACTGGAGCGTTTGAATAGTTAGCTGTATTAATACAGGTAATACAATCTGCTGTAATGTATGTTTCCATAACGCAAGATGGATATAGAGCGATTGATGAATTAGTGAACACTATTTGTACCACGTAGGCCTAATTGGTAATAACGCAATTTCAGTCGTGAACTAGAGAACCACTTAAAAGTTACTTAAGAAATTTGCCAGCAGAATAATATGCTGTTTTGGAAATAAAAACTGCTTCCATGTAACTCCCCTGCAGTAATCAGACATCATTGCCTCCTAAGAACACAGAGCTACTTTTACTGTTGTGGGGCATTTGAAATTGGCAACAATTGCTTCTTTTGACAATTGTGCAATGATACTATTAAACAATGTAACATATAGCCTTAAACTTGCAATGAGAAAAATAAACATGGTTATTAAAAATACCTTTATTTTTGAAAATTCTGCAGGTAAAAATAATTGTTGCTGCGATTCTGAATTTCTCTACCCTCTAACTCACTTTTCCCATTGACATAATTATTTTTATAGCACCATTTCCTATTACACAAGGTTTTTTTAGGAGCGCAACCCTTATAGCAGAACCACCTGTACTTGGTTTGAAATAGAACAATTAGTTTTGCGTATAATGTAAAGCCTAAAAGATCTTTAGCAATTTTAGATCTTTAGAAAAAAATAGTAATTTTGGGCACCATATCTGACGAAGGATGTGCTGGCCCTGGAGGGGGTCCAGAGGAGGTTCACAAAAATGATCTCAGGAATGAGTGGATTAACGTATGATGAGCGCTTGACGACTCTGGGCCTGTACTCGCTGGAGTTTAGAAGAATGAGGGGGGACCTTATTGAAACGTACCGAATAGTGAATGGCTTGGATAGAGTGGATGTGGAGAGGATGTTTCCAGAGTGAGAGAGTCTAGGACTTGAGGTCATAGCCTCAGAATTAAAGGACCTTCCTTTAGGAAGGAGATGAGAAGGAATTTCTTTAGTCAGAGGGTGGTGAATCTGTGGAATTCTTTGCCACAGAGAAGGCTGTGGAGGCCAAGTCAATGGATATTTTTAAGGTCGAGATAGATAGATTCTTGATTAGTATGGATGTCTGGGGTTATGGGGAGAAGGCAGGAGAATAGGGTTACCTAATTCTGCTCCTATTATTTATGACCTTTAGTTTTAAAATGTTGGTTTAATTGCTTTTTCCAAAGTACCTGCAGAAACAATGTATAAAAGCAAAGGTACACATTTGTATCTGTCTGTAGTAGAATTTGTTCCTAAAACTAAAATTGTTTTCAGCAGTCACGATCGAGGCATTTTATGTTATTGCCTTCTTCCTTTATTTATTTTGACACCAAACAATTACACTATTGTGTTGGACATTGATTTATTTTCCCATTGTGTTCCAAGCTGGACCATGTACTGAATTCAAATAAATTGTATTCTAGTAAAATACAATCATCCAACCCAGGATTCTTGCTGAGGTCAAAAGTGAAGCTAGACTACCAGATGGTGGGAAATATGCTGTTACTGACATATTTAATTAGAAGACATCTTGAAATTGGAAAAGAAAACACAAAAATATCATTATGTGCCAAATATTTTCATCTTAGAGCACTCCAGTATTAATGCAGAAATAACCCTAGGACTGGCAGCATTGATCCTGCTACATTAGCAATGTTAATAAAAGAAACAACTTTGCATATAATGTTATAGTTCTTAAGCTTAGAATGTTTTTTTTTGCTGTACACCTTCCTCATAATATTACATTACACTAGAACTAAGACCATTACTAATGATGTTGAGGTTTTTTCCTTTGTAGGTCTGTTCCAGCTTTTTTTTTTGTTGCTAAGCAACAGATATAATGGTTATTTGGAAAGGGTACTGAAATGAACCAGGCAATAAGAATTGCTTTTGTTTAAATGTGACATTTATTTAGTCTAGTTATATTTGGGATAACTCATGTGTGGAATGGCAACATAGAAATATTTAATTAATCTTTAATTAATTTTTCTGATTTTTTTTTTATACTACTGGCATAGTAGTATACAATACCCGAGTTATAAA
Source organism: Rhinoraja longicauda (assembly GCF_053455715.1). NCBI lineage: Eukaryota > Metazoa > Chordata > Chondrichthyes > Rajiformes > Arhynchobatidae > Rhinoraja > Rhinoraja longicauda. Next base: position 68,855,887 of record NC_135953.1, on the reverse strand, counting down.
AGCCCTAACATGAATTATCTTTATGAAAATTTTCTGATAAATATCTGCACAATTTTTAAAAAAAAGTTATATTGCCCTAACATTTTAGCAGAGCTACACAGCTACACAGCTATAGAAGAAATACTGCAGAGTATTTCTTGGGAGCTTGGGACATCAGCTGGTTGGATTTTCTGGCTGCTGCAGGACTACAGGCAGCTTCTGCCTGTGGGAAAGGAGCATTTTTGCATACCTTTTCTCTCGAGCCAAGTTGATTTTTATTCCAGGACCAAATTTCCTAGCACAATCCAAACAAATTCCTGATGTACCCTTTCTGGTGCTATCACCTTTCGTTAACTATATTGTGATCACCATAAAGTATATGCAAATAGTAATCAAGTCTGGCATTACTAGTGCATTACTTGGTTCAAGCATTACCTCCATGCTCTATTGTTCTTGTTTTGTTTGCCACAACCAAAAAAAGGAAAAACAAGGAAAAAAACCATTATACCTTCTTATCAACTATCTATTTCTAATGGTATTTTCAATGAGTCAGTCACTGTAAGGTCCTTTTGTTCATTGACACTTCTAACTATCCTATCGTTTACTTTTTATTCTTTGTCTTGTTTGTTCTCTCAAATATATTCACTCAGCCTTCTTCAGATTGAATTCCATTTACTACTTTTCTGCCCACCTAACCAGTATATTGAAATTTTACGGCAGCCTACAACTGATTCTCTTTCATCAATGTGCAGCCTACAACCGACTCTCTAAATAATCAATTATACTGTCTTTCTAACTAACTCATACCTGGCTACAGTTGATTGCATGACATTATTCTTTCAACCAGAGGCCTGGAATCTTGGATTTCCCCACATGAATAAATAACATTAAAGAGTTAGGGAAGAGAGGGGCAAATAGTAATTTCCAAAATTATGAATCATATTGAGAAGGTAAATATGAAAGGTTATTTCCAATAATTGACAGATCAGATTTATTGAGGTGGAAATATAACATTTTGTAAAGTGTTAAATCAGTTGTTATCAAATTGAAAGAACTTGAAAGAAATGGGGAAGTGCTTGGGAGAAATATGTTGTGATCAATTAGCTCTAAATGGAGAGCAACCACTGCCATAGGTAATGGGCTGAATAATCTCCTTCAGCATTGTGGTTTTTGTCTTTTGGTATAGTAAAATAGGTAATTAATTACCCCATAAAAATCCTAAAAGCAGATTATAAATTCTCATTATTTCAAAATGTAGTCATCGCTGCGTCTTCCACAGTACTTTCAAACTTTAACTTCTATTATTGTTAATAGAACAGAATTTTGGAAGTGGAATAGAATATGCAGCCATTACTATTCATGTTTTATTGCTTACGGTTAAGGATGAGTTTCGGGGCAACATTTATGGACATATCTGTCCCATCATTACTTTAGCATAATATTTGAAACTTAATTTGGGCTTCTTTTCAGGAAAATGCAAAAAAACTGACCTGAAAATTAATTTGCACACTCAAAATAAAAAGTACAACGTAGTAGAATACTGGCTTAATTTGCATATAATTCTACAGTAGGTATCAATGCACTTGTCAGAAACTTCAACTACAGGTTTTCAATGCTGTGTTCTTTTGCCCAGCATCCAGCGTAAAATTCCTTCAACAATAGTTGAACACACAGAATTAATGTGCAGCAACACTCAAACTGCATTCTTTGTTCTCACTGAAATTTAAGACTCATTGCAAGTTTAACTCAGTTACGTTATCTTACAAATGGACGGGTAAGTGAAACAGTGTAATGTTGCAAAAATAATATCAAGAAATCTGTCTAAAACCTTTGTTTTGGGTGAGCCAGAAGCACCAGCTGTGCTTCCAGAACCCATCTGCCTGGCAACTTAATGCCAGAGATGACTGTTTCATTGGTGAATGCTGCCACCTAAGCTGCAAACTAAAATATTAACCCTGATTCTTTCCACAGATCCTGTCTAATCTGCTGAGTGTTTTCAGCATTTTCTTTTTTCACTTTATATGTAGAGGAATGGCCAAAATTATTTTTCTGATGCACTTTTTCAATGTAAACTGCTGTCAAAGAAATTATTTCATATTAGTTAGAAAATTGCCTCATGTATCTTTTGAACTTCCAGAATTGGTTATGTTAGTCCATATGAAAACTGCTTTGAGTTTAATGAAATTAAAATGTTGCAATTTATGGTAAATGAGTCATTAATTTACTTAACATGTATAATTCTAATTTGGTTACAGATTGAAATCGAAGGTATTGAAGCGCAGGAGGAAAGAGAAGCTCGTCTTTTTCCTGGACATGATGACAAATGCCGAGTTACATGCCATGCACTTACTGCTGACTTCTTGATTTACGGGACAGATGTGAGTTCCTTGCCAATGTCCTACAATCTCCACCCCAGATGATCTATTTAATAATCCAGGGTACCACCCTGTCATGTAATGGTCACCAGCCCCTCTGCGTTGTGTAATGATCCCAGCCCTGATAGGGATGATCATTACCTCATGGCTGAGCTACTGAACTCCTTTTTTTTTAAGCCATTGCAGCTTAGTAGACTGAATTACCTCTTTTTATGCTATGGTATTCCAATATCCAGTACGTTAAAACACAAAGACCTTCAGCTGACTTATTCTTCCACCAAACCCAAAAGGAAGCTATTTTTTAATGTTCACTTTATATCCAGTACATTTAAATAGGAAGCTGGATGGCTTTCTGCCTAAAGATTATAATAGTACATACAAAAAGGAGAGGAGTTATTAATTAATCTGCTCCACAGTGTTGTTCACAGATGAGGTCATCTCTGCCCAAATCCATCACAACCTATTTCTCCTTTTGTCTTTCTGTATCCATCCTTAGTTTAAAAATATGCTCCAAAGCCATTTGTTGTTGCGCATTCTAAATCACAAATGCCTTACTCGTGGCCTTTCATTTCCTGCAACATCACTACAGCTTCTTCAAGCACATTGTTGATGTTCTTACATTGACTGAATCTTGACCTTCATCCTGATCAATGCCTCATCCTGAAAGTCAGGAAGAACCCTGCATACATGTTGGTGCTGGATTCTACTAAGTTGCCCAGCCATGCTGCATTTTTGAGGTCCCTGGAGATTTCACTACAGAATGCTTTGATCAAACGTATGTAGTAAGTGCAGTGGATCTTCTGCTTCTCGGGCTTTTGATGTAATACCAGGTTAAACCCCTACCTGCATTTGTATAGGATAGTTGGCAATAAAGATATAACAGTAAACTACTGCCCCCATCTACACCCCTAGGATGGAAGTGGAGCTGCAGGTAATGGTGGTCTCGTGGCTGAAGTAAACTGTTTGATTCTGACCTCCGGTGCTGTAAATGTAGGGTTTGCACATTCTTCCTGTGACATGTGGGTTTTCCTCTGGTTTCCTCTCATATGCTAAAGATTTGCTGGTTGTTTGGATGATTGGCTGCTATAAATCACCACAGTGGGTGGTAAGAGAATCAGGTTTGTGTTAATTGAGGGAAAGGTTACAGGGAAATAAATGAGAATGGAAATGATGGGATTACATTGAGAACCGGCAGGGACTTGATGGCCATGTACGGTTTCGTGAGGCATACAATCAGAAAACAGGATGCTTGGAGACAAGATTTTGTGAAACAGGTGCTCTGCTTCCAATCTTGTTTATTAGTACTTTGCACAGGAGCCTTAGGCATGTGCCACTTCTATTCATTTTAGACAATTTTGAAGGCATCCTTTTCAAGGGAGACTTTTTATTTTGTTTAAATTCTACTCGTCGTGTTGGCTGGATTTAAAATTTCTCTACAATTTGGACACATATTAATATGGTTGATTTTTAGATAAAGACCAAGTGGTGGAATAACTCAGTGCGTCAGGCAGCATCTCTGGAGAACATGGATAGGCGACTTTTCAGGTTGGGACTTCTTCAGACTGATTGTAGTGGGGCGGAGAAAGTTTGAAGAGTGGAGGGGCAGGACAAATCCTGGCGAGTGATAGGTGGGGGGGGTTGATAGGCAAATGGTTTGACATAGGCCAGAGATGAAAAGACAAAAGGTGTTAATTATGAGGCCAGGGGACACAATGTAGGTGGAGGGAGAAGGTAAAGGGAGAAATGGGTGCAAGTCAAGGTGGGATACAGAGGAGGGGTAGGGAAACAGAATTGTGAACAATGGTTGCAAGTTGCTGTAGGATACAAGTGTATCACTTAAGACTTTTATATCACAAATTTCACCAAATTGCTTATAAACATTGAATTCCTCCTTTCAGACTGGCATCATCCATTATTTCTTCATTGAGGACTGGCAATATGTGAATGAATATCGACATTCAGTCAGTATTCGTAAAGTTTTCCCTGATCCCACTGGAACCAGAATGGCATTCATTGATGACAAGAGTGATGGGTTTGTCTATTGCCCAGTAAGTGCCATTCTTTTCAGTATCCTCGGACATCGTAGCATTGTGAACTTATTGTACTATTTTAATTATCCTCCTTATCTTTATATATTATAGACATTCTTTAAAGGGAATTGTGATGCCAATAGCATTTTATTAATAAAAATTAAGATATTCTTAATGTGATCATTTCACTAGTAAATATTCAGCTTAATGGCAACATCTCAGTTACCTAAATCTTGTATACTGAGGGACACTTGTTTTTATAGTGCAGCTTATTATAATTCTCAAACAAAGCATTCAAGATTCTAGATGTGTTTTTTTTTAATAAGTGGATTTGATTCTCATTAACCTTGTTCTTTTAAAGGTGAATGATAGTGTATATGAGATCCCGAATTTTCCAACAACTGTCAGAAGCATCCTCTGGGAACACTTCACAATGGATAAAGGAGTCTTTATTGCTTATGATGATGATAAAGTATATACCTATGTCTTTCACAAGGGCACAATTCAAGGTAATGTATTTGTGCATGAATAAAATACAAAGTTTTCATGCTGTACTCCCATTGCCATCCTTACTCTCAGGAATAAAATTTATCAGAAACATCAATAAGGGAAGTACAATAGCAACTGTAGTGTGTCCAATAAAACGTAATATTAATTCATACCTATTCTGCCTCCCTACTACAATGAATTATCAGCTAACTGGAAAAGTTGGTTTTGTTTCTTCTTTACGGTGCCTTGATGTGCCAACATTATGATTGCATACTATATGGGGCTTTCTTTCTAGATTTTCATTTAATTTTTGCATAATACCTTTACTGCAATTTTCTCACTGCTGTAGTTGAGGAATAAAGTCCTTGGTTGCTGACTTAAGAGTCAGGTACTTATGTTAATAGTAAAAAAAGCAGTTATATATTTTATTTCCAGTTTTGTGTCTGATTTGCTTTTCTATTGAATTTGGGGGAGAAGGTGGGGGGATATCTTTCTGTAACTTCGTCCAAAGCACAACAGAATAGCTTAACAACAAGTGCACATTTTCTGTGCCTATACTGCTTAATCCTTTTATTTATTTTGGATACATTCATCAAATCTCCTCTCAGTTTTCACACTTTTGAGAATATGACCTTAGTTGTTCCAGCGCTTCATCACAACTCAGTCTCATGATTTCTGATATGATCTTAAATTTGTTGAATTCCATTTGTACTTTGTCTGTAGTTGAGCATTATATTTTTTTCTGTTGAAAGGAGCCAGAAGTATAAAATCAGTATCAGTGGACAAATAAACAAAGTACCAAATAGCACAGAACAGCAAATGCTTGGGTTCATTTTAATGAAGTGCTTAAAGAAGGAAGGGAAATGGAGAAATGTATCAGCATAGGAAAAGAGAGGTCTGGAAATCTAAAGGCATGCTTAGCACTGAAACGAGAGTAGGAGAAAAGATGCCACTATTAGAGAAATGTAGAGTTCCTGGAGGTTATAAGAAGAGGAAAGCTGGAGTTATGGTAAGGAGTAAGAAACTCACAAGATTGAACATCAATGCTAGTTCTAGAGGAGAATTGTGCCTTTAAGAACCTTTGTGAGGTATAGTCAGTGTAAGAAACAAGGCAACTAGTTGTGTGGAGAAAGCTCCCATTAGTAATAACCAGATAACCCACTGGAATAATTTGATTGAGGGATTATTGCCAGAATAGCAGGAGAACTCCCTGCGCTGCCTCAAAAGAAACACTGTCTAATATTTAATATTTCTGAATGATGGCAATGTAAATAATGAAGCACTTGTAAGTTATTGCACTAAAATGTTTTTTTTAGACTTCCTTGCTCAAAGCCGTGGATTAGGACTTTAATCTGTAACTTTACAGTTTGGATGAGAGAATATGCTTGATACTGTGCTTAATAGGATTTGGTGTGAAAAATTGTGTGGAAAGCAGTGTTTTCGATCAGCTCTTAATTTCCATGGCCATGTGAGCAATATTGTTATAAAAGTGCACATTATAAGCAGCAGGTAGATAGTGGTAGATTTATGTACAGAAGTGGAGGCATGTTGTTTCTGTCATGGAAGAGTTTTAGGATTTAGAGCTCAATTCATGGTTGATATGAATGCTGAGACTAAGACTAGTCTGGTTCAATTTGAAATAGTGCTTATGAAAATAAATAGAATTCTTCACAAGTATGTGAAGTTTGTAGCAGAGATTGAAGGCATTGGCATCAGCCTTGATGGGAGGGGGGGGTGGGGGGAATTCTATTCACTCAACTGGATTGATAACATAGGTTATGAAGCAATTAAGGGAAGACACTGTCAGTTGTCAGCCTTAATTTGAAAGTTAGCCTCGTATCTATGCATAATGTTAGCAAGGGCAATGTACAAGTGATCAAAGGAAGAGGCCTAAGGATAGTTCCTTAAAGGGCACAGAAAATACAAAGGTGGGAAGATATGTTGTTGTTTGAGGTACTCTAGCAATGATTGATACATTATAATGGAACCAAATAAAAACTCTTCTACAAATGTGGTCATCTAATACGAGTTGTGAAGGATATTGTGGCGAACTGCATCAAAGTTGGTGTAGAGGCTGATGAACTTGGGGACAGATAGTGTATTGTCCTGATCATACGATGCCATTTATGCCAAGGCAGATACTGTCGACTTACACCTTTTGCCTCCACAGATGTTACTTGACCCTCTGAATCCTTCCATCCATCACACTATTTTTGTTCCAGATTCCAGTCTCTTTTGGCTTCAGGATAGACACTTGACATGAGAGGTTAATTATGCAAGTGTTCACTAGGTGCACTTGGTATTTGGGATCTACGTGTTCAAGGATTAAAGAGAGGAAATGGAGAGCTCTCACAATGCAAATCCAAAGTATCCTTTAGTGTCTTGACCGTTTTGATCTAATCATTCACTTTTATATGCTTTCAAACCAGACTGAGTGGTTTACCATTTAAAATGTTCCATAAACTAATTCTAGTAATTTCTCTGTTAATGATTTTGTGAAATCTTATGATAGCATTTGCTTAATTCACAGGGTCCAAGGTCATACTGGCTGGTGGCACTAAACTTCCATTTTCTCACAAGCCACTGTTGTTGTATAACGGGGAGTTAACCTGCCAGATGCAGAGTGGGAAAATCAACACTACTTTCTTAACCACGCACTCTTTCCTCAGTGGATTGAAGGATCTTGGAAGTAATGACCTTCAATCAGTTTTAACCCAGAGTTTAATGCTGAAAAGGTGGGATACGTTTCGTAAACAATAATAAAGACATGCCCGTGGAAATTAATTTAATGAAAAATTTAAACATTTCGAATTGTCACTTTTAATCAATGACAGAGTGATTTATAATGATGCTAATAGATTTTGAAATGAAGTTCCAGACTATTTTACTCATACTTTTGAGCACCACTGCCACAAAAGAAATTTAATTGACTTTGATAAGATGGTGACTGCTTTCTCTAAATCCGTCTAAGATAGAGAGACTCTCTGTGATGTTGGAGAGAGACTTCTAAATTGTTGACACAATGATGATGAAGGAGCAGCAATATTTTTGTGTAGTTTGGAGATACAGCACGGAAACAGGCTCTTCAGCACACTAAGTCTATGGCAACCAGCGATCACCCATAGACTAGTTCTATCCTACACACTAGGGACAATTTACAGAAGATAATTAACCTACAAATCTGCACGTCTTTGGAATGACAAAAACTGTGTGACTTAAGAGGAAACCTGCAGGTGGAAGTGTTCCCATATGTCTGTTGCCCTCATCGTTCTACTGAGAACATAGAACAGTACAGTACATGAACAGTCCCTTCGGCCCACAATGTCTGTGCCGAACACAATGCCATGGTGACTTGGTATGGTCATCAGGGCCTGGGGTAAGGTCAGAGATCGTGTACATGGATGAACCATAATCAAGTAAGTGGCTGGAGTGGCTTGATTGAGTGAGGAGAGTTAGAGGGTCACAGGACAGTGTTGGATTGTTTGGATTGGAAGATTATAAAGTTGAGAATGGAGAGTCTTGGGAGCTATAGTATTTGGGATATCAAAGGACTGGGTGGAGCTCAGAGCATTTGATTTGTTGGGGAGGTGGGGGGGGGGTGGTGTGAGTAAGGAGCACTGTCAGTGACATAGGGGTGAGGGACTTGAGGATTAAAATTAAGGATAAGATTGAGGTAAGATTCATAGAGTTGCAATTCATTGCTGTGCTATGGAGACCCAGTTGGTCCCCAGATAATCGATAATAAATGTTTCCAGGGCCATGCCTTCCTCCCTGGGAAATGTCGTAATTCAAGGCCTGAAAGCATACCTTGTACAATGATGTACAAAAACTGAATGTCTGAAATGGAGTCACACCTGGAAATAATTGTTAAAATGTTTTACTGCATGGTAATTATTATCTTTAATCTCATAGCACTGAGAAAACAAAAGCTCTGCACAATCTTATTTCTAGGCTAGCCTTTTGAGTCTTGAAATGACAAACAAGTTGCTTCCAAATGGGGACTCCAGTTTGCAACATAGTCTTAAATTGTTTCAACTATAAGTTCATCAGTCATAGAAGCAGAATTAGGCCATTATTCCCATGAAGTAATTCAATCGTGGCTGATCTATCTATCCCTCTCAACCCTATTCTCCCCATAACCTTTGACACCCTTACTAATCAAGAACTGGTCAATTTCCACTTTAAAAATACCCAATGCCTCCACGGAGGTCTGTAGCAACGAATTCCACAGATTCACTACTAAAGAAATTCCTCCTTAATTCTTTTCTAATGGAATGTCCTTTTATTCTGAGGCTGCGCTCTCTGGTCCTAGATACTCCCACTGGTGGAAACAACTTCTCCACATCTACTCTATCCAGGCCTTCACTAAGTTTCAATGAAGTCCCCCCTCATCCTTCTAAACTCCAGCGAGTACACACCCAGAGCCGTCAAACATCATACATTAATCCAATCATCCCCGGAATTATTCTCGTAAACCTCCTCTCGACCCTCTCCAACGGCAGCACATCCCTCCTCTGATATGGGGCACAAAACTACTCACAATAGTCCAAATGCGGTCTGACTAATGTCTTATGAAGCCTCAGCATTACATCCCTGTTTTTATATTCTAGTCGTCTTGAAATTAATGCTAACATTGCATTTGTTTTCTTTACTATTGATTCAACTTGCGAAATATCCTTTTGGGAATCCTGCACCAACACCTGCAAGTACTTATGCACCTTTGATTTCTGAATTCTCTCCCCATTTAGAAAATAGTCTATGACTTTATTCCTCCTACCAAAGTGCATGGCCGCATACTTTGCTATGTTATTGCTGCTCCACTGTCATTTCTGCCAGGGTCCCTCTCCAATCAATCTTAGTCAGTTCCTCCCTCATGCCCCTGTAGTTATCTTTACTCAACAGTATTACCGACACATCCGTTTTCATCTTCCACCTCTCAAACTGCAGGTGAAATGTTATCATATTATGGTCACTACCTCCTAGGAGATCCAATCAAATCCAGAATTGCCTTTTCCCTGTGAGGCTCAACTACAAGCTGCTATAAGAAGCCATCTAGTGGGCACTCTATAAATTCTTTACTTGGGATCCAGTACCAACCTGATTTTCCCAGGCATATTGAAATCCACCATGACCACTAACATCGTCTTTCTTGCATGCCAATTGTATCTCCTGACATAATTTGTATGCTGGCTACTGTTCAGAGACCTGTATATAAGTCCTATCAGGGGCCTTTTATCCTGACTGGAAGGAGGAAATTTTCATTAAGATTGTTTACAGATGACATTACTTTTTAGACTACCTTTGGGCCAGAGATTCTCAAATTAATTGTTGTCTTCCATTGTTATGCTGGCTCAATTTAACACACACTTCGATCTGAAATGTTCCTGATCTCAGGACCTTGGCTCTAAAAGTACACCGTGCATTTATCTATTTGGATCATGCTTGGCATTCGTATCATTCTGACTTCAGATTATTAATCTGTGTTCAAATTTTCTTTTATCCCATGCAGGTTTACTGAAGCGTGGGATGTGTGCAATATGCTTAATGATCCTGCAACATGGACGGAGCTAGCACGCGCTTGCCTCCACCACATGGAGGTGGATTTCGCAATACGTGTCTATCGAATGATTGGAAATGTAGGAATGGTCATTTCATTGGAGCAGATCAAGGTTGGTTCTAATGAGGTTGAATGAAAATATTGATTACGAATATTTATGTTCTTATTTGGAGTCATATTATTCATAATAAGAATATGATTATGGGAAAAGATTTTTATTTTAACATGTCTTCATTAAAGTTTATTTTTTAAAGCCTCAGTGATGCACAAAATAGATTATCTTGGAATGTTGTCAACAGCAATAGCTCAGTGAAGTGAAACGGAAAAATGTTAGAAGCAGGTCACGCAACATTAGTGGGGGCAAAAACAGATTTATCGTTTCAGGCCAAGGATCCTTCATTAGAACTGGAAAAGTGTGAAGGCAAGCTTAGTTTAAATTACAGAGATGGAGAGAGGCATATAGAATAGAGGGAATATTAATTAGAGTGAAACCAAAGCTGTTAAGTTAATAATTGCATTAAATAGGAGTTGGAGACCAAGGAGAAAACTGGAACAAATTGAAAAAAGATACAGCCACAGCTGTGGAAAGAGAAAAAGAACATGTTGTTCAATTAAAATTAAAACAAAACTGCCAATGCTGAAAAACTGAAATAAAAGCAGGGGACGCTTAAGCTGGTCAGGAAGCATTTGTGGAAAGAGATGCAGAGTTAACGTTTCAGGTCAACGATCCTTCATCAGTTCATATCGAATATTCCTTTTCAATTCTGCTCTAATGAGTGCTTTTAGCATTTTCTGTTTGTATTCTGGCAGTATTTAATATTAAATCCCAAAGACTGCAATTTGGAAAATGAGGAGCAGTTCCTTTACCTTGCATTAGACAAACCTGGAGCAATGTCAGAGCTTGAAGATGGAGAAATCAGAGTGGGTGTATGACAAACAACTAAAGAGATAGGTGACTGAAAGCTCAGGACAGCCCTTCCAAAGGGGTCATCCAGTCTCCATGGTTTCTCCAATATAGGAGAGACTATATTGTCAGCATTAAATACAATACAGTGATCTAGAAGAAGTTCTTCACTTGGAAGGATTGTCTGTGTCCCTAGGTTGTGGGAATGAAACAGTTAAAACAACCAACACATGCTGCATGCCCTGAGATTGCAGAGGACAGAAGGGAATTGATTGGTGCAGATGGAAGAGTAGACCAGGGAATCATAAGGGCCAAAGGAACCATGTCCTTTTTCTGGCAGAGAGGAGAGAATGGAAATGGAGGAGTCATTTCCTTTAAACTATGTTGGGAAAGATATGGTTAAGGAGAAAGGAAGAAATATTGAAGGCAGTGGTGTGGAAAGTCTCATAATTGGAGCAGATATGAAAAGAAAAAAGAAACTGGGAGATTGGAATGGAGTCTTACCTGAAAGCAGGGTGGTTGCTAGAGATGGGTCAGCAACTGATATCCATAGTAAGCCACCAGCTCCCACTTTAATCTTGACTGCACAATCTCCCAATCTACTTCCTGTAAAAGCTTCATTCTATTCTCATGATTTCTCTCTTTCCATCATATCTACCCTGATAATCCAACTTTCTGTAGGAGTGTTGATTAAGTTATCTTTTTTTCTTAACTGTGGCTTCTCTTCCTCCATAGTTGTCAAGGCTCTGAACTGTGTCCATTCTATTTCCCATACCTCTTCTTGCAGCAGAATAAGTAGAGGCCTATCTTTGTCCTCACCTTCCACTCAGGGCATAGCGGTAGAGTTGCCACCTGAGACCTGGGACTAGGAGTGCTGCCTGTACAGAGCTTTACGTTCTCGCTGTGACCGTGTTGGTTTTCTCCGGGTGCTCCGGTTTCCTCCCACATTCCAAAGACATGCAGGTTCATTGGCTTCTGTAAATTATCCCTAGTGTGCAGGATAGAACTAGTATATGGATGATTCTTGGTCGGCACGGACTCAGCGGGCCGAAGGGCATCTTTCCACGCTGTATCTCTAAATCAACTTATGGACATCTATCATAAAACCCATTTGTTATGGAACGATGGCTGGTAATTGTCACCTTGACAACTTGACATTCTTTCATAGATATTCCCTTTTTTCTCTGCACTCGTTTCTCTCTTTGCAACTTAAATATGCTTGTTTTCTAAAGCCAACTCTGCATCTCTCCTATTTGATGCTACCTAACTTTTTTTTAAATTCCAACATTTGCATGATTTTATATTGACTCAAAGTGAATTAAATTGGGCCGTTCATGTATATCTGGTGCACCTAATTTCTTTGAATAGGCCACTACCTTTCGATAAGATTCAATATACGTCCTCCCCAGGTTATGAAAGGATTCAGCTCCTGAGAACTGTTCATACCCAAACATTTCGTAAATCGAAAATTAGATTCAAACATGGGCGAACCTAGGGCATTGTGTATTTAAACTAGGGTGTTTATCTCAACCATTCAGATATTGTCACAAACTATGTTCTCATATAGCACGGTAGCGCAGCGGTAGAGTTGCTGCTTTACAGCGAATGCAGCGCCGGAGACTCAGGTTCGATCCTGACTACGGGTGCTGCACTGTAAGGAGTTTGTACGTTCTCCCCGTGACCTGCGTGGGTTTTCTCCGAGATCTTCGGTTTCCTCCCACACTCCAAAGACGTACAGGTATGTAGGTTAATTGGCTGGGTAAATGTTAAAAAAAGAAGAATGTTAAAAAAAAAAATTGTCCCTAGTGGGTGTAGGATAGTGTTAATGTACGGGGATCACTGGGCGGCACGGACTTGGAGGGCCGAAAAGGCCTATTTACGGCTGTATATATATGATATGATGATATGATATGATAAGATGCCTCCCACCTCACAGCAGCCATCAAATCCATCTGGCCACTCTCCCAAATGCTCCATCATGTGTATGGGCCGTATATAGGTATATGTAACCTGGGAGGTCTTTATCGTCTAGTAATTGATATCTGTATCTTTTTCTAATTTTATCACTCAAAGATGAATTTCTAATTGCAGTTAAATTTGACCATTATTTTGAAGTGCTGTGACAGAGTGAAAGAAAAGTAACTTTGCACTAATTATACCAGTTCAGTGCTTAATTTTGTGTTCTATACATCAGAGATATTCAGTTTTGTTCTATACATCTCAGAATGTTGAATGGAAGGAATCTCTTTACACTTGTATCAGTTTTTTTCACAAAATGGTGAATTATGTAGCCTGCTAATAGGACTTTGATAGTTAGAAAGAGTCAATGCTAATGGATTACCTGCGAGAGAAAGGCTTTTTCTAATGTCTGAGACAAATAAACAAAGAACTGCAAGTGCCAATGAATTAGAAACTAGGTGAGTATAGTAAGATATTCTTGCTTATTCCTCCCATTTCATGCATTTCTTCTCTTAAAACAAAAGATATCTTGATCAGGCAATAAACACTTCCAGCCCACGTCACTTGAGTGTCACATTCAGCTTATCTGATTTTCTACTCTAGGTCATGATTACAGTGGCAAATCTGATATTGAAGAGTTGGCTGTTAAATGGAAAACCACATGGAAATTGCATTCAGATATGTTTAGTAAAACATAATCACCAGACTTCATATCTGTATATATTTTTTATTATCTTCCTAGCTAATTTAGGAACAGATACCATCAGGGTAATTAGTTTTTTTTGCAAACTAAGTTAAGCAATGAGAAAAAGATTTTAAAAGTTAATAGGATACATTAACAAGTACTTTAACTGCTGTATCCCTTGCCAAAATTGGTTTCTGTTAGTGCCATATTATTAATCTTTTAGGGAATAGAAGACCACCATTTACTTGCTGGACATCTGGCCATGTTTGCAAATGAATTTAATCTGGCTCAGGATCTGTATCTGTCTTCTAGCTGTCCAATTGCTGCTCTGGAGGTACGTTTACTGTTTTTATAGAAACCCTCAATCTTTCAACCTGTTTAATTTTTTAAGGTGCTGATGCTTTTATTTCATATGTTTTATGTTTCTTAGGGTGTTTAAAATATTGGTTCAAACTTGCAGAAGATGACTCTCAATATTCGCATTTATTATAATGTTTAAGAATATACAAAATATTTAAAATGTAAAAATATCCAGTATTGACTGGCCATAATCTAACAATAAATGGCAAGAAGACAATGATAGAAGTCCTCCCTAGTTACGACAGGGATCCATTCCTGTGAACTGTTCGCGACACGTAGAATTCGCATGTCGGAAATGTGGCCACAAACCGAATCTCCCCACAGAAGATGCCTGCAGCCTTGCAGCATGCAACAAATTTAATTCTACTAGACCAAGCGGACCCGTTGGGCCCAAACCTCTCCTGCATTGGTGCAGCACCCTCTCCTCCCCCGCTCTCCCCTCCTCTCTCTCCCCTCTCCTCCTCCCCCCCTCCCTCCACCCCCTCCCTCTCTCCCCTTCCCTTCCCCCTCCCCCACTCCATCCCCCTCAACCCCCCCTTATCCTCCCTCCTCCCCCTCCCTCCCTCCCTAGGAGATAGATTTAAATTTTAAAAATATAACTCCGATTTCAATTAAACTTCTTCCATTGGCACCAAAGGAACGACAGTAAGGTGGGCCTAAAATTGTTGCGCTATCATGTACCGTTTTGACTGTAGTTCAGTATCAAACAAATAAACAAACAAGAGTTTTAGTATATAGATAATATATATTGTAATCTAAAGCACTCTGTGAATACCAGCTCATTCCAAAATAATTATTGTTATTTTTGAATCATGGTGCAGATATTTTTACATTTTACTTCTTGAGTGACACACTTTTCATTGCACAGATGCGGAGGGATTTGCAACATTGGGACAGTGCTTTGCAGTTAGCAAAACGATTGGCGCCGGATCAAATTCCATTTATCTCCAAAGAATATGCAATTCAGCTGGAATTCACGTAAGTATAACAATGGACAGAGGGTCAGTGGTCCTTTTACAGTAAAAACTATAATTAATTAATAATAATAATTTATTTGAAAAAGGGACAATGTACATTAATTGACATTCAAACAAATGTAAATGTACTCGAGTTAGCCGAGAGGCTAGTTCTCATCGACAGTCCCTTAGCCTGATGTTGTTAGGCATCCTAGAAAAGAAATACAATACAATATGTGCAATAGTTAAAAACATAGTACATTACCATACAAAACAATACAGTTAATTAAAATGAGCAGACAAAACCCAAATAGTAGATGTAAAAATACAGTGTGAGTACAGTCTTAATTTAAAGTTTACATGTTTAAGTTTTAAAAGTCACATTCAAGTTGGATAAAACTAGCATCAGTGTTGACATTGTTGGTTCTCAATAAGCCATTTCTTGACGTTACACTTAAATGAATAATATGATGGGGACTCTCTAACTGATTGTGGTACTGAATTCCATTGATGTGATGCTCTGAAGGAAAAGATAGCCTGGCTAAATGCAGTTTTCCTGAATGGGATAGTGCAGTCCCCCCGAGCTGCACGTTGAGTAGCTCGGTTTGCAGTAGATTTGAAGTTGATGAAACCAGACAGAGGAGGAGGAACTAAACCATGCAGAATCTTATAAACTAAGCAGACATTTTTCTATTTGATGAGATTTTCACAGCTAAGCAGATTATATTTCTTTAGAATGTGGCAATGATAAAAACTGAATGGCTTCTTGTCCAAAGTTTTAAGTGCTTGTTTATATAATGATTCCAGTGATTTTATGGCTGTAGGGTGTGTATTAGACCAACTTATCAGACAATAGGTGATGTGAGAGAGAACCATTGAGGAACTATTGGTTCCTATTTAATGCCGTGCTGGTATACAGTTTGTCATTGTACACCAAATGCTTTTTTTCCCCAGTAACTAGAATTTGCAGATTGTTTGCAATAAAAGTTATAGTTTTTCCACTTTTCTGCAAGTAGTTCATCCTGGTCAGCATGTGTTATGTATTAGCAGAAACAGTGTGAGCTGCTGACTGGGAACAAATTACTTGCATGGAGCAACCACTTTTCCACATCTGCTTTTTTTTTGCATGTAAATGCAGCTGTATTTTGCTTACAATTCTAATATTAAAATTTTCAATGCACATAAAATACATTGTTCGTGTGGGGGTGTTGAAAAAAAGTGTAAAAACTATCTCATTTTACCTACAACTACATGTTCTGTTATATATGAATAAAATTATAATGTGTCACAAATAGGCCCTTTTGCCCAACTTGCCCACACCAGCCAACCTGTCCCAGCTACACTAGTCCCACCTGCATGCGTTTGGACCATATCCCTCCAAACCTGTCCTATCCATGTACCTGTCTATCTGTTTCTTAAATGTTGGGTTAGTCCCTGCCTCAACTGGTAGCTTGTTCCATACACCCACCACCCTTTGTGTGAAAAAGTTACCCCTCAGATTCCTATTAAATCTTTTCCCCTTCACCTTAAACCTATGTCCTCTGGTCATCGGTTCACCGATTCACTGGCGGCGATACTCCAGCACCGTCTTTTGTAAATTAGCACCTGCAGTTTCTAGAAAGTGCTTTGTAACATTGATAATATTGTGGAGAACTAAAGGGTTGTGCAAGGGTTGTGTATTTATGATACCGAAGCAGTAGAAACAAGAACGGCAGATGCTGATTTATATGAAAATTAGGCACAAAGTGCTGGAGTAACTCAGCAAGTCGGGCACCATCTCTGGAGGCAAAGGATAGGTGATGTTTTGGGTCATAGTCATAGAGTGATACAGTGTAGAAACAGGCCCTTTGACCCAACTTGTCCACACCAGTCAACATGTCCCAGCTACACTAGTCCCACCTACCTGCGTTTGGTCCATATCCCTCCAAACCTGGCCTATCCATGCACCTGTCTAACTATTTCTTAAACGTTGGAATTGTCCCAGCATCAACTATTTCCTCTGGCAGCTTGTTCCATACACCCATCAACCTTTGTGTGAAAAGGTTGCCCCTCAGATTCCTATTAAATCTCTTCACCTTAAACCTATGTCCTCTGGTCCTTGATTCACCTACTCTGGGCAAGGGACTCTGTGCATCTACCCAATCTATTTCTCTCATGATTTCATACACCTCAATAAGATCACGCCTCATCCTCCTGTGCTCCAAGGAATAGAGTCCCAGCCTACTCAACCTCTTCCTATAGCTCAGAACCCTCTAGCCCTGGCAACATCCTTGTACATCTTCTCTGTACCCTTTCCAGCTTGATAACATATTTCCTATAACGGTGCGCAGAACTGAACACAATCGTCTCAATGAACAGCATCCTCTAATTGTTAAAATTATGCTTTTTGTCACATTGACGAATCTGTGTTTTTCAGGGGTGACTATGTGAATGCACTGGCACATTATGAGAAAGGCGTGACTGGAGATAATAAGGCAAGATATCAATTAATTTACCCTGCTTAACGGTAAACGCAAGAGCATTATGCTATTGCATAAATGGACTTTAACCACCTGGTATTATTTTCCTTCTATAATATGCAAATCAACAGAACAGATTTAACAAAGTCCCACATACAAGACTGGTGCACCTAGTTGTGGCATTAGAATTAAATGAGTTAATGACAACATGGATTAATGATATGGCTCAAGGTCAAAATGCAGAGAGTTATGGCAAATGGTTGTCACGCGCAAGCAGAGGGACTGAGGTGTGTAGATGCATAAATCTTTGAAAGCGTAAGGAAATGTCAAGAAAGCTGTTAGTAAAGAATTTGTTATCCTGACTTTCATAAGTAAAGTACATAAGCAGAAAAATCAATTTGAAAGTTTATAAAATGCTGGTTAGGTCCTACCTGGATTATTGTAATCAACTCTGGTCATATTATGTTTAAAAGTGCTTGAAGGTCATCAAGAGAGTGCTGAAGAGATTTACTGGAATGGTACCAGGGAGGAGAGATTTCAGCTGTCAGTTTAATATGGAGTAGCTGGGACTGTTCACCTTGGAGCAAAGAAAATTGAAGAGAATTATGACTGGTTTGAATGAGATAAAATGGGGATACTTGCTATTAGCAAATGGTTCAAGGACCAGGAAAATTTAAAGTTTTAGGCCTGATATACAGGAAAAACTGTGGAAGTCTTTATTCTGAAGGTGGACACAAAAAGCTGGAGTAACTCAGCGGGACAGGCAGCATCTCTGGAGAGAAGGAATGGGTGATGTTTCAGGTCAAGACCCTTCTTCATCTTCAATGATCTAAAAATGTAGAGGAAACTGTCAGTTATGGGTTTCAAAAGGAAATTGAGGAGGAATTTGAAGGAAAATAATTTGCCTGTCTGTGGGAAAAGAACAAGCAAATGGGAATGAATGGAACAATGTACTGGAAACCTCCCAGGGCTTGGCAGGCTGAACGACTTCCTTTGGAGCTGTATCAATTCCACAATTCTAAATGCTGAATATTCCCAGTCAATTTTCATTGATAATCATATTAAATATTCAAAGAATATCAATGTACTAATCATACATGATGGTACTGAAAAATTGAATGTGATTGTGCGAGCCATTTTGCATTTATTAGTTATTTTTGCTTATTAATATTTTTACCCTGTATCCTGCTGTAGTTTGGACACTATAGAGTTAATGCAATGCTTACGTAGGGGCTGGGCGGAGCTAATTGATAGACGAGAAGCTGGCCGTTACATCGCCATTATGCTGTATGCTTATCGCTGACCCGGTCGATGTAGCAGCCAGCTTCTCGTCTATCAATTAGCACCCAAGCTGCCACTTGCATAGACCGGGTCAGCGATAAGCATAACGACTCGAACAAATATAAATAACAGAGATCCTCCTTGACGTATGAACAGTTAGTCTTTATTTTGGCGGTGCAATAAACATATTGGCATATCTCTTGTCATCGACTGTTTATTGATTTGCTAGGTAAAATTCCATATCTTACCACAGTTTATGTGATCGATACGAACTGCCAGATCTAACTTCGGCGGAGTCTGTATTAATCTTCTTGTTAATAAGATCTTACAACCGATTACATCTTAGCTAATAAATCTTTTGGCGGAGCCTTTGGCTGAACCTCTGTCAGCACCTCCCGGCTCACACACACCCTGCCAGCACATACCCAAACTGCCAGCTCTCAAGCTCCGCCCAGCCCCTACGTAAGCATTGCATTAATATAGTGTCCAAACTACAGCAGGATACAAGGTAATAATATTAATAAGCAAAAATAACTAATAAATGCAATATGGCTCCTACAGTGATATTAGGATTACATTGACAGCTGGCTTTCCCCATCAATACCAGGGACTACACTGTCCAAGAAGTGCTTTTGAAGCGTCTGAATGTACAGTGTAATTAAAAGTCAATTTTTTCTGGTTATCTTAATCTGTTTTTGTTGTACAAAAATCCAGTAAATATTTTAGTGCTTTCTTATAATTTGCTATATTTACACCCACATAATTTAAACCAAAACAAAACATGATTAGTGAAAAGAAAATCAATTTGATTTCTTGATTAAGCAACTTGCCACTTTTCATTTAGTTTGCATATTTTAGTTTTGCCTCTTCCACATTTTCTTTCTCTTTTCAAAATGCATAGTAGGTGTTGATTGTCCCTTGAAGGTGATCATTATTGAATGTGCAGTCAAAATCAGCTCATAACTAAAGGGAATGAACTGCAGAGCATTTGAATGTTCTTGGGAATTAAGTAGGCATGTGGCAAATGATATTCAGTCCAGGAACCTGAAAGGTTGGGGCAAATTGAAGGAGATCCAATTAAATGGAAAGCAGACAATCGACATAAAAAATGAGAGACAATAAATGAGAGATCAACAATAAATTAAATGTATCCATCAATGCTCAGTGGTGGTGAATAATAACTTTACATTGGGCCAAATACTATATAGTCACAGTTCTGTAGTACATGTATTGCATCAATTGAGGAAATACTGTAAAGATCAATCGGAGTAATGAGGGAAACGAGAAACTGAATTATAGGTTTAACGGACAATGCGTAAGTAGACAGTGACTCACAGGAAAAGGCAAGGTTGAGTAGAGATGAGATATTTGTTCTTTGGATTCTAATAACCTGGATGATGTAGAGCATGACAAACTGTTTAACTATGTTCAGAATTATAGAACCAGAGGATGTAGAAAAATTATTTAACCTTGTCTGGTGGTAGAAGCAGAGATGGTCAAAGGGAAAACATTTTAAAACTAAGCCAGAGGTGGAATACTTCAGTAAAAGATTAATCAATGTATAGAAAAAAGCTCATGGTGGTCAAAAATGGTAGTGTAAATTCGTTCAAATAGTAATCTTAAAATAACCTGGTTATTTGTAACATTCAACCTGTGATTCGTCCTATTCTTTTTATCACAGAATCCCATGTTGTGGAATAATTGACATGAATAATTTCTCTGGTGTCCTCCCACATTCTAAAGACGTGCTGGTTTGTAGGTTAATTGGCTTCTGTACATTTTCCTTAATGTGTAGGACTGAACTAATGTAAGGGTGATTATGGTTGACGCAAACTTTGTGGGCAGAAAAACCTGTTTCCACGATGTGTCTTTTTAAAATTAATTGTAAATGTATTGATTGTATCTGTAAAAGTTTTTTTCTAAAAATACTTGCTTCCCCTCTGCAATCCTGCCAGCCTTGTCACTTTCTGTGATGTTTTCTGTGCAGTTCTTCCAAACTCAATCATTCTGCCCATCAACACATTTCTGCTTCATTGTATGCCTATCTAACAGACCTTCTCCATGCTAATTATTATTTACTGGTTTCTTCTTTTCTGCATAGTACCTCGACCATGACGAAAATTGTTCAGCTGGAATTGCAAGAATGTCAATACGCATGGGTGATATTCGACGTGGAGTCAACCAGGCCATCAGACACAACAGCAGAGTTTTGAAAAAAGACTGTGGTGCTCTTCTAGAGAGCATGAAGGTATGAAAAGATCTATTGACAAGTCAGTTCTTGTATAACTACAAGCATTAGCAAAATTGTCATTACACTCAAGTAGCTCAAAAGGACTTTTGGTATTCTTGATGTTGTGGTTTAGTTTATTGGCGTCCAGAGAAAACAATCCAAATCTATCCAAACTCTCCCTGTAGCTGATAGCCTCTAATCCAGGCAGCATTCTGGTAAAGACTCGACATCTTTCCTGTAATGGGGCGACCAGAACTGCACGCAATATTCCAAATGCGGCCTAACCAATGTCCGAAAGAGCTGCATTATGACTTCCCGACTCTTGTATTTAATGCCCTTTGCAATGAAGGCAGGCATATCACATGCCTTGTTTACCACCCTATCTACTTGTATTGCCACCTTTAGTGAGCTATGAACTTGGATTCCAAGATCCCTCTGCACGTCCGTGCTGTTAAGGGACTTGTATTCTGTAGAAACAAAGAGCTGTGGATGCTGGTTTATACCAAAGTGCTGGAGTGACTCGGCGGGTCAGGCAGCATCTCTGGAGAAAAAGGATGGTTGATGTTTCAGGTCATGAAACTTCTTCAGACCAGGATGTGCAGAGGGATCTTGGAATCCAAGTTCATAGCTCATATGATATTGCCTATCTTCATTGCTAAGGGCATTGAATACAAATGTCAGGAAGTCACGATGCAGCTTTTATATATATCTTTTATATACACCGATCAGCCAAAACATTATGACCACCTACCTAATATGCTGTTGGTCCTCCGTGTGCCACCAAAACCGCGCCAATCCGCGGAGGCATGGACTCTACTAGACCCCTGAAGGTGTCCTGTGGTATCTGGCACCAAAATATTGGCAGCAGATCCTTCAAGTCTTGTAAGTTGCGAGGTGGAGCTGCCGTGGATCGGACTTGTTGATCCAGCACATCCCACAGATGCTCAATCGGATTGAGATCTGGAGAATTTGGAGGCCAGGGCCACACCGTGAACACTTCATCATTTTCCTCAAACTATTCCCGAACAATGTAGGCAGTGTGGCAGGATGCATTATCTTGCTGAAAGAGGCCACTGCCATCAGGAAATACCATTGCCATGAAGGGGTGTACCTGGTCTGCAATGATGTTTAAGTAGGTGACACGTGTCAAATTGACGTCCATATGAATGGCCGGACCCAGGGTTTTCCAGCAGAACATTGCCCAGACTATCACTCTCCCTCCACCTGCTTGTCGTCTTCCCACAGTCGGTTTGGACCAGACGGATAGCCTTCGTTGCCCTCGCGCATCGATGAGCCTTGGACGCCCAACACCCTGTCGCCGGTTTGTCCCTCCTCAGACCACTGTACTCACCACTGCTGACCGGGAGCACCCCACAAGCCTTGCCGTTTCAGAGATGCTCTGACCCAGTCGTCTGGCCATAATAATTTGGCCCTTGTCAAAGTCGCTCAGGTCTTTACTCCTGCGCATTTCTCCTGCAACCAACACATCAACTTCAAGAACTGACTGTTCACTTGTTGCCACCCCTTGACAGGTGCCATTGTAACAAGATAACCAATGTTGTTCACTTCACCTGTCAGTGATCATAATGTTTTGGCTGATCGGTGTATATCACAAACAACTGAGGTCAAAGCATAGCTCCCTACCGAACACCACTGGTCACAAACCCCCAGCTCGACTGACTCCCTGCCACCCCTACCCTCTTCTATTGGTGAGCCATTTCTGAATCCAAACTACCAAATCACCATGCATCCAATGAATCTAAATCTTCAGGATCAGGCTACCATCAGGGACCTTATCGAATGCTATATGGTAGTCCATGTAGACAATACCCACTGTCCTACCTTTATTATTCTCCTATGCCACCTCTTCCAAAATCTCAATTAAGTCAGTAAGACATGCCCTGCCTCATGCAAAGCCAAGCTGATTGTCCCTGATCTGTCCATTCTCTTACAAATGTGAGTAACTTCTATCCCAAAGAATCCTCTACAATAGCTTCCCTGTCACGATGAATCACATAAACCAAGCCTATAATTTCCTGGATTTCTGTACTTAACAGGAAATTCCTGTCCTTGTGCACTATAGTTCCCTGTTAATAATGCAGATCTAAATGAAATTGTAATACTGATCGAATAGAAATCCAGAACCATCACTCTATAAGTGTTTTTTACAATATAACATTATTTCATTTTCTCGCAGCAATTCTCCGAGGCTGCTCAATTATATGAAAAAGGACAGTATTATGAGAAGGCTGCATCTGTTTACATCCGTTGTAAAAACTGGTAAGAAAATGATTACAGATATATTACAGTTCGCTTTAAAATAAGTGATGAATTACTAACTCAAACATGTCTTATAAAGGGGAAAATAAGCAGAAATGGAAATGCTAGGCAATTTCAGCCAGTCAAGCACATCTGAGGAAATGGAAACCAGTTCATGTTTTTTTATTCTTGCCTATTCTAATAAAATTACCTTTTTTATTCCATTTGGGGTTAGAGAATTAGGTCCTTTCAACCTGATTGTCAGAAAGGGAGATACTGAATCCAGTTTTGCACCCTGTATTTCATAACAGCAAAGAAGAACACAAGCTAACATGTATGATAATAGAGCATACTTTAGCTATGCTGGACTGAGGAGATATAGAATGTCATCTCCTGGCAAGATGGGAGGAGTCCTGAAGTTGCTGCTGTACATTCCCTTGTTCTTGACTAAAAAAAACAATCATTGTAAAAGCCTGGAATTTTATCACCTATGTTGTTGGGGATCTTTAACTTGATTAGTTCATGTTTCAGGAGAACCAGAGGAAAAAAAGTGAGCTATTATTGATTCGGTGAATTAGTGATCTGAACACTACAAAAACGTTTCCCAAAATGTTTGTTCTCAGTGACTTTACCTCCTATTGCTCAAAATAGCCCAACTGCAGCAATGATATCAATAGATGCTTGGCAAATTTTGTAAAATAGATGTAAAGAAAATGGCCTATAAATTGTTCTATGTCTCAAAAAGACCATAAACCAGAACTGAACACAGAGCCATTGTTTTAAAAAATATATATTTTATAAAGTTAGTGAAGGAACTTGATTAGTAGATAACAAGTACAAATTGCGGGGGGCGGTATGGTAGGAACGGTTGGAGTTTTAGTTGAGAAGGAAATTGGTGCTATTCGGAAGGGTGGTGGACACAAGCAGCTGCAGGGAGGTGTACTCTAGCAAATGGGTCAGGTCCAGTTGTCAGTTCCTGAAATTGACTGAGGTAAAAATACAATAGATTGTTTAAAAATATATTATCTTATTTCAATATTGACTTGAGTAACTTTGGTCTTGCATGTTTCTTCAGTGAAAACATTTACATTGGGTACAGATATTTCAATTTTTTTTTTATACAGGGCAAAGATTGGTGAGCTTCTGCCTCATGTAACATCTCCTAAGATACATCTGCAGTACGCAAAATCTAAAGAAGCTGATGGCAGGTACTGTCATGAACAACTGAAATATAATTGCAGTAGGTAAAAGATATATAGGAAAACATATAGACCTGCAAGTCCTTCAAGGCTGTTCTAGCTTTAGTCATATCAAAATTAATCGTTATCTCAGTTTGTCAGCCTGTAGTTCATATTTCTTGATAACCTTGCCTAAAATAAAAATATATTGATTAATTGAACATTTCAGTTAACTCAGCATCTGCATCCTGTTCAAGAAAGACAGTCCATATTTTAACTGTTCTTACAATGTAACTTGAGTGGCTTGTTCTCATGGAAAACATTGTTTCCTGTCATGTGGGATGGCAGAATATTGGAGGTGGGGAGACAATTTTGTTCATTTAACATCGGATCCCTCCATTAGTTTCAACATCTTGCTTGGCATTTACTTGACTCTTCATGGAGAATGCAATTTTAATCTAACATATTGGACATAATGATGTGATATTGCAGGTTCTACATTCCCAAATTATTCTGCTGGTTATCAGTTACATTGTAATGTGAGCAGTGAATCAAATGGAAGTCTGTTGATATCCAGGTTGTTCTTCTATTTCATGAATCAAGTTGGAAATACCATTTAAATATTTACATTGTACCTAATTACACTGCATAATGTCTGAAGCCAAAGCTATTGGATGCAAAATGTACTTCTAACTTAATTCACATATGTACCACTTATTTAAATTTAATTTGGGTTATTTACCTGAGGTTTGTAGTAATTTTGAACCTCAAAATTAGTGAGTTGATGTCCTGTGGTAAATTCATATTTCAAAAATATTCCCAAGCCTTCTCCATCACTTCCAGATTCAGAAGAGGCTAGTTAGGAGTTGCTCTATTAACCTGTAATCAAAAGGTGGGCTGGTTGTTAAAAACCTTTAAGGAACTCTGCACCTCCATTTCACCAAAATTTCTATTTTGCCATGTAATTTAATTTAGTTTATATATACAGCATGGAAACAGGCACTTGGACCCTCCGAGTCCATGCTGCCCATTGCTCATGGTACAGTGGCGCAGCTGTAGAATTGCTGCCTTACAGCGCTTGTAGCGCCGGAGACCCGGGTTCGATCCCGAATATGGGTGCTATTTGTACGGAGATGGTAAGTTCTCCCCGTGACCATGTGGGTTTTCTCTGAGATCTTCGGTTTCCTTCCACACTCCAAAGATGTACAGGTTTGTAGGTTAATTGGCTTGGGTTTGTATACTTGGTATAAGTGTAATTTGTCCCTCGTGTGTGAAGGCTTGTGTTAATGTGCAGGGATCGCTGGTCGGTGTGGCCTCGGTGGGCCAAAGGGCCTGTATCCACGCTGTATCTCTAAACTAAACTAAACCTATGCACTAGTTCTACGTTATACCACTTTCGCATCCTGCACACTAAGGGGGATTTACAGAAGCAAATTAACCTACAAAACTGTATGTCTTTGGAATGTGGGAGGAAACCAAAGCACCCGGATAAAACCCACGTGGTCATAGGGAGAACGTACAAACTCCACATAGACAGAACCCATGGTCAGGAGTGAACCCCGAGCTGAGGCAGCAAATCTACCACAGTGCCACTATGCCTCCCCATGTAGGTCATGTGTCCCCAGCTGCAACAAACTCTTTGGGTTAATGGAGAGAACAGCAGAATCCATACACTGGCAGGGCTATTTGTGGGTGAGGAGGAACAAAAGTGCCCTTACCTCTTCTCCTTCCCCACCCTTTATCACCACAATTCAACAAGCTTGTTCTGTAAACCCTCTTACTTGTCTACTTCTTGACGTCATGTGTAATGGTAATTATTGGATAGAATTGGTGATAAATACTTTTATATCCAGTCTTCATTGCTGAAACTGTTGTCTTTACTTGGTAATTTATAATTGAACTGCATTCTTGTACACTTTTAGATATAAAGAAGCTGCAACAGCTTATGAAAATGCAAAAGATTGGGACAATGTAATTCGAATTCATTTGGATCATCTCAGTAATCCAGAAGAAGCTGTTCGTATCATCCGAGAAACCCAGTCAATTGATGGAGCCAAAATGGTAGCCAGGTACGCAATCTGCTATATTCAACTAAAATTATTTACTTATGTACAAATCTAGGATAATTGTGCCCCAATAGATTTCAGAAATGAAACTGTTTACACTAGTTACTACTTACAACAATCATACAAGAATCTTACAAGAATCACTATGCATCTTGGTAGAAACAATATGGACTTTGAGGACACAGACTGGAGCTTCATTGCAAAGCTTTCCTAGCACCTTGATTAATTAATGGAATATAAATGTATTATCAGAGTTGCTATTCTCTAAGTTAGGAGGTTAGACTGCCCACCTCCTCGGTTAGGCATACTGTAAATGATCCCATAACATTGCACATGGTTTCCTGCTTTCTATGTCAACATTCTTCTTTGCACCTACATATGCAAGATTGATTAAGTAAACATCAGAATTAATTGATAAATTAATTAGTGGGGGGGAACCTGTGAATGCAAAAGATACTAATTAATCTTTGGTATTTCAATTGTTGACCAGTTGCTATAATCAAGACTTAATAACACTAAAACTTTGAGCCGACATTAAGAAAAACTTAAGCTTCCTTAAGTTAGTGTTATAACAATAAAGAGGATTTTTGTTTAGGTTTTTCCTGCACCTTGGTGACTATGGCTCTGCCATTCAATTCCTGGTGATGTCCAAGTGTAATGATGAAGCCTTCCGACTCGCACAGCAACACAATCAAATGGAAATTTATGCTGACATCATTGGTAAGCCTACATGTGGGAGAGAAGGAACTGCATTGAAACCAGACAAAGCACAAACTTGGCACAGGTGTTTGTAGCAGCTTACCGTAATAGTTTCAGCAAAACATTGTTTCTTGAACAATGTAAAACCCAGTGGCCATATTGAATAAGAGTTGTCTAGAACAAATAAATGTATGGAAACAAAGAATAATTACAGTACAGAAGGTGGTTATTTGGCTTTTGACCCCGTGCCATTTCTTTGAGGCAGCAATGCAGTTAGTCCCATTCCATACACTTTCAATTTAGCCTTGCAGTATTTTTTTTCTTTCTGTATTCTGTATTGATTGCCTCTCAGAGTGAAAGAGGTAGATTCAATGTATTGCATGTGATAATCACCCCGTTTAAAAATGTGTTTTTCCTAATGGCTTTGGTCTTGTCAATCATAAATCTGTCATCTGGCTCTCCACTCATTTATAGACAGGTATAATTTTTCTTTATCTTCTCTTGTCTAAACCTCTTATTTCAAATACAACAAATATGTCTGTGCTCTTTTGCAATACCAATTCCAACTTCTTGAGCCTTTCTTGTATTACCTGTATAACAATGTGCACTGATCAACCTTCCTAAGTTCTCTCAAATTCCATTTTAATGTAGTCTCACGTAATAGCATTGAATGGCATGAGAATTGGCAATTTACTGATTATTAAAATTTTATTTCAAACCAACTGATGGCTGCAGATCAGAGGGCACAAATCAATGCTAATTGGTCTAAGGCAAAGATTAATAACAGAAGACAAAGTAATACTTCAAACTGTAGCAAATACATTTTCTCTTGCCTTTGATCATTTTTGATTTCTTCATCTCTAGGTTTTCTCCCAGCTGTTTTACCTTCATGTAATAGTTATTGTGTCGATGGCTAGTCGTTGAGACCAGTATTCCCAGCCAATTTTCTCCTGAAGGGTGAATTCTTACTGCAGGGATTCTGACTGTTTTATGTGCCTCTACACTCACTAATCTTGGCTAAAGATAATCTTATTTAGGCCTCTGAAGATTGCCCCCTAGGCTAATCTGATCCACATTGTGTACATTCATGCATCATTGTAGACAAATACATTGTTTTTTAAAATATTTGGACTTTAATGAATATATTTTTTTAAAGTTAAAAGCATTAAGGTATGGCAGGTAGCTTTGTTTAGATTCCAGTGCATGAAATTGCATCTCCTTTTCTGCAGGTTCTGGGGCCAGTAATGAAGACTATCAGAGTATTGCATTGTACTTTGAAGGTGAAAAAAAAAATTTCCTTGCTGGAAAATTCTTCATGCTTTGTGGCCAGTATACCCGAGTAAGTACATGCAGATTTATTTTGTGTTGTCTTTCTAGACCAGAATGTTTGAAATGGCTACAGTTGTAGGCAAGAGATGAGTTACAATTGGGTTTTCTATCCATTTCAGAGTTTGACAGTTTTTAGATAAAAAGATGATGCTATACAAATGTTCATGCATGTGAAAGAACCACAGTCGGGATGTGTAACGAAAGGTTAAATGTATTAAGCGGTATGATTAATAAGTTTGCTGAGATACAAATGTTAGTGCTGTAGATAGTGAGGGAGGTCGGCTATGGCTATAGCAGAATACAGATCGGATGGAAAGTTGGGCAGGATGCCAGCAGGTGGAATTTAATCCCAACAAATGAGAGCTGATGCATTTTGGGAAGTCAAGTAGGAGTAGGACATAAACTGTAAATGGTAGGGCATTGAAGAATGTTGATGAACAAAGGGAAGTGGAGGTTCAAGTCCACAGTTACCTTAAAATGGAAAAACAGTAGATAGGGTGGTGAAGGCATATGGCATGCTGTACGTATTGGGCATCGAATATAAAAAATAGGGATGTGGCATTGCAACTTTACAAAGAAACGTTGAGATTACACGTAGAATATCATGTGCAGCTCTGGTTGCCACACTAAAGAAAGATGTGGTTGTGCTGGTGATAGTGCAGACGGGTTTCACTAGGATATTGCCTGGATTGGAGGACTTTAACTATGGGATGAGATTGAATAGGCTGGTTTTTTTCTTCCCTGGATCAAAGGAAGCCGAGGGGTGAATTGATTTAGGTATATGAAATTATAAGCGGCATACACAGCCTGTTATTGCACTTTAAGCCCTGTAAAACGCTATGATTAGAAAAATAGTCTAAAATGCTGAATTGGGATTCATTCTAAGCTAATTCAAAATTAATAGAAATAAAAATCCTTACATAGCACTGTAAGATGACATATTATACCATTGTTCAATAGTACCAGAAACAAACAGATCAATTAGTCATGCTTCAATTGTATATTTAATCTGAATGGCCAAATCATTGTGAAAGCTTGAGAGTTAATGTATTAATTTGTAAATGGGAGTGATGTTTCACTCATTTGAATTCATGAAGCAGTAGATGAAGCTACACAGAAGACTGAAAGAAATTATGAGTAAACACTTCTGAGAATTCTGTACCTAAAACTAATTTTAGTACCTGAAAGTCATATAAATACAAGTGTTTGCTTTTGCCTCAAATATTTAAAGCATTAATTGAAACATCTGACCCTATTCTTTTAAATTTTGTTCAATAGGCATTGAAACACTTCTTGAAATGTCCAGTGTGTGAAGATGGCCAAGCCATTGAGATGGCTATTGAAGCAGTAAGAACCATTAATTGTCAATTGTAGAAAAGATTATTCTTTTGCATTGTTAAGGAACACAGCAATTTTTTATTTAATTCAAAAGTTAATTTCATCATAGAAGGGAAAAGATAAATAGATTATTGTATTAACATTAACTAGCAATTACTGAATTAATGCTGTTTACAGGTAACCAGAAACATGGTTATCCACGTCTTCATTTAACTTGTGTAGGAAC
Source organism: Rhinoraja longicauda (assembly GCF_053455715.1). NCBI lineage: Eukaryota > Metazoa > Chordata > Chondrichthyes > Rajiformes > Arhynchobatidae > Rhinoraja > Rhinoraja longicauda. The sequence goes on along the minus strand of NC_135953.1, from coordinate 68,825,528 downwards.
TGCAGATGACTTAACTTTCGTTTAACTTACTAGAATAAAAAACTCGGTCCTTAATAAACATATTGTGAACCAACTTGAGTACTGATGATACACATCTTCACCTTTCCTTTCCCCAACAATAAGATTTCTCCATACTTCCCTGGACACCTCGCATCTCAAGTTCCTCCGTTGCAGACGAGAACATAACCTAGTTATTAAGACTTACTTCTTGAAAGGTTGCATTTCCCAGTAATTCATTGCCTTTTCCCGATCTTAAGAAATTTGATTTGCTACATCAGTACTTCAACAAATTCATTCCACAGTATGGAATACATAGATGTCTATGTTAATTTTAATGTTAACTAGAACAAGTGTGCCCGTTCAAAGCGGGCCCGTTGGGCCCGTCCCCACACCCCCCATTCTCTCCTCCCCCAGCCCCACTCTTACTCTCCAAGTGTGCCCGTTGGGCCCGTCCTTCTGATCTGTGTATGTCAAGTGACCACTATAACCTTCTTTTTTTTTTTTTTTCCTAATCAGATGTGCAGCACTTTGGTCAACATGGGTTGTTTTTAAATGTGCTATACAAATATAATTGACTTGACTTGACTTGACTTGACTTGCAATAACAAAACAATCAGTGCTTTTCTGGAAGCTTTTCGAAACAATGTAGCCGTCACAAGCTGAAAACTAAATCCTTTTCTGGAAACTTTTCGAAACAAATGTAGCCGTCACAAGCCACAAGCTGAAAACTAAATCTGCACCGCAGCGCCCCCCTGAAAAAGGGGGGGGGCAGCGCTTTAAAACCTCTGTAACTTAAAAAACACGCGACCAAATTAAATGAAAATATCACGGCCGAGCGAGCGCGAGATTGGCGATTGAGGCGGTGCGAAAACCGTCGTGCTACGGTCCGCCGTTTTGCTGCAATCGCTGTTACGTATAAATATACGATATATTCAGGTCAAACCCAAAAAAAATATATATATATATTCACAAGATCTGAGTTTTAGTATTATACTAGAACAAGTGTGCCCGTTCAAAGCGGGCCCGTTGGGCCCGTCCCCACACCCCCCATTCTCTCCTCCCCCAGCCCCACTCTTACTCTCCAAGTGACTCTTACTCTCCAAGTGTGCCCTTTGGGCCCGTCCTCCTGATCTGTGTATGTCAAGTGACCACTATAACCTTCTTTTTTTTTTTTTTTCCTAATCAGATGTGCAGCACTTTGGTCAACATGGGTTGTTTTTAAATGTGCTATACAAATATAATTGACTTGACTTGACTTGACTTGCAATAACAATTTAGCTTTTCAAAACAATGTAGCCGTCACAAGCTGAAAACTAAATCCTTTTCTGGAAACTTTTCGAAACAAATGTAGCCGTCACAAGCCACAAGCTGAAAACTAAATCTGCACCGCAGCGCCCCCTATAATTTAGGGGGGGGGGAGCGCTTTAAAACCTCTGTAACTTAAAAAACATGCGACTGAATTAAATAAAAAACAATTTTGCAGCAGATAACCGCGTGGTGATTAAGGCGGTGCAAAAATCGTGGCGCTACGGTTCACCGTTTTGACGAAATCAGAGAAACCGCTGTTACGCGCATATATATATATATAACACAAGATCTGAGTTTTAGTAGTATACTAGAACAAGTGTGCCCGTTCAAAGCGGGCCCGTTGGGCCCGTCCCCACACCCCCCATTCTCTCCTCCCCCAGCCCACTCTTACTCTCCAAGTGTGCCCGTTGGGCCCGTCCTCCTGATCTGTGTATGTCAAGTGACCACTATAACCTTAATCAGATGTGCAGCACTTTGGTCAACATGGGTTGTTTTTAAATGTGCTATACAAATATAATTGACTTGACTTGACTTGCAATAACAAAACAATCAGTGCTTTTCTGGAAGCTTTTCGAAACAATGTAGCCGTCACAAGCTGAAAACTAAATCCTTTTCTGGAAACTTTTCGAAACAAATGTAGCCGTCACAAGCCACAAGCTGAAATTTGCACCGCAGCGCCCCCCTGAAAAAGGGGGGGGCAGCGCTTTAAAACCTCTGTAACTTAAAAAACACGCGACCAAATTAAATGAAAATATCACGGCCGAGCGAGCGCGAGATTGGGGATTGAGGCGGTGCGAAAACCGTCGTGCTACGGTCCGCCGTTTTGCTGCAATCGCTGTTACGTATAAATATACGATATATTCAGGTCAAACCCAAAAAATATATATATATATATTCACAAGATCTGAGTTTTAGTATTATACTAGAACAAGTGTGCCCGTTCAAAGCGGGCCCTTTGGGCCCGTCCCCACACCTCCCATTTTCTCCTTCCCCAGCCCCACTCTTACTCTCCCCACACCCTCCCCTTGGGCGGTGAGGTAGTGGTGGAGGGAGGGAGGTGTTGAAGATGGACCCGGGGGGGGGGATAGCGGGGAGATGTTCTCCCGGGTGTGGGAGAGAGGAGAGAAGCAGGGGGGGAGAGGAGAGGTGAGCCGGTGATCGCGGGCTGGCGCCGCTAACGGCGTCCATTTTTTTGTTGCGAGTGAGGAGATTCCGCGCATGCGTGCTGAGCACAGAGTGAGGAGATTCCGCGCATGCGTACTGAGCACTGCCTCACCGCAGCGCCCTCTATCGAAACCTCAATAAGGGGGGGGGCATTGCATTAAAACCTGTGTAACTTAAAAAATATGCGACAGAATTAAATAAAAAAATCATTTTCCAGCATTGGCCCGCGTGGTGATTAAGGCGGTACAAAAATCGTGGCGCTACGGTTCACCGTTTTGCCGTATTCAGCCGACATCAGTGGAATATATATACAACGCTACAAGATCTGAGTTTTAGAGATAGATAGATAGATAGATAGATAGATAGATAGATAGATAGATAGATAGATAGATAGATAGATAGATAGATAGATAGATAGATAGATAGATAGATAGATAGATAGATAGATAGATAGATAGATAGATAGATAGATAGATAGATAGATAGATAGATAGATAGATAGATAGATAGATAGATAGATAGATAGATAGATAGATAGATAGATAGATAGATAGATAGATAGATAGATAGATAGATAGATAGATAGATAGATAGATAGATAGATAGATAGATAGATAGATAGATAGATAGATAGATAGATAGATAGATAGATAGATAGATAGATAGATAGATAGATAGATAGATAGATAGATAGATAGATAGATAGATAGATAGATAGATAGATAGATAGATAGATAGATAGATAGATAGATAGATAGATAGATAGATAGATAGATAGATAGATAGATAGATAGATAGATAGATAGATAGATAGATAGATAGATAGATAGATAGATAGATAGATAGATAGATAGATAGATAGATAGATAGATAGATAGATAGATAGATAGATAGATAGATAGATAGATAGATAGATAGATAGATAGATAGATAGATAGATAGATAGATAGATAGATAGATAGATAGATAGATAGATAGATAGATAGATAGATAGATAGATAGATAGATAGATAGATAGATAGATAGATAGATAGATAGATAGATAGATAGATAGATAGATAGATAGATAGATAGATAGATAGATAGATAGATAGATAGATAGATAGATAGATAGATAGATAGATAGATAGATAGATAGATAGATAGATAGATAGATAGATAGATAGATAGATAGATAGATAGATAGATAGATAGATAGATAGATAGATAGATAGATAGATAGATAGATAGATAGATAGATAGATAGATAGATAGATAGATAGATAGATAGATAGATAGATAGATAGATAGATAGATAGATAGATAGATAGATAGATAGATAGATAGATAGATAGATAGATAGATAGATAGATAGATAGATAGATAGATAGATAGATAGATAGATAGATAGATAGATAGATAGATAGATAGATAGATAGATAGATAGATAGATAGATAGATAGATAGATAGATAGATAGATAGATAGATAGATAGATAGATAGATAGATAGATAGATAGATAGATAGATAGATAGATAGATAGATAGATAGATAGATAGATAGATAGATAGATAGATAGATAGATAGATAGATAGATAGATAGATAGATAGATAGATAGATAGATAGATAGATAGATAGATAGATAGATAGATAGATAGATAGATAGATAGATAGATAGATAGATAGATAGATAGATAGATAGATAGATAGATAGATAGATAGATAGATAGATAGATAGATAGATAGATAGATAGATAGATAGATAGATAGATAGATAGATAGATAGATAGATAGATAGATAGATAGATAGATAGATAGATAGATAGATAGATAGATAGATAGATAGATAGATAGATAGATAGATAGATAGATAGATAGATAGATAGATAGATAGATAGATAGATAGATAGATAGATAGATAGATAGATAGATAGATAGATAGATAGATAGATAGATAGATAGATAGATAGATAGATAGATAGATAGATAGATAGATAGATAGATAGATAGATAGATAGATAGATAGATAGATAGATAGATAGATAGATAGATAGATAGATAGATAGATAGATAGATAGATAGATAGATAGATAGATAGATAGATAGATAGATAGATAGATAGATAGATAGATAGATAGATAGATAGATAGATAGATAGATAGATAGATAGATAGATAGATAGATAGATAGATAGATAGATAGATAGATAGATAGATAGATAGATAGATAGATAGATAGATAGATAGATAGATAGATAGATAGATAGATAGATAGATAGATAGATAGATAGATAGATAGATAGATAGATAGATAGATAGATAGATAGATAGATAGATAGATAGATAGATAGATAGATAGATAGATAGATAGATAGATAGATAGATAGATAGATAGATAGATAGATAGATAGATAGATAGATAGATAGATAGATAGATAGATAGATAGATAGATAGATAGATAGATAGATAGATAGATAGATAGATAGATAGATAGATAGATAGATAGATAGATAGATAGATAGATAGATAGATAGATAGATAGATAGATAGATAGATAGATAGATAGATAGATAGATAGATAGATAGATAGATAGATAGATAGATAGATAGATAGATAGATAGATAGATAGATAGATAGATAGATAGATAGATAGATAGATAGATAGATAGATAGATAGATAGATAGATAGATAGATAGATAGATAGATAGATAGATAGATAGATAGATAGATAGATAGATAGATAGATAGATAGATAGATAGATAGATAGATAGATAGATAGATAGATAGATAGATAGATAGATAGATAGATAGATAGATAGATAGATAGATAGATAGATAGATAGATAGATAGATAGATAGATAGATAGATAGATAGATAGATAGATAGATAGATAGATAGATAGATAGATAGATAGATAGATAGATAGATAGATAGATAGATAGATAGATAGATAGATAGATAGATAGATAGATAGATAGATAGATAGATAGATAGATAGATAGATAGATAGATAGATAGATAGATAGATAGATAGATAGATAGATAGATAGATAGATAGATAGATAGATAGATAGATAGATAGATAGATAGATAGATAGATAGATAGATAGATAGATAGATAGATAGATAGATAGATAGATAGATAGATAGATAGATAGATAGATAGATAGATAGATAGATAGATAGATAGATAGATAGATAGATAGATAGATAGATAGATAGATAGATAGATAGATAGATAGATAGATAGATAGATAGATAGATAGATAGATAGATAGATAGATAGATAGATAGATAGATAGATAGATAGATAGATAGATAGATAGATAGATAGATAGATAGATAGATAGATAGATAGATAGATAGATAGATAGATAGATAGATAGATAGATAGATAGATAGATAGATAGATAGATAGATAGATAGATAGATAGATAGATAGATAGATAGATAGATAGATAGATAGATAGATAGATAGATAGATAGATAGATAGATAGATAGATAGATAGATAGATAGATAGATAGATAGATAGATAGATAGATAGATAGATAGATAGATAGATAGATAGATAGATAGATAGATAGATAGATAGATAGATAGATAGATAGATAGATAGATAGATAGATAGATAGATAGATAGATAGATAGATAGATAGATAGATAGATAGATAGATAGATAGATAGATAGATAGATAGATAGATAGATAGATAGATAGATAGATAGATAGATAGATAGATAGATAGATAGATAGATAGATAGATAGATAGATAGATAGATAGATAGATAGATAGATAGATAGATAGATAGATAGATAGATAGATAGATAGATAGATAGATAGATAGATAGATAGATAGATAGATAGATAGATAGATAGATAGATAGATAGATAGATAGATAGATAGATAGATAGATAGATAGATAGATAGATAGATAGATAGATAGATAGATAGATAGATAGATAGATAGATAGATAGATAGATAGATAGATAGATAGATAGATAGATAGATAGATAGATAGATAGATAGATAGATAGATAGATAGATAGATAGATAGATAGATAGATAGATAGATAGATAGATAGATAGATAGATAGATAGATAGATAGATAGATAGATAGATAGATAGATAGATAGATAGATAGATAGATAGATAGATAGATAGATAGATAGATAGATAGATAGATAGATAGATAGATAGATAGATAGATAGATAGATAGATAGATAGATAGATAGATAGATAGATAGATAGATAGATAGATAGATAGATAGATAGATAGATAGATAGATAGATAGATAGATAGATAGATAGATAGATAGATAGATAGATAGATAGATAGATAGATAGATAGATAGATAGATAGATAGATAGATAGATAGATAGATAGATAGATAGATAGATAGATAGATAGATAGATAGATAGATAGATAGATAGATAGATAGATAGATAGATAGATAGATAGATAGATAGATAGATAGATAGATAGATAGATAGATAGATAGATAGATAGATAGATAGATAGATAGATAGATAGATAGATAGATAGATAGATAGATAGATAGATAGATAGATAGATAGATAGATAGATAGATAGATAGATAGATAGATAGATAGATAGATAGATAGATAGATAGATAGATAGATAGATAGATAGATAGATAGATAGATAGATAGATAGATAGATAGATAGATAGATAGATAGATAGATAGATAGATAGATAGATAGATAGATAGATAGATAGATAGATAGATAGATAGATAGATAGATAGATAGATAGATAGATAGATAGATAGATAGATAGATAGATAGATAGATAGATAGATAGATAGATAGATAGATAGATAGATAGATAGATAGATAGATAGATAGATAGATAGATAGATAGATAGATAGATAGATAGATAGATAGATAGATAGATAGATAGATAGATAGATAGATAGATAGATAGATAGATAGATAGATAGATAGATAGATAGATAGATAGATAGATAGATAGATAGATAGATAGATAGATAGATAGATAGATAGATAGATAGATAGATAGATAGATAGATAGATAGATAGATAGATAGATAGATAGATAGATGTTATTAAATTTGCTGCTCCCAGTTTGAAGTGGGAAGACAATCCATCTGTTCTCATTAAATATAAATGTTGTCACATATCAGCAAGTATTTAGTTTCTGTATGACAAATGTAACTAAGTCTAACTAAGTTTCCGACTATGCAAAAAGTAACTCTTCAAAATTATACATTGCCCAGTTGTTTGCCAGTCAATATGTACCATAGCAGACATTGGAGAATCTGAGGAAATATTCTATTGGTGTGTTCTCTACTTCTTAAGCAGTCAGCAATCTTTTCTTGAGAATGATACTTTATTCTGCAGTAATTTTCTTTATTTATTTTTACTACAATAAACAAACGGAAATCTCTACAAAGCTGTGAAACCTTTCCAAGAATAAAATAAAATATTTCTGCTTATTGTATAGAAGTTTTATTATTAATTCTCACTGCATCTAAAGGGACCATATGGTGGTAACTTGTTAAGAGTTTGCATGTGTTTCTGAGTTATGTAGCGTACTATTCTAATGATGAAGAGGTCAATAGAATGCCTTTCAATCAAAGTTTGTTTGGTGTTTCCAAGGTTGGACAAGCCAAGGATGAAGTTCTAACTAATCAGCTGATAGATTACCTGATGGGTGAAGGAGATGGAATGCCCAAGGTAATTAGTTTGATCCGCTATTATATATGCAAATTATTTTTTTGCATGCTACATTTTGCATATTTAATATAATATTCAAAATTGAAAAAATAACCTGGCGTCATACGACACTGCTTAGTGCCTACTAAGTTGTTACAAAGGTAATTGCATTGACTATAGCTTTAATGCAAAGGAAAAATTACCTATTGGTTACTAATTGTGCTCACCAACCAGACATTGTTGCTGTGTGCCAGATTTAATGCAAGCAACTAGCTCATAGATGTGAATTAGACTTTAAAAAAAATTTAAATAGGCAATTTAATCGGACAGCTATTCATTTTATTATTTCCAATGCATGTGTTTCAGATACCAATCATTTTCTAGGGAAAGAATTGTGGTCAATAAGATCAGTTATCTTTTCATTATTTTTGTAATTCACTAAAGAAATGGCAATTCTGGTTCAGCTATCTGATCAAGACAAAGTCAGAATCTGGATTCTTGTTGGAATTGTTTTTATTAAAATTCAAAAATAAATTATGTATTTGATCCACCAATTTTAGATGCAATATCAGGCTTCAGAGAAAGGGGTGGCAAGATGCTGATTTTCCACCAAGTGTTCTTGTAGCATTTTCATAGAAATGCAGACCAAAAAAAATCAGTAAAGGGTTTTGTAAGATTTTTGTATGCAGTTAAAGTGAAATTAAAAAATGCATTTTAAGCAAATTGCTTCTTTTATCCCACTCACAATCCCTAAAAAATCTCCTAATACAGGATGCAAAGTATCTTTTCCGCCTATATATGGCATTAAAGCACTATCGGGAGGCAGCCAGAACAGCCATAATCATTGCCAGAGAAGAACAATGTGCAGGTATGAATATCTAAAAGAATAATGAAAGGCCTGGATAGAGTGGATGTGGAGAGGATGTTTCCACTGGCGGGAGAGTCTAGGATATGAGGAGGAATTTCTTTAGTCAGGAGGTGGTAAATCTGTGGAATTCTTTGCCACAGAAGGCTATGGAGGCCAAGTCGGTGGATATATTTAAGGCAGAGATAGATAGATTCTTGAATAGTTCTGGTGTCAGAGGTTATGGGGAGAAGGCAGGAGAATGGGGTTAGGAGGGAGAGATAGATCAGCCATGATTGAATGGCGGAGTGGACTTGATGGGTCAAATGGCCTAATTCTGCTCCTATCACTTTTGACATGATCAGAGAAGAATATGAGGAAGCCTGCTTTTCCTTTTAAACTTTTGGCAGGAAACCTTTAAGATGTCAACTGCAAAAGCATTGATCTAAAAATAATATTTAACTGTTAACGCAACTAATAAATGTATTGTTATGCTAGAGTAATCACAAATTTTAAATTCAAAAACTTAACACTTGCCTATACTGACTCATGTAAGAGAAAATATCTGGAGAGACTCAAGTCTTGAGTGTGTTTCGTTTACGTAGTGTGGCCTAGTACATAATCAAAAATTACTTAACTTACAGCACCATGTTCCATTCATTTTGAAATAATTTCAAAGTTTGAGGTACATAGTGATATAAATGTTTTTGTAAAGTATATTATAGAAAGTAATTCATTGCAAAAGACTAAATTACCCAAATTGACAATGCTAACAATGGCCAAGCATATTTTAGATTTTACGTGCAGCTTTTTCATAAATCTCATACACCAGAAATTAGCTGTGAATAATCAAACTGAGGCCTGTTTTTTAAAATTCCTAGAGCATGTTGATCTTGCACATTAGTGGTACTTTAATTGCCAAACAATGCATATGTGGATAATTATGCAGAAAAGATCATTAGAGTTATTGCATGATTTCCTTTGCTCCAGGAAACTATAGGAATGCACACGATGTGCTTTTTAGCATGTACACCGAGCTCAAAGCACAGAAGATCAAAATCCCTTCAGAAATGGTAACAAACCTTATGATTCTGCACAGCTACATCCTGGTAAAGGTAGGAAACCAGCCATGGTTTATGTTATACAAGTATGAACGATTTTATGCCTGATGTCTGTGGTATTGCATATTTACTAAATGTTGTTGATTTGAAAATATCCATGAGTTGTCCACATTGCTGCCTCAAATGGCCATTTTTGTGTCTCATGCACTTACACCTGAGAAACCATATTTAATGGTCACCTCTAATTGCCCTTGAGAAAGTAGTGGCAATATGCTGCTAATTGTAATAAGTAGTTGCCCCTTCACATTGTAAATAAAACATTCCAGTTTGTTCAGGCAATTAAAGTGCCCCATATACCAACAATGAATGGAAATAAATGGGATGATGAGTAAGTGGAAAGTGGGAGAAAAAATGGTGCAGAAACAAATCATCTTCTGCACTCTAGTGGACAAAAATTGAAGAACATAAATACTCATATTATTGAAGCAGTTATTAGGAATGTTAAGAAAGATGGTGGCTTGATGCAAGGAAAACTCAGATTAATTGTAGACATTTTTGCAGCAAGTTATTTTTTACTAACTTGTGAATCTTTTTAAGACTCATGTGAAGCGTGGGGACCACATGAAAGGAGCAAGGATGCTAATCCGAGTTGCAAACAACATCAGCAAGTTTCCATCTCGTGAGTATTCAGTGTGAATGTTTGTGGTTTCAAAGAGATTGGCAAATTAGACAATTTGTATAGCTGTACAAAAATACAATCCTACTTTATAGGTACCAACTGTAGTGTGAACTGTATGCATTTTCTGTTAAATACAAATTGGATATGCACTGAACTGGAACTTGCCAAAAACGTAGATAACATGCACCAGAAGTTCTGCAGATTCAAACAACTTATTCAATCTTATCCTCTTTAAACTAAGAATTTAAACATACGATTTACTTTCCTTCCATGGTATTAGAATATACTGTATTCCATGTGCTTTGGCTAGGTGGCCATCTGTATGCCTAGAGGTGAACATAGAACACCACAGCACAGGAACAAGCCCACAATGTCTGTGCCGAACATGATGCCAAGTGAAACTACTACCCAAAAGCCTCTTAAATGCCACTATCATATCCGCCTCCACCATATACTCCATACCCTGAACAATGAAGGCAAGCATATAATACGCCTTCTTTACCACGATCTACTTGTGTTGCCACTTTTGGGGAGCTATGGTTTTGCACCGCAAGAACCCTGTCCATCAATGGTGTTAACTGTTGCCATTAACTGTATACTTTCAACCTCACAAAGTGCAATACCTCACATTTAGTCAAATTAATCTGTCATTTCTCTGCCCATTTCTGTAGCTGATCTATATCCTGCTGAACACTTTAACAGCCTTCCAGTGTGCGACCCGACCAATGTTAGTGTCATCTGCAAACTTACTAATTAACCCATCTATTTCCAAATCATTTATGCATTATCAATCACCTCCTCAAAAATCTCAACTAAGTTCATAAGACAGGACCTGCCGCAGACAAACACAGCTGTCCCCAAGTTACACATTCTCTTGCAATTACAAGCAATAATGGTGAAGTCAAATTGGGAACAAGGCTATTTTCCACCATTATGCCAGAACCTGTGCACATTATCTATCACTCCCTTTCCCTTTTCACATATCCCATCTCAAACGTACCCCCATTCACAAAATTCCTGTAAAGCAAGCATGTATTGCATTATTATTGTAAAGTATACAACGTTACAGTGAAAAGCTTTTGTTTGTGTGCAATCCAGTCAAATCAAATCATACTCTACAGGAGTACAATCAAGCAGTACACAAGTACAACTGGTAGTGCAAAGTGAAAAATACCAGAGTGCAGCACAGTGGTGCAGTTGGTAGAGCTACTGCCTCACAGCACCAGAGACACGGATTCAGTCCTGAACTCAGGTGCTGTCTGCTTAGAGTTTGTACTGTGACTGCGTGAGTTTCCTGCGGTTTCCTCCCCATTTCAAAAACGTGTTTGTAGGTCAATTGGCCTTTTGTAAATTGCCCCAATGTGTCGCGAGTGGGTGAGAAGGTGGGATAACAGAATTAATGTGAACTGGTGATCAACAGCATGGTCTCGTAGGCCAAAGGGTCTGTTTCCATGTTGTATTTCCAAACTAAAATAGTGTTATTGTACTGTAGCGTTACATTTAGAGAAAATGTCCAACTTCCATAATATTTAGTTTAGTTTAACGTCATGTGTACCGAGGTGCAGTGAATAGCTTTTGTTGAGTCATAACTAGTCAGCTGAAAGATAATATGAATACAATCGAGCTATTTACAATGCATAGATACATAAGGGAATAACATTTAGCGCAAGGTAAAGCCAATAAATTCTGATCAAAGATCGTCCAAAGGTCACCAATGAGGTAGATAGTAGTTTAGGACTGCTCTCTGGTTGTGGCAAGATGATATAGTTGCCTAATAATAGCTGGGAAGAAACTTCCCCTGCATCTGGATGTGCGTGTTATCACACTTCTGTACCTTTTGCCTGATGGGAGAGGGGAGAAGAGGGAGTAGCCAGGGTGCGACTCGTCCTTGATTATGCTGCTGGCCTTGCTGAGGCAGCGTGAGGTATAAATGGAGTCAATGGAAGGGAGGTTGGTTTGTGTGATGGTCTGGGCTGCGTCCACAATTCACTGCAATTTCTTGCGGTCTTGGATGGAGCTGTTCCCAAACTAAGCTGTGATGCATCCCGATAAAATGTTTTATATGGTGCAACTGTAGACGTTGGTAAGAGTTGTTGGGGACATGCCAAACTTCCTAAGCCTTAATGAAGTAAGTTGGAAGATTAGGACTACACTCCAGTGGTGTCATCTGCAACTTGTAGATGGGAGTTAGGGTAGAATTCGGCTGCAATGTCAGGAGTGTATAGTTGGGGGCTAGAATGCATCCTCAGAGGACAACCATGTTGAGAATTCCAAAGAACTCAGCTGAAGCATGTAATATTTGTTTGGTACTATAGTTAAGTATTGTTAACAATATTAACAATGACTTCTTGGACAATATTAATTTCAATAAAGTTAAACTAGCTCAAAATTATTAAAATATATTTGACTTTACAACTGCTTACACTCCAGGTCTGAAGAAGGGTCTGGAAAGGGACAGAGAAGATTTATGAGGATGTTGCCAGGACTAGAGGGTCTGAGCTGTAGGGAGAGGTTGAGTAGGCTGGGACTCTATTCCCTGGAGCGCAGGAGGATGAGGGGTGATCTTATAGAGGTGTATAAGATCATGAGAGAAATAGATTGGGTAGATGCACAGAGTCCCTTGCCCAGAGTAGGTGAATCAAGGACCAGAGGACATAGGTTTAAGGTGAAGAGATTTAATAGGAATCTGAGGGGCAACCTTTTCACACAAAGGTTGATGGGTGTATGGAACAAGCTGCCAGAGGAAATAGTTGATGCTGGGACAATTCCAACGTTTAAGAAATAGTTAGACAGGTGCATGGATAGGCCAGGTTTGGAGGGATATGGACCAAACGCAGGTAGGTGGGACTAGTGTAGCTGGGACATGTTGACTGGTGTGGACAAGTTGGGTCAAAGGGCCTGTTTCTACACTGTATCACTCTATGACTATGACCCAAAACATCACCTATCCTTTGCCTCCAGAGATGGTGCCCGACTTGCTGAGTTACTCCAGCACTTTGTGCCTAATTTTCATATAAATCAGCATCTGCCGTTCTTGTTTCTACTGCTTCGGTATCATAAATACACAACCCTTGCGTTCTCCACAATATTATCAATGTTACAAAGCACTTTCTAGAAACTGCAGGTGCTAATTTACAAAAGACGGTGCTGGAGTATCGCCGCCAGTCAGGTAGCATCTCGGGAGAACATGGATCGGCAACGGTTTGGGTCAGGACCCTTCTTCAGACAGAAAAACCACTCGGGCACTGTCTTTTATTTACTTTCTAAGTTGCTCATATGCAAATTTTTCTGACAGATATCGTGCCCATTCTGACATCAACGGTAATTGAATGTCACCGAGCAGGGTTGAGGAATTCTGCGTTCAGCTTTGCTGCCATGCTGATGAGACCAGAGTACAGGAACAAAATTGATGCAAAGTATAAAAAGAAGATCGAGGCTATGGTTAGGTAAGCATTTGTTTAAAACAGCACATTGAAAATCTTAATCTTTCCATTTACCATTGTGTTAAATGGAATTTCAAGTTAATAATAGATAGGGTGGCATATTAGGGTTATTCAAGATTATGTGGACAAGTAAAATTCAAAATCTCAGACTTGAGAACATGGTCCTTTATTGATTTTACCTGCAGTTTTAAAGGTGATACAACTAGCTTTAGTGTCACTGGATGGAGGGATAAAGAATGAATTAATTCCAAAAATGTTTAGTTTTCAGTTACATTATAACAATATTTCTGCAGGAAGTGATGTAATCTGGTTCTAACATGTTTCATCTTTCAAAGCTACAATCTGAAATGAGAAATCACTTTTGTCCATCATTCAATTAAAATCAATGACCAATTTTATGTCGTAGCAGTTGACATTTAAGCGAATTTTACATGTAATTGACCAAAGGATGCACCCCCGCAATAACACCACACTACATTTTTGGTTATTGATCTCTAGACAATTCTAAATGGTGATACACTGGTTCTACTTTAACGGAGTAAGAGGCCTGCATGATTTCATGCCCTGCATGATTTCAGAAATCCCAAAACATAACCAATTAAATGCATTCACAATGTAGTTACTATCATAATGAACATATGCAGCCAATTTATGTAGAAAACAGACCGGAAAGAAATAGGATGCAAAGTGAGCCCCTGCTCGTCTGTGAAGACCCCCTGAGCAGAGCCAGACCACAAGGCTGGTGAACCACATTGCTAAAACCTCCAACAGTCCCTTAGTATTACACTGACGTATCAGCCTTATGTTCAGCTCTCTGGAATGGGGCTTGAGTCCACGTTCCTGACGAATGGTCCCGACCCAAAAAGTCACCAATCCTCCTCCTTCCCAGCTCTCCCTCTATCTTCCTGTCTCCACCCCTATCCTTCCTTTGTCCCACCCCCGACATCAGTCTGAAGAAGGGTCTCGACCCGAAACGTCACCCATTCCTTCTCTCCCGAGATGCTGCCTGACCTGCTGAGTTACTCCAGCATTTTGTGAATAAGTCACCAATCCATGTTCGTCAAAGATGCTACCCGAGCCGTTGAGCCAGTACTTTGTGTCTTTTTTGTAAGCCAGCATCTGCCATTCCTTGTATCTCCACTTTATTTTAGTTGAGCCAGAAGTGCCTCAGAGCAAATTGTGTTATGAGCCGTCAAATTTTGATATTTGCATAAGATCCAGGTGAATTTTGAGTACAATTAGCATTTAAATATGAGTGGGAAATATAGTAATGGTTGAACTTAAAAGATACAGTTCTTACAAATTTGTATTACTGCCTAGCATTCTTGTCTGTTTGGGGGTATTAAGTAAAAATAGAATGAAGATATAAAAAAGTGAACTGATTCCATGGTCTTCCACATTAATTAAAAACACCGATGAGCCAAAACATTATGACCACTGACAGGTGAAGTAAATAACATTGGTTATCTTGCTACAATGGCACCTGTCAAGGTGTGGGATATATTAGGCAGAAAGTGAACAGTCAGTTCTTGAAGTTGATGTGTTGGATGCAGGAGAAATGGACAGGAGTAAAGACCTGAGCGACTTTGACAAGGGCCAAATTGTTATGGCCAGACAACTGGGTCAGAGCATCTCTGAAACGGCAAGGCTTGTGGGGTGCTCCCAGTCAGCAGTGGTGAGTACCTA
Source organism: Rhinoraja longicauda (assembly GCF_053455715.1). NCBI lineage: Eukaryota > Metazoa > Chordata > Chondrichthyes > Rajiformes > Arhynchobatidae > Rhinoraja > Rhinoraja longicauda. Next base: position 68,809,653 of record NC_135953.1, on the reverse strand, counting down.
CCGGCGCAGAGGTCCGAGGAGGGACAAACCACAAACCGACGACAGGGTGTTGGGTGCCCAAGGCTTATTCGATGCGCAAGGGCAATGAAGACTATCCCGTCTGGTCCGAACCGACTGTGGGAAGATGACAAGTTGGTGGACGGTGTGTGATGGTCTGGGCAATGTTCTGCTGGGAAACCCTGGGTCCAGCCATTCATGTGGACGTCAATTTGACACGTGTCACCTACCTAAACATCGTTGCAGACCAGGTACACCCCTTCATGGTAATGGTATTCCCTGATGGCAGTGGACTCTTTCAGCAGGATAATGCGCCCCGCCACACTGCACACATTGTTTGGGAATGGTTGAGGAACATGACGAAATGTTCACGGTGTGGCCCTGGCCTCCAAATTCTCCAGATCTCAAACTGATTGAGCATCTGTGGGATGTGCTGGATCAACAAGTCTGATCCACGGCAGCTCCACCTCGCAACTTAAAAGACTTGAAGGATCTGCTGCCAATATTTTGGCGCCAGATACCACAGGACATCTTCAGGGGCCTTGTGGAGTCCATGCCTCGGCGGGTCGGTGTTGTTTTGGCAGCATATTAGGCAGGTATTCATAATGTTTTGGCTGATCGGTGTATATCTGCAAGGATTTACTTTCTATTTTTATATAAAAACAGTACTGTTAAACAACAGAATGTCAGGCAGCATGTGTGAGAGACCTTAATATACTTCATTTTGAAGATCAGTGGTCAGACAATGTGCACGTCGAGCATTTTCTGTTTTATTTCAGATTAAGTATCTCCAGTTCATTGTTTCCCCATTTTTGACCATTTGTCCTTTAGAAATATTGTTCATGAAATTTTAGAGACCTTGTTAGAAACAAAAAGAGGCCATTGTATATTGCATGGCATTTTGATTCTCTTAAAATATGATTAACTGTAACAGAGGATAATTAATGTGTGCATGTATTAGATGACTCATGCCACAAGTATTGAACCTCATATAAGACTTCGTGTAAATGAGTGAATTCAGATGGAATGGAGATAAAGATCTCAGCTGGAGGCATGGGCAACAAGATTGTGTGTATCATTAAATTATTATAGCACATTATAACTTAGCTTTCAACAATAAAAAGTTGTTTATGATCTGCATTAGGCGTCCTGATGCATCAGAAGTGGAAGAATTAATTACAGCGTGCCCATACTGCGCTTTTCAGTTACCCGAGTGCGAGCTACTATGTCCAGGCTGTAAAAACAATCTGCCTTACTGCATAGTTACTGTGAGTATTAGAAAATAGAGGGGGGAAAAGCATCCTCTAATAAGATGGCTCTGTTTTGTGGAGGATACATGTTTATTGTTCTCGAGTAACAGAGAATGAAGTACTTGCTTGACTTCAGAAACTTGCTTTGAACTAAAATTTAGTTGTCTGGCATCTTGTACTAATCCTAGATTTTAATGGTTTATCTTTGGATTTCTATTAAAACACTAATTCTAAGAATACAATGTCCTTTAACTACATTTTAAGTTACATTTGAGTATCCTGCTTTCCCAATCATGTTATCCTGAAATCAACCACTAAGGCTTATCTATAATGGTCTAACATCTTACCCCACTATAAACTACTTAATGCCCCCATGTTGCTGAGCACTTAGTTGTAGAGCATAGAAAACTATAGAGCCACTATCTCACAGCCAGAAACTCGGGTTCAAATCAAACCTCAGGTATTTCTGTCTGTTTGGAGTTTGCATATTCTCCCTGGAACCACTGATTTTCACCAGCAGGTTTGGTTTCTTCTCATATCCCAAAGATTTGCATGGTGGTGGGTTATTTAGCCATTAAATTGCCCCTTGTTTGGTACATTGAGTGGTAGAATCTGTAGTAGGGGTAGATGAGAATTATGGCGAGACTATTTTGTTCTAGAATTATCTCCTGCCATCCTCGGTAGTCTTAATCTATCCCTGGTAGAAATTAGCTATTATCAGGCAACTGGACCATTCTAACATCAACTAGAGAGCAGTCCTGACCTACCATCTACCTCATTGGAGACCCTCAGACTATCTTTAATCGGAGCTTACTGGACTTTATTTTGCACCCAACGTTATTCCCTTTATCCTGTATCTGTACACTGTGGACTTGATTGTAATCACCGACAGTCTTTAAGCTGATTGGATGGCAAGCAAAATAGTTTTTCACTCTACCTCAGTACACATGATGCCAACTTATTTACATCGGAGAAACCAAGCGCAGGCTCGCCGATCGCTTCGCTGAACACCTGCGCTCGGTCCGCATTAACAAAACTGATCTCCCGGCGGCCGAGCACTTTAACTCCCCCTCCCATTTCCAGTCTGACCTTTCTGTCATGGGCCTCCTCCAGTGCCATAGTGAGGCCCACCGGAAATTGGAGGAACAGCACCTCATATTTCGCCTGGGCAGTTTGCAGCCCGGTGGTATGAACGTCGACTTCTCCAACTTTAGATAGCTCCTCTGTCCCTCCCTTCCCCTCCTCCTTCCCAGATCTCCCTCTATCTTCCTGTCTCCACCTATATCCTTCCTTTGTCCCACCCTCCTGACATCAGTCTGAAGAAGGGTCTCGACCCGAAACGTCACCCATTCCTTCTCTCCCGAGATGCTGCCCGACCTGCTGAGTTACTCCAGCATTTTGTGAATAAATCGATTTGTACCAGCATCTGCAGTTATTTTCTTATAATAAACTAAACCAATTGGCCTTCTTACACAATGCCAGGTAATCCTTGAAAGCCATGTGGGAATTCTGTGTAGGAAAAAAAATTGCAGATGCTGGTTTAAATCGAAGGTAGACACAAATTGCTGGAGTAACTCAGTCTGAAGAAGCATCTCAACCCAAAACATCACCCATTCCTTCTCTCCCGTGATGCTGCCTGACCCGCTGAGTTACTCCAGCATTTTGTGTCTACCATGTGGGAATTCTGTTCACGGTAATATCTTGCCGAGAAAGGTGAATGATTAATTTAAATACCCTGGTTTAGCTATACCTGCCCTTGGTTGGCTTAAGTTATTTAAATATATTCCAGGTCAACCACATTTCCAACTTACAAACTGTTCTAGTTGTGAATGGTTCTCAGGAACAGAACTCTGTTATAACCCGAGGCGTACTTGTATCCTCTTTTCATGCCTTCTTTAATGGACTTAAGCAATTTGTGAGTACCTAATGTTGAATGAATGCCATAGCAAAAGCATTGCATTTCTTAACATATGCAGAGCTGTACTGCTGCCTTAAAAAATATATATCCTTTATATAGCCTAAAACAGAACTAATTTAACTTTATAGTTAGATTAAAAAATTATAATTAATTTAAAACCTTTCGTTTCTAAGCATTAAGTTTTAAGGTAGACTTACAATATTCCAACAAACCATTTAACTCTTCAAATATGTGAACAATAGTTACCATGTGAGTGTAAATAGAAACTTGAGTGTTACAATACCCAGTGTTGGAATTTGTTTAACAGGGTCGCCATATGGTGAAGGATGACTGGACAGTTTGCCCTCACTGTGACTTTCCTGGATTGTACTCAGAGTTCAAAATGTGAGTTAAAAACTATAACATCCACAGCATGTATATTCCAAGAAGTGTGGTAATTCCATGGGATGTAGCTGCAGTCACAATCAGAAGCAAAACATCATTCCTCTGGGAGCAGCTGGACTCAATTTTCTCATCTATGTGTGCTTTAAGTGTGCACAAAAATAGAATTCACTAAATTAGATTTAAAAGTTTAGAATAAGAACATTTACCAATATAAATTACTGGTATTGCTTTTCTTGTCACACAATTTCATATGTAGACTACTAGCTACAGAGAAGACCTGTCCAATGTGTGCAGAAAAACTGAGTGCAGAGCAGCTGTCAAAAATCTTTGAACCAGCACCGTACATCCTGCACGAGGATGCTGATTAAGAGAAGGTTGAATGAAGCTTGCAATGTACAAGGTACGCATAAAGTTCACTTTAAACTCATGCATGTTATTGAATGCATTTAATCTCCTCTAATCCAGAATATTTCCCTAAATAAGGTCACAGCAGTTCACTTGGTCAAAGTAGATGCGACCCTTCAAAACCGTTAGGGTGGCAAAATTGAGTTCCTGCCATGTGATTTTTAGGAAATACTAGACCGTGGACGGGTTGGGTCCAAACCTCTCCTGTATTGGTGCAGCACTCCTCCACCAATCCCCCTCCCCTTCACCCCCCCCCCCCCCCACCCCACTCACTTCCCCCATCCCTTCCCTCCATCCTGACCCTCACCCCTCCAACCCTCACCACCATCCCCTTGACCCCCTCCCCCCCCCCCCTTGCCCGCCTATGGCAACGGAGTGCCCCCGTCAAAATAGGCGGGCAAGGGGGGGACAGGGAAAAGGCACTGACCTCTGCCCAGTTTCTTCTGCGGGCCAGGCCTGGAGCCGAAGCGTCTCTTGCAGCTCGGCTACGAGCGGCGGGGACGGCCATCTTGTGGATCATCTGCTGCCGCGCACTGCACCACGCCAGTCCTCCCGCTGGTCCTCCAGGGAGGGGGGGAGCGCATTTATTAAAGTTTATTAGATAAATTGTTTTCAAAAAGTAACAAAAGTGGATTTATTCAGACCACAGGGGAATGGTGAATAGGGTGGGCCTAAAATTGTCACGCTGTCATGCACCGTTTTGGCTGTGTAGAGGGCATGGTACACCCATAAACACAAACATATACACACAAAGAAAACGAGTTTTAGTAATATATATATATATATATACTAGATAACTGCTCAGTGAGATTAATTGAACAAAGACAGTTTTATGAAGTACACTATTCATGCAATCTTCGCAGTAAATCTCAAATTTCTTTCAAGCACATTGCAAAATCTATTTGATCATCAATCTCATATTAAACTGATTCAATTAGTGATAATTTTTAAGAAACAAGTTCTTGCATCATTCAAAATCTAAATTAACAAAAGCACTCTCAGGCAACCCAAAAAGAAATTGGGTAGTGATCTGTAGCCTAGTCATCCCAACCATTGTAACAGAATTCAGAGAAGGTAAAACCCCTTAAGGTTCTTTAGTATGAAGCAGTTGCTACAGTTGAAATTTAACTTTGAACTTGTACAGCCTGGAATCTAATTTGTCAATCAGCAACCATTTGTTTGTTAAGGCACCAGGTTTTGGAGGATCGTGATTTGATGTGCTAGGCTAAACACTGCAAGTTTACATAAGTAAAATAATTTTCACATCAACATGCACAACTTAGTGATCGACTACATATTGTCCCAAACCATTTCATCACTGTTCTTTGGAGTGCTCCATCAATGCTCAAGTCCCTCCGAATACTGCATCATCTTTCAACCAAGATGTCCACCCTGCTCACAGACCACTGAATTCCATTAAAAAAAGTGATCCATCTTTATTTTCTGCAAAGCTTGGCCAAACTGATCACTCAACGAGTACATCCACAGTTGAGTCTCTAATATTCTTAAATCATTTGCAATACTGTAAATGCCATTTGACCAGCAATGAACAAAGCAGGAGAATAGCCAAGCTCAAATATTCCAGATGGGGACAAGATCTTGGCATTACAATTATCTTCATCCTTCATGGACCAGGAATGTTTTCCCACCTGGGCCTGCGTTCACTAACCATCAATAGGTAAAGTAGTACTTCATTGAGAGAAAGTGATAAACAATCAAGATACCTTCGCAAGATGTTCAATGTGATGCACACAGTAACTGCTCCAGCAATATGTCAGCAATGAAACACTGCAGGCTAAATAACTAACAAAGATAATTCACTATTTTGCATAAAGTCAATTTTGTGTGTAGTTTGCTGCTTTTTAAAAAACAAACCCAGAATAACAAAGCAGTCATGCGATATGAAACACAACAATTTGTAGAAAACAGGCTCTGGAAAACTTGCCATCGATCTAAAATAATCAAAGCAATATCTCATCTTTAAATCAATGTTTAATTGTAATTTTTACTGCTCAAAGTTCAAAATAACTTACATTGCTCTAGTTATTTTGCAGATTCAGCAGGAGACGCTCAAGACACCAAGTATGAAGCTCTAACACAAGCTTAGTATAGATCTACTTTCCTTTTTAAATATTTATGGACAGAAAATGTATATAACCTCTTAGCAGAAATGCAAATTACATTTATATTATGTATTAAATTTTTAATAGTTTTTAGTAAATGCATGATTAATGAGTGATTTCAAAAATCAACCTATCGTGACCTAGAACACATTGGAGCTAATTCAACTTTTATTCTGTTGTCTCCATCAATCACAATCTCAGTGGTTTACACGCACCTTTCATGAACTCTTGAGTTAGTTGCTTGAGTTAGTTGCTTGGTAGCGCACCTCAAAACATTGTCTTTGATTAAAATAATAATTTCAATTTTTAAAATCTAATTTAAAAGTTCCACAATGTCCCCAAACAAATTAGTTGAGTAGAAGCTAGCATCGCATTGTTGGGGAATAACTTACAAGCACATATTTAGGAATGAATAATTCCTCTTCGGCTCCACTGCCAAACCCCTTCTAATCCTGCCCAGTGAAGAAACCTCACATCTTTAAAGTATTTCAGTGATAAAATTAGCGACTTACAACACTCCACTTGGGTTACACAGCAAGCCGATTACTGACCTGGTATTTCCAACTGCGATGTTTAGTTCATAAGCACACAAGGTGATGTACAGCCATATTACCAATTTATGAAGTTCTTTTATATTGCTCTTCAATCCACTTTATTGATGATCTTACAGTCCCAAGTATCAGATTGTTCCCTCGACTCATTTATAACACAAAGTAATTAATATTCACACATTACTTAAATACATCAGGGAAAGAATAAGTGCTTGTTAGAGGAAGTGCAGGGAAATCGCATTAGAAACATAGAAAATAGGTGCAGGCCATTCGGTCCTTCGTTGAGCAATGCTTCTTGAGAAGTCGGTCGAGTCAGTCAAGTAAAGTTCAGTGATGGGTAGAAAACCACAGTTCGTAGGATATAACATAACATATATAACATATAACAACTACAGCATGGAAACAGGCCTGTCCGGCCCTACCAGTCCACGCCGACCATTCTCCCTGACCTAGTCTCATCTACCTGCACTCAGACCATAACCCTCCAATCCCCTCCTATCCATATACCTATCCAATTTACTCTTAAATAATAAAATCGAGCCAGCCTCCACCACTTCCACCGGAAGCCCATTCCATACAGCCACAACCGTCTGAGTAAAGAAGTTCCCCCTCATGTTACCCCTAAACCTTTGTCCCTCAATTCTGAAGCTATGTCCCCTTGTTGGAATCTTCCCCACTCTCAAAGGGAAAAGCCTACCCACGTCAACTCTGTCCGTCCCTCTCAAAATTTTAAAAACCTCTATCAAGTCCCCCCTCAACCTTCTACGCTCCAAAGAATAAAGACCCAACCTGTTCAACCTCTCTCTGTAGCCTAAGTGCTGAAACCCAGGCAACATTCTAGTAAATCTCCTCTGTACCCTCTCCATTTTGTCGACATCCTTCCTATAATTTGGCGACCAGAACTGCACACCATACTCCAGATTTGGCCTCACCAATGCCCTGTACAATTTCAACATTACATCCCAACTTCTATACTCGATGCTCTGATTTATAAAGGCAAGCATACCAAACGCCTTCTTCACCACCCTATCCACATGAGATTCCACCTTCAGGGAACAATGCACAGTTATTCCCAGATCCCTCTGTTCCACTGCATTCCTCAATTCCCTACCATTTACCCTGTACGTCCTATTTTGATTTGTCCTACCAAAATGCAGCACCTCACACTTATCAGCATTAAACTCCATCTGCCATCTTTCAGCCCACCCTTCCAAAAGGCCCAAGTCTCTCTGTAGACTTTGAAAATCTACCTCACTATCAACTACTCCACCTATCTTAGTATCATCTGCATATTTACTAATCCAATTTGCCACACCATCATCCAGATCATTAATGTAAATGACAAACAACAGTGGACCCAACACAGATCCTTGGGGCACTCCACTAGACACTGGCCTCCAACCTGACATACAATTGTCAACCGTTACCCTCTGGTATCTCCCATTCAGCCATTGTTGAATCCATCTTGCAACCTCACTATTAATACCCAACGATTTAACCTTCTTAATCAACCTTCCATGTGGAACCTTGTCAAATGCCTTACTGAAGTCCATATAGACAACATCCACAGCCTTGCCCTTATCAATTTCCCTGGTAACCTCTTCAAAAAATTCAAGAAGATTAGTCAAACATGACCTTCCAGGCACAAATCCATGTTGACTGTTTCTAATCAGGCCTTGATTATCCAAATAATTATATATATTGTCCCTAAGTATCTTTTCCATTAATTTTCCCACCACAGACGTCAAACTAATAGGTCTATAATTGCTAGGTTTACTTTTAGAACCTTTTTTAAACAAAGGCACAACATGCGCAATGCGCCAATCTTCCGGCACCATCCCTGTTTCTAATGACGTTTGAAATATTTCCGTCATAGCCCCTGCTATTTCTGCACTAACTTCCCTCAATGTCCTAGGGAATATCCTATCAGGACCTGGAGACTTATCCACTTTTATATTCTTCAAAAGTGTCCGTACCTCCTCTTCTTTAATCCTCCTAATTTCCATCACTACTCTACTTGTTTCGCTTACCTCACATAATTCAATATCCTTCTCCTCGGTAAATACCGAAGAAAAGAAATTGTTTAATATCTCCCCCATTTCTTCCGGCTCAGCACATAGCTGTCCACTCTGACTCTCTAATGGACCAATTTTATCCCTCACTATCCTTTTGCTATTGACATATCTGTAGAACCCCTTGGGGTTTACTTTTACATTACTTGCCAAAGCAGCCTCATATCTTTTTTTCGCTTTTCTAATTTCCTTTTTAAGATTCCTTTTACATTCTTTATATTCCTCAAGAACCTCATTTACTCCCTGCCGCTTATATTATCACCCCTCTTATTAATGAGGGAACAAGTGCTGTAGAGGAGGATGTAGGTGGTGGGGAGGTTAATCTGCCAGTCAGGGAGAACAAACGGTGGGCTGAAACCAAGAGTTAAATGGCCTAGGGCAAGTGAAAGCAAGGAATGGGAAACTGCTAATATAGAAACATAGAAAATAGGTGCAGGAGTAGGCCATTCGGCCATTCGAGCCTGCACCGCCATTCAATATGATCATGGCTGATCATCCAGCTCAGTAACCTGTACCTGCCTTCTCTCCATACCCTCTGATCCCTTTAGCCACAGGGGCCACATCTAACTCCCTCTTAAATATAGCCAATGAACTGGCCTCAACTACCTTCTGTGGCAGAGAATTCCACAGACTCACCACTCTCTGTGTGAAGAAATGTTTTCTCATCTCGGTCCTAAAAGACTTCCCCCTTATCCTTAAGCTGTGACCCCTGGTTCTGGACTTCCCCAACATCTGGAACAATCTTCCCACATCTAGCCTCTCCAACCCCTTAAGAATTGTATATGTTTCAATAAGATCCCCCCTCAGTCTTCTAAATTCCAGCGAGTATAAGCCTAGTCTATCCAGTCTTTCTTCATATGAAAGTCCTGCCATCCCAGGGATCAATCTGGTGAACCTTCTCTGTACTCCCTCCAAGGCTAGAATGTCTTTCCTCAGATTAGGAGACCAAAACTGTACACAATACTCCAGGTGCGGTCTCACCAAGGCCCTGTGCAACTGCAGCAGAACTCCCTGCTCCTATACTCAAATCCTCTTGCTATTAATGCTAACATACCATTCGCTTTCTTCACTGCCTGCTGCACCTGCATGCCTACTTTCAATGACTGGTGCACCATGACACCCAGGTCACGTTGCATCTCCCCTTTTCCTAATTGGCCACCATTCAGGTAATACTCTGCTTTCCTGTTCTTGCCGCCAAAGTGGATAACCTCACATTTATCCACATTATATTGCATCTGCCATGCATTTGCCCACTCTCCAAATCTATCCAAGTCACTCTGCAGCCTCCTAGCATCCTCCTCGCAGCTAACACTGCCACCCAGCTTCGCGTCATCCGCAAACTTAGAGATGTTGCATTCAATTCCCTCGTCCAAATCATTAATATATATTGTAAATAACTGGGGTCCCAGCACTGAGCCTTGCGGTACCCCACTAGTCACTGCCTGCCATTCCGAAAAGGACCCGTTTATTCCTACTCTTTGCTTCCTGTCCGCCAACCAATTCTCTATCCACCTCAACACTGAACCCCCAATACCGTGTGCTTTAAGTTTGTACCCCAATCTCCTATGTGGGACCTTGTCGAAGATTTGGTAAAGGCGTTAGATCCTGACAGATGCAAAACAAGTTAGATAAAATGGGAGAGTTTATTTATCAATTATGGTGCGGACAGGTTTGGTGTTATTGAGAAAAAGGTACCGGCTCTACAGGTGTTTAGATCTAGACGAGAGAGAAATCAAGAGATTAGTGAAGGAGAGGAGACAGTTGAGAAAGCAGTGGAGAAAGGCTATAGTTGATGAGAGGGATTTAATGTTTTGCAAGAAGAGTTAAGAAATCATTTAGCAATATTAAGGGCAGAATACCTTAGGAGGAAGAGAAAGAAGGAGCGAGTCAGGTCAGCATTTTATAGGGTACCATTAAAAAAAATTTAATGAATGTTTAGTCAGGAAAAAAGCTGAAAGCTCAAAGCTTCAAATGAAGAGTTAGAGGAATATCTAAAAAGGACATACTCAGATCCAGAAAAGGGGAATGGGTCTCCCTCCAGATATACCACCCTTAGGTGAGATAGAGTATGTTAGATGTTTTGCCACCAAAGTGGAAGGAAGTGGAAGCCGTAACAAGGTGTGCAAAGGCTTCTTCGGCCCCAGGGCCGAATGGAGTCCCTTTCCGGGTATATAAAAATGCACCTGCTGTGCTTAGATTCTTGTGGATGCTCTGGCGTATAGTCTGGGAGAAGCAGGTCATACCAAGGGTTTGGATAGAGCAGGGGGAGTTTTCATTCCCAAGGAGAAAGAGTCTTGAGTTAAGTCAGTTTAGGCCTATATGTCTCCTAAATGTAGATGGTAAGATTTTCTTTAGCATAGTGGCACAGAGGTTGGCAAGTTATTTAGAAAGGAACAGGTTAATAGATACCACAGTGCAGAAAACAAGAATCCCAGGTTTTGCAGGTTGCTTAGAACACATTGGTGTAATATGGTACCAGGTTCAGACAGCCAAGCTCGTGAGAAGAGATTTGTATGTAGTGTTTTTGGACCTGGCAAATGTGTTTGAATCTGTGCCACATAGTCTTATTTGGAGTGCTTTTGATTTCTTTAGAGTTCCAGGATCAATAGTAAATTTAGTGAAAGCATATTTCCAAGATGTCCGAATGTGTTTTAGTACAGCAGACTTTACGACAGCATGACAGAGACTAGAGATGGGCATTATGGCAAGGTGTACTATTTCCCCGGTAGCGTTTACAATGGAGTTGGTGATTAGAGCGTCACGGTGGGTCGGCGGCGGGGAGAGAAGGCAAGACAGACTGCGCCTCCCTCCAATCAGGGCCTAGATGGTTAAGATAAATGTGGGTCCCTTGAAGACAGAAACAGGTGAATTTATTATGGGGAACAAGGAAATGGCAGATGAGTTGAACAGGTACTCTGGTTCTGTCTTCACTAAGGAACACACAATCTCCCAGCTGTACTAGGGGACAGAGGATTAGGGCGATGGCCTAACTCAACAAAACACCAATGAAGGGAGGTGCTCACTTGATAACCCCAATGATTATACTTGCTACAGGATGGTTTTTTTTTTAAAGAGCTAATTAATATGTAGGTAGCTGGGTTTTCTCTGCATATGAAGTTATTTATTCTAAGTTGGTATATTTAGTTAGATAATACCTTGGTTTGGGGCTTGGTTTTCTTAGTTGAACACTTATCCTGGAGTTAAAGCACGTACTTTATGTTTATTTGTAATTTACTGCCCCTCTACCACATCCAATCATAATCTCAAACATGGACAGTCCTCTTTATTCATTCATTTTCAAGATCTGGGCTGGCAAGACGAGCATTTATTGTCCTCCTCTATTTGCTCTTGAGAAAGTCATGGTGAGCTGCTACCATGAACCACTGCAGTCTTTCTGGTGAAGCGTTTCCCCACAATGTTAAGTGAAGAGTTAGAGATTTAGACCTAGTGATGAGATGGGAACTGATATATTTACAAGTCACTGTGGTAAGTTGGAGAGGAACTTGAAGCTGGTGCGAGATGCTGCCTGACCTGCTGAGTTACTCCAGCATTTTGTGAATAAATCAAAAAGACTTTCCAAGTCTGCTGCCCTTGGGGGTGGTAATAAACGTTGTGGGTTTGGAGGTGCTGCTGGAACAGCCTGCCTGTGAAACCAGACAGCATTTTATAAATGGTACACACTGCAACAATGCACTAATAGTGGAACAGGATGAAATGGTTGGCAAAGTCCAATCAAGCAGCTTGTTTTCTCCTGGATGATGTTGCCATTTGAGTTTTGGAACAGTGCTCATCCAGGCAGAGAGCATTCAATCACAATCGTAGATGTTGGTAAGGCCTTGACATGAGGTGGCGAGTCACTTGCCTGCCACAGGTTATCCAGCCTCTTCCCTGCTTGTGAAGCTACAGTATTTATATGGTTGACTTTCTTACCAATGACATACCAATGCAACTAAATCTAAAGAGTCAGTGGTTACTTGCGTTTTGATGACAGAATGTTTGCTGATAACCACAACAATTTCTACATATGCAGTGTTTCATAAAAGTATTCGTGCCAAAGATCTGATATAGCGATTGCGAATCTTAAACATTTTATTGTGGCATGGGTGTGTGTATATTAACTTTAAGTGGAATCCTTGGGAAGACCAAAAAAGTCAAAATACAAGAAATGAAAATAACAGACTGCAAAACCGCAATGGTTACCACAGCAAATGTTTTGAAACAGCAAGAATTAAGGAAATTAAGTGTAATGTTTGGACATCCAAAAATCCATCGATAAAGTTCTGCGATTTGGACACATGATTAAAATGCAGAACACTGAAGTCAAAATTGAAATAGGCTACAAAAGTTTTAAAAAACAGTGGGACATGGGGATCAACTTTTGATCAACACAGAGATCAACACTTGTAGAACTCATTAACTAACAGCATGGTCACACATTGATTCTCCTTGCAAATGTAGACATTTGAAACAGGGATAAAGCAGCAAAGGGATCAAAGGGTAATCACAAATTACCTAAAGGTACCTAAAGGTACCAAGATTGGGTTTTTTTAGGGGGCATAGAGGGGCAGAGATTAATCTGAGGAAATACTGGGATACATTTGAATAAGAAAGTGAGGTCATGTAAGAGTTCTTACCAAGTTAACAGTTTCAAATTAATGAAAGCATGTGACAACCTTTTTCTCTAGTTATGAGACCAATCTACAGTCTGGACTACACTTCTTCTCACCCTGTCTCTTGCAAAAAGTCTATCCCCTACTCCCAATTCCTCCGTCTACGCAGCATCTGCTCCCGGGATGAGGCGTTTCACACTAGGGCATCAGAGAATGTCCTCATTCTTCAGGAAACGGGGCTTTCCCTCTTCCATTATAGATGAGGCTCTCACTAGGGCCTCTTCTACATACCGCAGCTCCACTCTTGCTCCCCCTCCCCCCATTCGTAACAAGGACAGAATCCCCCTCGTTCTCACCTTCCACCCCATCAGCCAGCGTATCCAACAAATCATCCTCCAACATTTCCGTCACCTGCAACGGGACCCCACTACTGGCCACATCTTCCCATCCCCTCCCCTTTCTGCGTTCCGCAGACTGTTCCCTCCATAACTCCCTGGTCCCCTCGTCCCTTCCTACCCAAACCACCCCATCCCCGGGCACTTTCCCCTGCAACCGCAGGAGATGCAACACCTGTCCCTTTACCTCCCCCTCAACTCCATCCAAGGACCCAAATAGTCTTTCCAGGTGAGACAGAGGTTCACCTGCACCTCCTCCAACCTCATCTACTGTATCCGCTGCTCTAGATGTCAACTTCTTTACATCGGCGAAACCAAACACAGGTTCGGTGATCGTTTCGCTCAGTTCACCTTAACCAACCTGATCTCCCAGTGGCTGAGCACTTCAACTCCCCCTCCCACTCCAAGTCTGACCTTTCTGTCGTGGGCCTCCTCCAGTGCCATAGTGAGGCCCACCGGAAATTGAAGGAACAGCACCTCATATTTTGCTTGGGCAGCTTGCAGCCCAGCGGTATGAACATTGACTTCTCCAACTTTAGATAGTTCCTCCGTCCCTCTCTTCCCCTCCCCCTTCCCAGCTCTCCCTCTATCTTCCGGTCTCCACCTATATCCTTCCTTTGTCCCGCCCCCCTGACATCAGTCTGAAGAAGGGTCTCGACCCGAAACATCACCCATTCCTTCTCTCCCGAGATGCTGCCTGACCTGCTGAGTTACTCCAGCATTTTGTGAAATAAATACCTTCAGCATCTGCAGTTATTTTCTTACACAGACCAATCTACAGAGCATCTATAAGTTCTCTAATATAAAGTCCAAAACTGAGGGTGAACAATTTCTGGCTTAGGATTCAATGTACAAGACTAACATAATTTCAAACATAACCTCGGTTACCCCAAATTTGGAATTCAGTACTATTCCATATAAAATAAGATCGAAGCAAAATGGTTTAAAGTTTCCAATAAATGCTTTACAACCGAAAAAAACTTTTGCAAGTGGATAGACATATCTGCTTGCACAAACTTGAATTAAAGCACCTTTAAACAAAATAGCCTATTAATAAATGCAGTATGGAATTTCTATGGATTATTTTATTCTGCAACAATTTTAAATTAAAGTTATGTGCCCTCAAAAGAAACCTAGGATTTCTGCTCAAATATTACAAGCAATGTTGCCAATTTATAAACAACATATTATCAGCATTTTTTGTTTGTAATCTTGATTACTTTTTGGATTTATTTACACAAAGAAATTTATAACAAGCCAAGTTCTACAGGAACAGCTTTTTTCTCCTCCTGTTAGATTCATAAAAGGTCGTTATATGCTAGGGATGAATTCCCAACCTTATAAATATCTCATTGCAACCTTTGAATTTGTTTTTAAATCTGCACTTTCACTGCAGCTAGACTATATTTTGCACTCTTCATTTCCTCTTTTACACTACCCGAGGTACTTATGTTTATGATTTGCCTGAATAGCTTGCAAAACCGTTTTCACCATAACTTAGTACACATGACAATAAACTAACACCAATAAAAGTATTTGAATATTCTGAACGATGTGCGTATGTACTCTGCAAGTGCGTTTTGTTTACAAACCCAATTGTCATAATCATAATGTTCCCCTCAGAAGCTTTTATTTCATTTTTTTATTTTTATTAAATCTCATCTTTTACAGTTTATCCAATTTAGACACAAGACCATCTTCCACAGGAAGTACCTTACTCATTCTTCCAATGTTGACCATACTGCATTATACCAGCACCAAATCCACCTTTCTGCGAGTTTAAAACAACAACATTTTCAACTGATGCCAGTATCAGTCATCAAGATAGTTTTATGGGTTTGGGTCTAAATTGCCAGGGATAGATAATATCCTCCAGTTGAGATATTAACACTAGATTTATTGTGGCACCTCCAGTGCCCGCTAAACATTTTAATGAGAAGCACTTTTGTTCAACAAGCAGCACAAAAAGCGTTAACTGCATTCATGTCCCATGCCAAATTTGACTTTAACGCTATCTGCAGGTTTCACCAACAGGTGGCGCCATTTGTGGCAGCCTCGCCAACAGCCTGTCTCGTCCCTTTCTTCTTTTGGTCTATTTTTACTTGTATATTTTAATGTACTTTTAGTTTTAGTATTATGTGGGGGGGGCGCGCTTTATCTCTTCCCTCGACGGAGATGCGACTTTTTCCGTATCGTGTCTCCGTCCGCACTGCGGCCTTAACATCGTTTGTTAGGGATCGACTTCGGGAGCCCCAACCGCAGGAGCTTCGACCGCGGGAGCCCCAATCGCCCCGATGCGGGGCTTCGATCGCCGACTGCGGGAGCTTCAATCGCCCCGACTGCAGATGTTTCAATTTCCCCGACCGCGGGAGAAAAGGAGGAAGAAGGTACAAGTTATTTGCCTTCCATCACAGTGGGGAATGTGCGGTCGCCAAAAAACAAGATGGACGTGCTGCCTGCACTGGTGAGGACTGAGGGAGTGCCATGAGTGCAGTGATCTGTGTTTGCAGGGACATGGCTCCATGAGAACATCCTGGAGTCTGGTGTGAGTGTGAACGGCTTTCTGACTGTTCGGGTGGACAGCCTGCAGAGAGAGTGACAGTCGTCGGTACAACTCTGATCACATCACGGTGAAGGAGCCTGTGTGTGGCCCTGACATTGAACTGATGGCTGTGGGTCTCCGCTTTTGCTGTGTGCCCTGGGGATTCTCACACGCCATTGTGGCGGCTGTTTAAGGCTATGTTTAATCTTTATGTAGTTATGTATCTTATTGCTTTTTTGTATGACTATGGCTAATCAAATTTCACTGTACCTCAGTACACATGACAATAAAGTTCCATTGAGGACAATAAAAACTTTCCTCAATATGAGCAAGACGAAGGAGCTAGTTACTGACTTCAGAAAGCATGGTGGAGTATATGCCCAGTCAGCCTCAATGGTGCATAAGTGGAAATGGATGAAAGTTTCAAGTTCCTTGGTGTTAATATTACTAATGATCTGCTCTGGACCAACCACATCGATGTGATAGCCAAGACACACCAATGCCTGTATTTCCTGAGAAATGGGAGGAAATGTGGCATATCCTCAGTAACTCATGGATTTTGACAGAGGCACAATAAAGAGCACACAGTCAGGTTGCTTCACAGTTTGGGACGGTCATAAGTGATAGGAGAATTGGGCCATTCGGCCCATCAATACTCCACCATTCTATCATGGCTGATCTCTATTCCCTCCTAACCCCATTCTCCTGGCTTCTCCACATAACTCCCGACACCTGTACGAATCAAGAATTTATCTTTCTCTGTCTTAAAAATATTCATTGACGGCTCCACGGCCTTCTGTGGAAAAGAATTCCACAGATTCACCACCATCTGACTAAATAATTTTCTCATCTTCTTAAAGGAATGTCCTTTCATTCTGAGGCTATGATCTCCAGGCCTAGACTCTCCCGCTAGTGGAAACATCCTTTCCACATCAACTCTATCCAAGCCTTTCAGTATTCGTTAGGCTTCAACGGGGACCCCCTTATCCTGAACTCTAGCGGAGTACAGGCACAGTGCCATCAAACGCTCAGCATATGTTAACCCACTCATTCCTCGGATCATTTTTGTAAACCACTTGACTCTCTCCATAGCCAGCACATCCTTTCTTAGATATGCTGCCCAAAATTGCTCACAATACTCCAAATGCGGCCTGGCCAGCGCCTTATAGCGGGGGAAAAGCTCTGCCCGACCACAAGAAAATGGAGTGTGTTGTAGATGTAGTCCAGTCTATCATACAGAACAGGCTTCCCACCATTGACTCTATCTACAATACGAGCCACATCAGAAAAGTAGCCAGCATAACCAAATACCTTCTCCCTGCTCCAAATGGCAGAGAGCTGCAGAGTCATGGACGTGGCCCCGACCATCATGTAAACTAACCTCCCTTCCATTGACTCCATCTACACTTCACGTTTCCTCAGCAAGGCCACCAGCGTAATTAAGGACCAGTCACACTGCAGTCACGAACTCTTCTCCCCCTCCCATCAGGCAAGAGGTACAGAAGTTTGAAAACGCATACCTCCAGATACATGAACAGTTTTTTCCCCAGCTGTTATTAAGCTACTGAACCGCCTTCTCACCAGCTGGTGTGCGGTTCTGACCTCACATCTACCTCATTGGAGACCTTTGAACTAACTTTAATCGGACATCATCTTGCACTAAATGTTGTACCCTTTATCTATAGACCGTGGACAACGCAATTGTAATCATTATAGTCTTTGTCTGGATAGCACATAAAGCTTTTCACTGTACCTCAGTACACATGACAATAATAAAACCAAATTAAGGTACAGAAGCTTAAAAGCACATACCACCAGTCTCGGGAACAGCTTCCTCCCATCTTATCAGACTTCTGAACGGCCCTTCCATAAGCCGTCCGTTCACCTCTACCCAACTACAATGCTGAGAACTATATTCTACATTCTGTACCTTCCCCTTTGCGCTATCTATTGTACTTGAGTTTAAACTATGCAAAACAGCTTTCCACTATACCCGATATGAGAATAAACCTATTAAACGAATTTGAACATGTTCAGAACACAAGTATCACATAAATGCATATCCTATTATATAATTCACTAGAATTTCAGCGTACGTGTTCAAATGCATAGCCCAAGGGGTGACATTTACCTTGCACTGGGAAAAAAATGCTGCTTGGCTAAAATATACCCTCTTCTCACAAGCTGGATAAATTAAGAAAATTGTTTTTGTACTTTTTTTAAATTCAATATAAAAATAACAGAGCTGATCCAAGTTAGTAGAGCAGAGGCAGGGAAATGCCAGGAACTCCTCTGTAAGTCCAGTAGGAAAGCAAATCTTAAGGCTTCAGCACATCAGAAGGAGGTAGGTACATATGACAATTTAAAAACTCTCGACTTGAACCAGACTGATCCATTTGTGGACCGAAAAGCCTGTATTGGACAATGTAGGAGCTTGGCCCAATGAAAGTTAGATACAAGCTAGTATTCCCGATAAATGATTAGTGGAATTTTCACTATAAATGAATGCAAAATCTTTTTTGAATCACCAAACCTCAGGTTAAAGGACCAAGTCTTGCGAGCCTTTGAATTATCAATGATGTACCACAATTTGCTTTAACTTTCAAATAAAAGTGCAAATCAATTAGTTTCTGTGCAAGACCTAGGTAACCCAACAGGATCAGGTGCTGAGTTAAACACTACAGAAATATGGCTGGAACCAAGTCTACCTGATCAATAATTTTCTTTGCTCACATCAAGCCAAGTTTATCAACCAAGATGATAATACATTATTAATTATTATTATTATTGAGCTCTTACCAAGTTAAGTTTAAATCTAATGAAAGCATGTGGCATAACCTTTTTTTCTCTAGTTATGAGACAAATCTACTTCAATATTGATCTAAGATCTAAGTACTACAAAGATTGATATTTCTCCGATAGAAAGTGCAAAACCGTGAATAGGAAGGATATTAACCGTGAATAACGTGGCTTAGGAAGACAATGCACACACGATTATCAACATGATTTCACCACACTGCTGTTGCTCTGGACCTGGGGGCCAAACTAATTCCCAAGTAGGGCCACAACAAAAACTTGCCAAAGTTTTTACAGATTCTGACAGGCCGTTACAGAGAATAGCTCCACTAATCCTCCCATCTTTTATAAACAGTTTCCAATTATGTCTGCACAGGAACCAATACAGGGCTCATCTTCCTGATGCAGGTGACACTGCAAAAATTACTTTATTCAAAAAAACCTGTGCCACATTTTGTTAATATACAGTTTCAAAAATACCTAAAAAGGATAGTTTTGTTTTTGCATATGTACAGAAAAATATAGACATCTTTACTCGAGAGTAAAGATTGTAAATAATCTTGCTTAAAGAATTCAAAAGAAAATTGCCCTCTGAAATAAATCGGTTCAAGCCCTGGGTATAATCCCTAGTCCCTCCAGTCAACAGTCCTGCAGCTAGTTAAAACAAACCCAATCTCTCCAGGCAAAAAAAAAATCACTTTGTGGCCTTTTTCTTTCCCTTATCTTTTCTTCCTTTATGCTGTGGCAATTTTTCTTCTGTTTTGCTCTTCGATGCTTTAGATTTCTTTGGCTAAAAAAGAAAATAAGTTTTAAGAAATCATAATTGCACATGGTACAACTCGTTCTCCCCATTTTCAAAGATCTCAGAAGAAATAACTAGAATGTTCATCATTCCCTATTTCTTCACCCACAGCTCGTTGTCCTTCAAGCCACATCTGACAATTTCAATCTCAAGTTCTGTCTTCAACGATGAAACTAATTAAAATTGCACCCTGACCAAGCATTATCATTCTTCCAAATAATATCATTCTGATTATATTAATTGAATAGCAATTAGCCTGTGAGATTCTTTATATGCAAACCTCTTAGGATATAATGCAATTTCTTCCCAGTCTTTAGGGTTTTATATTTAATGGGACTTGTACCAATGGAGCAGACTTTCAATATCTACTGGCTACAATCAGCAACTTCAAATTTCTATCGCCAGGAAGATCAGGCTCAAATTGACAATGATGAGGGGAATGAGGCAAGATGAAGTGTTGCTATTCCTGCTGGAGATGCAAAGGCTAAATGGCCACTTTAAGTATCCATCCCATTGCTGCTTGGCCAGCTTGTGGTCTCCTCGCTGTTAGAATGGGACACAATGCAAATTCGAGGAACACCACCACGCCTTCCATCTGGGCACATTGAAGTCTTCAGGACTCTATATCGCAATCTCCAAGTTTAACTCACTCATTCTTTCTATCTGTATCAGACTGGCAATATGCACCATAGATTAGTGGGCAAAATTAGGGCACATGGTATTGGGGGTAGGGTACTGACATGGATAGAAAATTGGTTGACAGACAGAAAGCAAAGAGTGGGGATAAATGGGTCCCTTTCGGAATGGCAGGCAGTGACCAGTGGGGTACCGCAAGGTTCGGTGCTGGGACCCCAGCTATTTACGATATACATTAATGACTTAGACGAAGGGATTAAAAGTACCATTAGCAAATTTGCAGATGATACTAAGTTGGGGGGTAGTGTGAATTGTGAGGAAGATGCAATAAGGCTGCAGGGTGACTTGGACAGGTTGTGTGAGTGGGCGGATACATGGCAGATGCAGTTTAATGTAGATAAGTGTGAGGTTATTCACTTTGGAAGTAAGAATAGAAAGGCAGATTATTATCTGAATGGTGTCAAGTTATGAGGAGGGGGAGTTCAACGAGATCTGGGTGTCCTAGTGCATCAGTCAATGAAAGGAAGCATGCAGGTTCAGCAGGCAGTGAAGAAAGCCAATGGAATGTTGGCCTTCGTAACAAGAGGAGTTGAGTATAGGAGCAAAGAGGTCCTTCTACAGTTGTACCGGGCCCTGGTGAGACCGCACCTGGAGTACTGTGTGCAGTTTTGGTCTCCAAATTTGAGGAAGGATATTCTTGCTATGGAGGGCGTGCAGCGTAGGTTCACTAGGTTAATTCCCGGAATGGCGGGACTGTCGTATGTTGAAAGGCTGGAGCGATTGGGCTTGTATACACTGGAATTTAGAAGGATGAGGGGGGATCTTATTGAAACATATAAGATAATTAGGGGATTGGACACATTAGAGGCAGATAACATGTTCCCAATGTTGGGGGAGTCCAGAACAAGGGGTCACAGTTTGAGAATAAGGGGTAGGCCATTTAGAACGGAGATGAGGAAGAACTTTTTCAGTCAGAGGGTGGTGAAGGTGTGGAATTCTCTGCCTCAGAAGGCAGTGGAGGCCAGTTCGTTGGATGCTTTCAAGAGAGAGCTGGATAGAGCTCTTAAGGATAGCGGAGTGAGGGGGTATGGGGAGAAGGCAGGAACGGGGTACTGATTGAGAATGATCAGCCATGATCGCATTGAATGGCGGTGCTGGCTCGAAGGGCTGAATGGCCTACTCCTGCACCTATTGTCTATTGTCTATTGTCTATTGTCATCACACCAGTCATCACTTTAGCTCAGTTTTTATTTTCCAATTAGTAGTCAGGACTGCTGAGCCTTTGCCATAAGCAGCACACAACACAGATAAAAAGCATAATGTGCTTCTAACTTTCACAGTATCCCATTTGGTCTTATCCTATCAGTGATATTCCCTTTGCTTTACCCACCCTTCCCCCCACCTTATTTACTACAGAAAAATTGCTTGTTATTCCACGTTCTGACAAGGGGTCTCTTTCTGCAGATGCTGCCTGACCCGCTGAGTGTTTTAGTTTAAATTTCCATTATTTTCAGCTGTTTTTGATTTTCTGCTATAATCCTGATACACTTTAGTCCAACTTGTTGTTATAATCCAATCAGCTATTATTACTGGAATGTTATTCAATTGGATTTCACAAAAGATAAATTGGGAACAGAGAACAAGACTTCCATCTCTCCTTTGAAGATACGCTACCATCCTTTCTCAGACAACTCAACATCAATTTTCCTTTGCAAAGCAATGCCTTTTTGTTCCTCCATAACAAACATCAAGCAATCCTAATAAGGTATTTGGTGTCTAGATGACTTAAGAAAACCATTCAAATTCAAGATGAGGTTCCTACCTTAATCATTCCATCCATTTCCAAGTTATCCTCGGCTTCATCCGCTTGCACGTCCTCAGTTTGCAAGTCACCATTAAGCTCAGAGTCAACAGATGATCCAGCACTATTGTCATGTTTCAATTTCTTTATAGCTTGTAAGGCGTAGGGAGTCATGTGTCTCTCTTTGTTATAGGTGCGTGTAAATGCAGCTTTCACCTAATAAGGGTTGAGAAGAAATAGAATTGAAGTGCATCAAGTAATCTCAATCAAGGATTGAAGCTTCTGTTATATCTCCTAGACCTGGAACAAGCTAATTTAATCTCACTAGAAATAGATTGTGATTACGTGTGGTCTATAGAAACGGGCTTGGATTACCTTTGGGTCTAGTTTGGAGAATGGATCGGGCCGTCCACCCCAGCTGCTAATCTCCATGATACAATCCACGTCCTCCTTCATCAGATAATATGCATCCATCGTTTCAACGGCCTCTTGAACACCATTTGTTCCCTGAAGTGCAAGAGGCCGCACCAGTGTATCCCGCAGGTAAGGAAGATAATCCAAGTTCACTGCCCGTTTACTGGCATGTGTCCTTTGAATCAGTATTAGAAGTACAGATGTGAGGGCTCAGAATAAACGTCGACAAATACAAAAATAATGCGAGAAGCCACAGGACATTGAGCTGACCAACATACTTCTTAAAAGGTATATACCTGTTGAACTTAAATTTCCACTCTTTCTATTCAAAGCAGCGAGCCAAAACAGGACAGCACAGCAGTGGTAACTAGCTTCCTGAAGTTACCTGTATAGGCAAGAGCTTAGACCATGTACTGCAGGCCAGCTCTTCACAGAAACAATACAAAGTACTGTGCACTGGCAGCACAGTGGTAGAGCTGCTGCCTTACAGCACCAGAGACCCGGGTTAGATCCTGACCACGGGAGATGTCTGTATGGAGTTTGAATGTACTCTGTGATCCTGTGAGTTTTCTCCGGGTGCTCCAGTTTCGTCCCACACTCCAACGACGTATAGGTTTGTAGGTTAATTGGCTTTGGTAAAAAATTGTGAATTATCCCTAGTGTGTAAGATGTTAGTGTACAGGGCGATTAGTGTAGTGTAGGTGTGGACTCGGTGGGCCAATGGGCCCGCTTCCACACTGTATACCTAAAGTCTAAATAGATCTATTCAGACCTAATCACCATATAATCACCACTCATTATGGCAACCACACTACATAATGCCCTCCCACTTCCCACAGTTTAAGGAACCAAGGCTGTGGTTCCTTAAACCACAGTCTCAGGTATTTCAGATTATTTGACTGACCACAGATCATCTTGATTCCTTTAGCTCAGGATCACATCAAGCTGTTGCTGGAGGCTTGCAATGAGATCTTTTATTTTTTAAATAAGCACAATGTAAACATTTCATATGAAGCAACTATTCTGCGAAATTCATATCTCCATACCTTAAGCTCATGTGCCTGGTAAGTTCTTGAACAGTGCGGTCATGCTTGCCAGTTGATGAAAATTTTCCCAACCAACTTGGGAAAGTGGGAAATTGTGCCATGTAACCTCTCATCAATTCACCAGGGATCACACTGGCATAAATAGCCTGCAAAACAACAAGACCTGAATACTCTGCACTAGAAATTCATTTACATATTTATCATAGATTCGATACTAACTCATTCCATTTCATAAACAAATATCATTGTAGGAGACGTTTCATCCATGTTCTTTTATCATATTTTGTTTCCTCCATAATTTGTAACCCTGTCTCAATCTGATGCAAAGGCAGAGACAACCAAACTACTAATATATTTTAAACCAACTACTTATATATTTTAAACCAATAATATATTCAGAGGTGTGAAGCACATTGCATTCATCAGTACACTCGCTCCTTAAAAACCGAACTTCAAATTCACAACTAATCCTTCAACTTGCAATTATGTAGTTCTTTCTTTGGTAGCTAGTTTTCTTTGACCAGATTCTTTAAGAGGTTAGCTTGGCCTATAATTTCATTCAGTATTTCAGAGTTGCAGCCACCCTCATTTCTACACTCACCTAGCACTCGGTCCGTGAAACGAGTTGCTTTCAAATAGAAAAGTTAATTTTAACAGCCAAAAATTAGTATTTGTTTCTGTAAGCTAAAAATACTAAAGGTTGTTTGGTACATTGTTTAATGCAGTATCTTTGCATAAGAGTCGATCAAAGCAATTGCTTGCCCATTTCAATAACCTGCCACAGTGTAATTAGCAGCCTTTGTTCTTAAAGAGACAGCAGTGTCTGATTACTATGGGGACCCTCCATCCAGTGCAACCAAAATCTCTTGGAGGTCTGTAATGTTAATCTGGTTATCAAAATTTGAGGGGTTTTAAAAAAACAATTTTTGTTGAAAAAAACTATTAAGTAAATAAAATAAACAAAACCAACAGTAAGATGATGGTAGATCAAGAGATGTTCTTTAAATTTCAGGTGATCTATGATGACTATACTATTACAATATTTCTCAAGCAATAGGACAGGTCAGGTTGAAATCCTGCAGTTGAACTTCTACAATTAAAACAGCACAAATCTGCGCTGACAAGTGGCTAATCCATTTAACTGGATTAGCTTTCTTCCAATCTCCCGATGGCAGTGGAGTTCCTGGCAGCAGGGTAACCACCGACCTCAGAATTCCACCATGAGAATAGTGCCTGGAAGAGCCGGGAAAGCTTCCATTGTGCCCAATAACATGGTCCTATCATAGCCGGGGACTTCAATAAGGCTAGTTTGCAGTCACATCCTAATTGTCGCCAGCACGTGTCCTGTACCACCAGAGGAACAAACATTCTCAACCACTGCGCATCGACCAGAGATGCCTATCCATCACTCATACTCACTTTTTGAAATCATACCACTTTCATAAATCACAACATCTGGTTCTTCCTACGTATAGCCTGCATCTAAAGAGCACAGCCCCAGCAGTGGGGACTGCACAGAGCTGGTCATGGGAGACAGCACTCCCGGCCAAGCTCAACATGGTCTCTCTTTGAAAGGGAGAACACCAATGTGCCTTCTGAGGCCCCCACAGCCCCCAATGGCATTGTAACCTCAGTCAGCAATGCAGACATCAGAAGATCCTTCATGAGGGTGAACCTTCAGAAAGCCTCTAACCCTGATGGTATACCTGGTCATGTCCTCAAAACCTGTGCGGACCAACTGGCTGCAGTTTTTGCAGACATCTTCAACCTCTCATTAATAAGGCTCAAGGTTCCCACCAGCATTTAAAGGCCTTTTATTATATATTACATAAATCACTTAAATTTCATTATTATAATGCACATGACACTTTCAATGTCTTGTAACTGTATTTACAACTGGTGGCAGCCCAATTGCCCTCTGGGATAAATAAAGTTGTATCGTAATCGTATAATACCGATGCCCAAGAGAAGCAAGGTGACATGTCTCAGTGACTACTGACCAGTGCCAATTAAGTGCTTTGAGAGGTTGGTTATGGTACATAACAGGAACTTGGACCCACTACAATTTGCTTACTGCCACAATAGATCAATGGAGGAAATGCAATCCAGATAGCTCTCCAATCTGCAGTGGATTATTTGGACAATAAGAACACATACATCAGGCTGTGTTCTACAGTTCAGCGTTCAACACCATCATCTCCTTCAAACCTATCAAACTCAGGGAACTGGGTCTCTGCCCATCCCCATGTAACTGGATCCTTGTCTTCCTCCTCAGCAACAACACTTCCTCTTCGATGACCATCAGCACAGGGGGACCTCAAGACTGCGCTCAGTCCCGCTCTACTCCCTCTTTACCCATGATTGCTTTTATTCCATCTATAAATTCATCAACGACAGCACTGCTGTTGGAGGAATAACTGGCAATAATTACTCAAAGTACAGTAGTGAGATTGAAAATCTGATTAAATGGTACCAGAACAAACTAGCTCTTATTGCCAATAAGACCAAGAAGCTGATTGTTAATTTTAGAAAGGGAAAGACGAGGATCCACAAACCTCACTTCATTGATGGGTTAGCAGTGGAGAAAGTCCATAGCCAATAAATTATGGTTGGAGTACAGTTGCAGCTCAGTAGGGAAATAGGCATAAATGAACAAACGATGGCAATTCTAGCATTCCTTTGTTGTCAAAGCCAATATTCTCAGTTGTGGTGAGGTGGAACCTCACTGGAATTTAAATTGTTTTGAGTTTTGAAAGCAACAAAAACTAATTTCAATTTGTAATTTGAAATGTACAAATAGAAAAATGATTGTGCAGGTCAAGACAAGTAGATCTTGAGATTGACAATACCATGCAAAAATAAAGAATACCTTACTACTCAATACATGACACCTCATTATAGCACTGACCTGAGTAGGGAGAAGATGCCAGGCCTGCCGAGAACGGATTCGTTTATCAACATGGTCTCCATCACAAATACTATCTGCCGTTTTACTCAGCAGCATTAAATGCTTTTTGAGGTTTGATCTAAAATGCAAGCACAGCACAACTAACAGTTGCATTCATAAAGGGTTCAAAGACCAGAACGAGAGCGCAAAATAACAGGAAAAGAACGTAAACAGGCAGATCATTCGTTTACAAAGGGGATTCGAAACAAACTTAAATGATCAATAAAACCAAGACTTTGAAAATATGAAAACAAAACTCTAGGCTAGAAATACTCAGCAGGAAATGCAGCAGATATCGAGAGGTGATTAATGTTTCTGGTCGTTGAAACTTTTATCAGAATTAAGCAGCCATTAAATTATTGAACAGGTATTCAGACAAAAATGTACCATGCTAATGTCTGCTTTGAAAATTCTAGTTCATTGTGATCAAAGATACAACCATTTATAAAAAAAAAACATTTTTCTATCAAAAACAAATATTTCTGTCACATTCTAAATCCATTCTTCAACTATTGCCCCACACTAACATTACAATGTTGCAGGAAATTCAACTTGCAATACTACATTTACATTCTCATCCATTCTTACATTGGAATCTGGGCTTGATAATGGGTTTGTATATGTGCATTATAATGTGCAAATATGTTAGTGATACATAAAAGGTTACCTAAAATTCTTTACCATAGTTATGAGGAAATTTGAAGATAGAACTGTACAGCACAGCAACAGGCCATTTGGCCCACAATGTCTGGGCCGAACCGGATGCCAAGACCAATTCGTATCTGCCTGCACATAATCCATATCCCACACATCCATCTGCCTATCCAGAAGTCTCTTAAATGCCAGTATTGTGCCTGACTCCATCGCCATCCCCAGTAGCACATCCAGGCACTCGCCACCCTCTGTGAAAAACACTTGAGCCACACATTTCCTTTGAACATTGCCATTCTCACCATAAAAGCTATGCCCTCGCACTTGCTCTTTCTTTCCTGGGAAAAGGGTTCTGAATGTCATCCTGACTCGCCTTCAATGGCCAGACTAATGGAACTAGCTAGCATATGCCTTCTCTACTACTCTATCCACTTGCGTTGCCACTCGGAGTTATGGACTTGGCCCCCAAAACTTTCTCTGTACCCCATTGATGTTAAGGGTCATGCCTGACACTTGCGCAGATTAAACTCCATCTGCCATTTCTCTGCCATATGTATAGCTGATCTATTTCCCACTTTAAAAATCTTCCTCACGTCCTCGACCCCAGCAATCTTGGTATAATCTGCAAACTTATTAACCAACCAGTCTACATGCAATTCATTTTTATATTCATCGTAAAAAAGAGGTTGCAACACACAGATCCCTGCAGACCTCCACTGCCACGGATCTCCAGCCTGAATATTGTTCTTCCATCACAACCCTGTCTTCTATCAGCAAGCCAGTTCTGAATGCATATGAACAAGTTACTATTAATCCCGTGCATCTTAATCTTCTGGATCAGCCTGCTATGGAGGACTTTATCAAATACCTTACTAAAATCCATATAGATAACATCTGCCATCCCACCATCTTCACCTCCTCTAAAATATCAATAAAGTAAAAAAAGACACGACCTGCCGCGTACAAAACCATGCTGACCATTTACCTTTCTCTTTCAAATCTGAGTAAATTCCATTCCAAAAAATCCCCTCCAATAGCTTTCCTACCAATGGCATGATGCTCAACGGCATATTATACCCTGAATTCTCTCCACTTCCCTTCGTAAACAAACAAAGAACATTAGCTACTCCCCAGTCTTCCAGGACCTTGCCAGTGGCTAAAGACGCAAACATCTTCGACAAGGTTCCTGCAATCTCCTCTTACCTCTAGATACCATCAGACCCTGGAGATTTATCCACCTTAATGCTCAAGAGTCACAACACTACCTATTTTTTAATCTCAAACTGCTCTTGTATATTAGTATTCTACATACTGATGTCACTGTCCTCTGTATCCTTCCGCTTGGTAAACATAGATGCAAAGTACTCGTTTAGTACATTGCCTACATCCCTTACCCCAAACACAAATTCCCTCCTTTATTCTTGAGTGGTCCTACTTCTCTCTGCTTACCCTCATTTTTAATATAGGTACAAAAAGCTTTGGGATTTTCTTTAATCAGTCCCAGTTATTTTGTGGCACATTTTAATCGCCTGCTTGAGTTCTGTCCTCTGTTAATATTCCTCAAAGGGCTTGTCTGATTCCATCCTCTTAAACTTTGCATGCACTTCCTTTATCTTTTTGACCAAATTTCCAACCTCATGGGGTGTGTGGAATAAATTTACAATTGGAGGGTCCGTGATACCACACACTTATTAAAATGTAAATGTAACGATTTAAAGTTAGGCCATTAACAATGACGAAGAGGTTCCTCCAAATTTACCCTTCGCTACGTTCCATTGGTCAGTGCTGAACGAGATTTCAGCCTCGGATGGCAACCGAGAGGTCCCGTTACCAAATTTATTAAGCCCAGAATGACCTGGTATATTTCTAGTCATTTCAATAGTTCACCAACAGCTACTAAAATCTTCTGGAATTTTTTGAGGATGTAACTAGGAAATTGGACAAGGAAGAACCAGTGGATGTAGTGTACCTGGACTTTCAGAAAGCCTTTGATAAGGTCCCACAAAGAATAGTGGGCAGGATTAGAGCACATGGTATTGGGGGTAGGGTACTGACATGGATAGAAAATTGGTTGGCAGACAGAAAACAAAGAGTAGGGATTAACGGGTCCCTTTCAGAATGGCAGGCAGTGACTAGTGGGGTACCGCAAGGCTTAGTGCTGGGACTGCAGCTATTTACAATATGCATTAATGACTTAGATGAAGGGGTTAAAAGTAACATTAGCAAATTTGCGGATGACACAAAGCTGGGTGGCAGTGTGAACTGTGAGGAGGATGCAGGGTGACTTGGACAGGTTGTGTGAGTGGGCAGATGCATGGCAGATGCAGTTTAATGTGGATAAATGTGAGGTTATCCACTTTGGTGGAAAGAACAGGAAGGCAGATTATTATCTGAATGGTGCCAAGTTAGGAAATAGGGAAGTACAAAGAGATCTGGGTGTCCTTGTTCATCAGTCACTTAAAGTTAGCATGCAGGTACAGCAGGGAGTGAAGAAAGCTAATGGCATGTTGGCCTTTATGACAAGAGGAGTTGAGTATAGGAGCAAAGAGGTCCTTCTGCAGTTGTACAGGGCCCTAGTGAGACCGCACCTGGAGTACCGTGTGCAGCTTTGGTCTCCAAATTTGAGGTAGGATACTCTTGCCATTGAGGGCGTGTAGCATAGGTTCACTAGGTTAATTCCCGGAATGGCAGGACAGTCGTATGTGGAAAGACTGGAGCGACTAGGCTTGTATACGCTGGAATTTAGGATGAGAGAGGACCTTATTGAAACATAAGATTATTAAGGGATTGGACACGTTAGAGGCAGGAAACATGTTTCCAATGTTGGGGGAGTCCAGAACCAGGGACCACAGTTTAAGAATAAGGGGCAGGCCATTTAGAACAGAGATGAGGAAAATCTTTTAAGTCAGAGTTGTAAATCTGTGGAATTCTCTGCCTCAGAATGCAGTGGAGGCCAACTCTCTGGATGCTTTCAAGAGAGCTAGGTAGAGCTCTTAAAGATAACGGAGTCAGGGGGTATGGGGAGAAGGCAGGAACGGGGTACTGATTGTGAGTGATCAGCCATGATCACATTGAATGGCGTTGCTATAAAAAGGAACGCCAGAGCACAAATACGAAGAACCTATAACCAGATTCAAGATTTTTCACCAAAATCATTTCAGTTCATAAGATGGATATATATCCAAGATGACACAAAGCAACAAAAAAAAAGTTGGTCTTTACTTACCCAGAGGCTGCCGGCTTCACATGCAGATAGTTTTCTTGAACAAACAGTGGTGAAAGTGAATAATCATGGAAGAAGAGGTCAGACTTATCTATTAAACTCATGGAAGTAGTTTCCTCTCCAGCAGAAAACACTTTCCTCACAACATCAAATGGACCCTGAAATTAGAACGCCAAATTTTTGTAATCACTATTTATTTATTATGTGCAAAAAAAACAGACATTTCTAATGCAATAGGGAAAAGGTTTTTTTTTAAACTAAGATTTATACCTTGCTCTAAATAGTTAGTTGCTGGATTATCAGAAATATTAATGCACAAAGTATTGAACCGGGTAAAGTATGTGATTTTCATTCTTCCCCCGTCGCACTTTTGTCTGACAATTTTTAATAACTTGATATTCAATATGGGAAGAGAACCAACATCCCAAGATAACCAGAAAATATAAAATGAACAAGGCAAGAACAAATCAGTATGAGATGGTACACAAAGTCATGTATCTTGTCAGGAATTTGAATATTATTTCAATCCCCAAAATATATCTTCAATAAATTGCTGTTGAAATAAAAACCAACCAGTTTAATGTCCTTCTTGGTCTTCTTGCCATTTTCTTTCGCCTGATCGTACGTCAGTGACTTGTCTGTTGCACACCACATACTGAGATTATGCAGGATCTAAAAACAAAATGTTGAAACAACAAAAAATGACAATGCTTCATAATTTACGGGAATCTACAGGGCATGAAGGAGCCCATGCCAGCAGAAAAATACACATATCCAACCTCACCAATATTTGGCTACTACAAAAACCATTTCAAGTGCTTAGCCAAGTATTTCTTAAAATGTTGAAACAAGGAACTGCAGATGCTGGTAAATAAAAGACAAGTGCTGAAGAGGGTCCCGACCTGAAACATCTATCCATGTTCTCCAGGAATGCTGCCTGATCCACTGAATTACTCTAGCACTGTGTATCTTGCGTCTTAAATGCCATGCCTTTACTTTTCTCTCAGGCAATGTATCCCAAACTCATGCACACTTAAAAATTCAGCACTTTAATCTTTCTACAAATCACTTAAGTTAATCACCTTGTTACTTGCCTTTGCTAAATGGAAAACAGATCCTTCCTATCCATTATTTTTATGCCTCAACAACACCTTCACTTTATTGGATTTAAAGAAGGCATCCCACACCATTCAATCCAATCTTTCCTCAGTAAAATTTCCCATATATTTCTCCAAACATTCTGAATGCCTTATTGGGTAATCGGAGGTCTGGGATGACGTATCTCCACTTTTGTTCTGCGTGAGGTGATGTAATCTTCAGTTGGAGCTCGTGGATGGATTGCTTACGGCGATGTGCCTCTTCCACTGTTTGTGCTTAATCCATGAAATCGGAGACAGACAAGAAGTACTAGGCAACTTTAGGTAAGGTTCCCCAATCTGTGCAGCCTTGAGTCAGGGATTCCTTGCTGTCAGTGAGGACATTACATATTCTGTGGTGGTTGCTAACCTTAACTGAGCAGAAATATAGACTGTTGGGAGTCTGGTGTCAGGCATCCAGACTGCAACTCACTTCACTATTGGTTAAACAATATCAGTGCCTTAATGCTGGGGTTGTTGGCCAGGAAGCAAACACCCACATTGGTTTACTTTTCCCGCAAATGGTTTTCGGGCACATCACTGACATATATGGTTTGGGGGGCGGGGAGGGGCAGATTACTACAGCCCATTAGAGCTTATTGGCAGGTTTAAGATTTTGATCTTTTAACACTTTTCTTCAGGCAGCACAAACTTAAAGTAATAGGTGAAAGAATAGAGGAAAGAAAAACAAAATTTTACAAGAATATGCTCATTGCCCGAAAGGGTGTTAGAGGCAGAAACCTCATCAAATTTAAGAGTACAAGGATGTGCATTTGAAAAGGTTTACCGATGAAACCATCAGATTAGACTGCTGCCAACACCAAGAACTGGGACCTTGATAGCAAGTCCCATTGGCAACGGGAAAGATTTTTTTTCTATTTTCATTTTATCTGGGGAGTAGCAAGTTATCTTAACCACTTCTAAATTATGTGATAATGGACGTAAAAAATGACTGAAAACCAAATTGAGGGGAAAGCATTTCAAATTTTCAAACAGCAACAATTAGCATTGAGTTTAATACAACACATTTGGATCATTGTAAGCTTTCTTGAGCTTACAATGATACAAATAATAAGAACAAAATTGCAAATTAACAATATCACCAGAGTCTGCAGTGATGCACATAATATCTTGTTAGCAACTCTACCATTAATATTGCAAACACTAACCTGTCTGATATCTTGACTGGCCGCAAGTATAATTTCATTCATAGCTGGAGGGGGGATCTTCAAGCCTTCTTTAAAAGCAACAGTCATCATTGCACCCTGAAGGGAGGGAAAAAATTGGTTTACAGAAGAATTTACTGAGGGTCAATGTTCGCAATATTTCTAAAGGATTGGGGCCAACAATAACATTAGCATTCCTTTCAATGCTGATCATTGGTGCGTTTGTGCAGACAGAAGGTTTAAAGTAATTTCTAAAAAATAAAATGCTGCCATTGCCATGTGAAAATTTGCTGTACCTCAAAATATTTGCCAATTTTAGCCCATCATAAACTTGCCTTGATTGCACAAAAGGTGAACAAAATCATAAAACAAAATGAGCAGTTCAATGGTGCAAATGTTAACAAAGCCGGGCTCCTAAGATGTAATGAAGAAGAATTTTAACAGACAAGGGTGAGAGATTGTACCTAGTCCTTGGCAGGTGGAAGTGTCAAGAATTTGTGAGGGAAGTGCAGGGGGACTACAGGACACAGGGAGCATAATTAGGGTTCAATCTGTTTCTGTCTTCATAGAGTGAGTTTTGCACCAATTCTAAACAAACAAGTAGCCACAGTAACTCGGAGAGGATCAAATGATGAGATAGACATTAACTACTCGAGCCACACCTTGATTTGCTCTAGTCGAGGCCGCTGGAAGCGGAGGTCAAAACAGTAATTTGCTAACGAGCGGATCTTGGGATGGTTGCGATCATTACACATACAGATGATGGGAATCTTGGTCTGCTTA
This sequence comes from Rhinoraja longicauda, assembly GCF_053455715.1. Taxonomy (NCBI): domain Eukaryota; kingdom Metazoa; phylum Chordata; class Chondrichthyes; order Rajiformes; family Arhynchobatidae; genus Rhinoraja; species Rhinoraja longicauda. The sequence goes on along the minus strand of NC_135953.1, from coordinate 68,776,005 downwards.
ATGAGATAAATCAGCTCCTGAAACAGAACACACCCAATGTCAGACATATCTTTCCTCGCAAACAGTTGAAACAGGAACTCAACCTGCTTGCTAGTGTGACAAGACCAAGGAATTAGAAGGGAAATCGGTATTTAAAAATAATAATCTCCCACAGCAGTTTCTATTTTACTGCAGGGAAGCAGTAGCATTTCATTAAATACTTGCAAACAATAAATAGTGATAAGAAGCATTCATTCTTTCTAGACACCCTAGTCTCAATTAAACTGTAAAATATTTCAGGATTCTGGATAAAAATGATTTAAATGAATAAATCTCTGCAGAGAAGATTTACGAGAATGTTGCCAGTACGCAAGGGCCTGAGCTATAGGGAGAGGTTGGGCAGGCTAGGACTATATTCCTTGGAGCACAGGAATATCTTGTAGAGATGTACAAGATCACGAGGAGAATAGACAGGGTAAATGCACAGAATGTTTTACCCAGAATAGGGAAAGTCAAGAACCAGAGGACCAAGGTTTAAGGTGAGAGGGCAAAGATTTAATGGGAACCTGAGGAGCAAGTTTTTCACTCAGAGGGGTGGGTATATGGAACGAGCTGCTAGAATAGGTAAGTGAGGCAAGTACTATATCAACATTGATAAGACATTTGGACAGGTGCATGGATAGAAAGGTTTAGAGGGATATGAGCCATACGCGGGCAGGTGGGACTAGTATAGATGGGGCATACAGGTCAGCATGGGCATTTTGGGCCAAAGTGCCTATTTCCATGCCTATGACTATCAAATAACTCAGTCAAACAGTGTTACCTGAATTCCTCCCCGATCCTCATTACCAGCCATCCCATCCACCTCATCCATGATTAATGCGTGTTTGGTACTTAGCAATGAAGTTCCTGAAATGAACAATAGTTTAAAAATTGAATTAACCATAAGCATTGCAGTGCCAGCAACATCTTAGTAAGTCCTGATCTAAACCTTGCACATAGAGTACATACCAGAGCAGTAGCCTATGATGCTGGTGTTGTTCAGTGATTCTGCTATCACTTCTTTCAAAGTGTTCTTGCTGCGAGTGTCACTGGCATTGAGTTCAACATAGTTGTAGCCCAGTTCCTTCCAAACAAAGACACAATTGCAATTCAGCAGTTTAAGAATAAACCCTGTTAAAGGGACATGCGCTGTGCTGAACGACAGTCAGAGAGTAGAAAGAATACAAAATGCTAAGATACTTCATAGGACATACAGCAAAAGAAATAAACAGAATCATGGTTTACTTAAAAATGTTAATTCATTTGAACTCCAATTTCTCCACTTTTCCAAACCCCAGCTCCTGATCAGTCCCAAAGTTAAACTCTTCCACTTCAGAGTCCCCACAGCCCCCAAATCCCACTATGAAACACGAGATCTTCAAAATATCCAGCACATCAGTCATCAAATGTCCCCCAATGAAACTGAAGATCGGTAAACATGCATGTCTCCAGAAAAGTTAGAGATCGTGGGGTATTGAGCAGATCAAATTTAAAGTACAGGCGTTCCTTTATAATGTGCGTTTCCATAACACAAATTGGATACAATGCAATTGATAAATTAGGGAACATTACTGGTATTACACGAGACAAATTAGTTGTAACACAATTTCGAATTGGAGCTAGAAAATTACCCGAGTTTATTTGGCAATAGATAAGCAGAAAAATGGTGTCCTGGAAAAATGTCTTGGTATTACTCTCACGCATACCAAATTAGTGAAAAAAATCTACGATTGCAAGCTATCTAGTCAAATCATACTGCTCACGAGTTCAATCAACTCGTATGCAAGTACATCATGCAATGCAGAGAGACAAATAACAGTGCAGAATAAAATGTCATAGTTTCAGAGAAAGTGCAGATTTAGAAAAAAGTCCAAGAGCCACAATGAGGTAGGTTGGGAGATTGGAACTATATCTTTAGCTTACAAGAACCTGTTCAGTAGGCAGATAACAGAGCGAGAAGAATACATTTGTGAATCTGGTTGTACGCACATTCAGGCTTTTGCATCCTTTGCCTGATGGGAGAAGGAAGACAGAATGACCGGGATGCAAATGGTCCTTTATTATGTTGGCTGCTTTCTCCGAGGCGATAAAGTGTAGATGGGGATGCTGGGGTAGGGGAAGGAGGCTGGTTTTACGTGATGGACTGAGCTATATTCACTACTCCGCAATTTCTCGATAGCTTGGGGGGTGGGGACTCATTACTGACGCAATGGTCTCTAAAGAACAGATAGTTTCACTGCAACTGGCCATTAAAATTGACACGTGTTCACTTCTATTGACACTTATGCAATTAACCAATAACGTATTGTCTTTAGTATTTCACACTGAAAGAGCAAAATTATACTTAGTTATTATAAAGATCTTTATTTTTGAAAATCCCACAGGGGAAAAAAAAACTGAGTCTGAAACTCTGTACTCCCTAACCCTTTCTCCCCCATTGACACAATTGCTTGTTTCAGGCAATTTTGCATTATAACAGAACTAACCGTAATGCACAGAAAGACACTGTACTCTGGCTAAGTCAAACCTGGAGCCCTACACACATTTTTGATCGCGCAACAGGCGATCCAGCTAAGCTAGATAGGAGGTGCAATAACCAGATCCTACCGTGAGAATAAAGAGCAGTGAACAATGACATAAACCAGACAGGGAGAATGTCAGATGGCAGCCTATGGGGTAAAAAAAGGGCACCCGGCAGAAATGGCGATAATTAGTTGCACTTTTATGCCGTACAGCAGAAATAGAAACATTTGTGGCCAGAAGGTTTCTACAAGAGACAAATTTCTCCACCGCCCCCAAATATTAACTTTTTTAAAAACCATTAATGTACAAATAGAAGACCACAAATATGTTATTCATGAATAATTAGACCAATTGGTCCAAAAGGACCCATCATAATCCTCTCGTTGGGAGAGAAAGCTAATGCAAATGTAGAGGATGCAAAGTTCAGAGAGGTGGTTGAAAGATTGCACAGTATATTAATGTTTTCTCTTCTCACCCCCATTCAACACAAACGATTGATTAAAGATTGTGAATCAATTAGCAAAAATACAAATTACACAAATTAGATGCACTCATCACCAAACAAAGGAAATGCAACGTTTGTATTTGGGCATTAACTTTTTCACAGTTTCTACATTGATCAATTGCCAGGAGCAGCAGCAAAGGTTCCAGTTATATGTGCTTTGGCAAGCAGAATTCTTACCCCCAACAGTTTAAATGTTTTAAGTTGGTGAATGTAAGCAGCCTGATTCAGCATATATGCATAAAGGAAGTCTAAGTGAACTTAGTGCTCAGAATACTACCCCCATTACATTCTAAAGCTTAAGCAATGAGGGAAAAGTGGAGAAACAAGGAACTGCAGATGCTAGTTTACAAAAAAAAAGACAAAGTGCTGGAGTAACTCCAGAGAAACAAAGTGCCCCGAGAATCATTTCTTTAACAAATTTATCATGCCAATAAACCACCGAAAAGGCCAACAACAGTCCTCCATTCTCAATTGCTCAAGAAACCATTGGTGAACAACTTACTTGGGAAATCAAGAGGCATACCATTTCAGAGGAAAGCAAGAACTAACACAGTACTGTGGATATGGGGTCATGCAGAATTCATCAGGTGATATACTTGGCCTAATGGGCATTGGTAAACTTTTATTATAGCATTCCTATGGTTTGTGCGCAATATTATGGATATTAATGAATGTAAAATGTATTCAATCAACTGAATTTAAATCACCAAAAAGACTTGTGGGATTGAAATTCTTATTTCTAGATCGTTGGACTTCAAACAATCAAACAACATAACCATGAAGCTGCCACTTTAATGATATCACAGTGGATTGGGATTCGGTCTCATTGCTAGATTCATTGCTCTGATTTGTGGCTGCTGAATACAAAGCCTGCATTATAAAAAGATGTTGCATGTGAATTATAGAAGAGAAACTCATTTTGTCCCAATACTCAAGTATTCGTACCTTGCATACTAGCGTAGCAGTTGTTGTTTTACCGACACCAGGAGGACCAGACAGCAGAGCAGCTTTGAAACTTGAACCATTGTCCTTCCCACCAAATTTACTGAATTTCGCTGTACAATGAACACAAAAAGACATTTGCACCTCACATTACATTTAAGCTGGAATCGTGCACAAATTATATTGATTTTTTTTGTAAGAATGTCCAATGTATTCTTGAGATCCTTTCATTAGGAATGATTAGATTGAGTGAATTTTGTTTTTAGGCAGAAGACCTGGGAGGAGAAATAAGAACTTATTCCACGTTATATCTTGAATGTGCAAGCTTTTCTACACAATACCTAAAATGCACTGCAGTTGCTTTTCAAGCTAATTTGACCGTACCTTCTATACCTGCACACACTGCTACTACCTAGCAGGTCATGGTCAGCAGGCCAAACCACCTGATGCCCCTCCAGGTTGCACACTACCCCAACTTGAATATATTGTTGTTCCTTCAGACTCTAGGTTTAAATCCTGGAACTCCCTTCTTAATGCCCCAGAAATTCTGCTGCAGTTCAAGGGAATGATTCAGTCATTCTCAAAGCCGACTTGCACGGCACATACATTATGCCTTTGGTCCCAGACACAGACAAAAATATTTTTTCAATTCTTCATTCAACATCCCAATAAATCACATGCTTATGTATTTATTTGACAAAACTGGCAGAATTATCAAAGTATTGGCAAGTCATGGATGATAGAGTGGATCAATGCTCTCCTTATAATAGCTGCTCCATATTTCTACTGGTTAGTCTTCAAGAAGTCACTACTCACAGTCCAAGGATGCAGAGCCTCAAAACCCTAATCACTCACTCCGCTCGCCCCCACACTTCAGTGGAAGTGCATTCATTCCAAACTTTAATTTCTGAGATTAAAGAGAAATAGGCAGAAAATGCATTTTTCCACTGACAGAGAAACGGGTGTTTTCTGAATAGGTGGATGTATCCCAGCAAACCACAATCCTCCCTCTTAACAGGGGTCTTGTACAGCCTTAGTTATCCTTAGGAATATTCCTGAATGGGATATGAAATTTCCCCATGTCTGACATGTTTCAATTTATCATAAATGGGGTGGAGAAATATGTTGAATGTTGAAATCTTGGGCAAAACACAGGTGCTGGGCCAACTTAGCATTTCTGGAGGACATGGATAAGTGATGTTTTGGGTTAGGATCCTTGTTAAGGTGTGGAGTTTGAGGAACACTTCACTGAGATTTGCTATCACACAAGTTACTGGACACTGCACATGACATGTCGGATTTCTTCAATCCCCTCTCCTTTGACAGAGTTACATTTAAAATTGGGGTCCTTGTGAACAAATGACCTTCCACAAGTTTGCCCCACACTTCCTCCGGTTACATCGCCCTCGTATCAGTTTCTTGAAATCTGTCGTTTTGCAGTTTGTAGTTTAGAGATACAGCATGGAAACAGACTCTTCGGCCCATCGAGTCAACACTGACCAACGATCATCCTTACACTAGTTATATCCTACACACTAGGAACAATTTAGAGAAGCCAATTAACCCACAAACCTGCATGTCCTTGGGATGTGGAAGGAAACCCGAGCACCTGGAGAACACCCACGCGGTCACAGGGAGAACGTACAAACTCTGCACAGACAGCACCTGTAGTTGGGATCAAACCTGGGTATCTGGCACTGTGTGGCAGCAACTCAACCGCTGTGTCACAGTGCCGTCCCATTTGTGGAACCCCACCCTGCCCACACCCATTTGTGGAACCCCACACTGCCCGCACACATTTGTGGAATTCCATCCTCTCCATGAGTGGCTGTGCCTTTAGCTGCTTCAACCAGGAATTCAAATGTCATTACTGAACAGCCTCTCCTTTTAAGTTGCCCTCAAAACTAATCATCAGATAATCTTTTGTTCAACGTGCTTGGTGTTAAATTTAGTCTTATGAAACATCTTAAGACCATGTTTGAAGATGCAATATAAAAGTCAGATTCTCGTGCTGTTTCACACATCATACAACATTTCCCCAGAGATCCGTTTGTAGAAAAAACATAGAGTGTCCTCCTTTATCAGTTGGGTTAAAATGTAAAGAAAATATTTAAATTTAAATAGATTGGGCATTTCAACAATTCTAAACAGAATGTCAATGCAATACCTTTATCATTTAGATAATTAATAATACAGCCCAAACAGATATTACCAATTCCAACTGAACAAATATGACAAACAAGTTGCAAAGAAACAGCATCACTCTCACCTGCAGGTTTGCTGCCTCCAGTGTAGTTCGAATGCCACTTTTTCAGCCAGCGGACCAATTTATTTGCACAACTCTGTTCCCCTTGTTGCCCTATTATATTCTTCAGCGCTGCGGGTCTGTATTTATCCACCCACAGCAAACTATACTCCTTCAACCCCTGGGGCTGGCGATCACACTTCGATGTAGAATTATTGGTGAAAGTTTTAGCTCCAAATGAAATGCTCCTCATACTTCCTGAGGATTCGCCGTTCTCTGCTGCAGGGCTGCTCTTTTTATGCTTGTTTTGTTTTGTCGATGGTGGCGAGATTCTTTTAGTATGCTCATTTTTGTCCGCTATCTTTGGAGATTCTAGCACTTTGGATTTTGTCTTTCTAACCTGCAATTTCAAAACAAAACAAAAAATCTGCCTTTTAGAAAAAAAAATTTTAACTGAGGGCGATTCTTTTTTTTAAATTGCAAAGAAAACTTTATCATTAGCATTGATGCAGGTCCTGATCATATATACAAAATCCAGCTTTAAGGGTCTGTCCCACTTTAGGCGATTTTAGGAAACATCGCAAAATTCCCACGCCGTCAATGTTTCTCCGGCGTCCTAATTTTTGCTGAAATCACTGACAAGTCGGTAAGTACTTGAGAGTTTTGAACTATAACATCTTGTATGGGTTACTTAAAAACCAAGCTTCACTGTAACAAGGCATAAACTGGATTTACTTCCAGTTTACTAATAGCTGTATTAAAAATAATAATTTAAAAAGTGGTTAAGTGGATTTTTGTGACAAGTGTGTGGGCATTCTTTGAAAATGCACGGGAGATGCATATCTGGTTTCTGGGTTGCATATCTGGGTTGGGAGCCCACTTTAAATGTAATGGCTGAGGGCCATAAACATCGCGAAATTCCCACGCTTACCTGACCGTCAAACTGTCGCCTCCAAACTACCTGTCAAATGTCCTGACGGTAAATAAATTGGTCAAACACAAGCATTTTATGGTATTTTGAAATGACTTTACTTATTTTAATATTATGCGCTTCTAAATGCATCTAAGAGAACCTAGCAAACCTGGGGACAGCAGGCGACAGCACCCGCAATAAGCAACGCTACCTGGCGACAAGAGAAATTTCACTCCGGATGATTTCTCAGCGATGCGCTGAGATCCACTACGATTCTTGGAAGACTCCTCACGATCATGCCCGCGACACCTGGCGAACTGTCGGCGACAGCCTAGTCACTGGCAGTCGCCTTAAAATCGCCTAAAGTGGGACAGGCCCTTTACTGGTTATTCGCTCAAATGCCTGGATTAAGGGCCTGGGCATTTTACTTGTCCAGCTTCTTTCACTGCATTCAATTCTCTTAAAAATGCACCACAACTCCCACAAATGTTTCAGATTATTCAGACAAAGATAATTTGACTATAAACTTCATTACTCTGCACTCCACATGCTTCAGCTTTGGGGTTTTTTAGTTAGGTATGACACTAACCCAATAGTGCAGGCATAACATGAGAGATGGGGTTTCAGAAATAAGCCAAAAAGCAATTGTAACAGAATTTAAGAGCCTTAAAACCACATATGTTGTTTTATGGTTACTAAATGAATCATTGATATGCAACTGTATGAAAAAGACTTTGGATGAACATTCACGTTAAATTTATCAGGATAATCCACATGTGGTGCAAAGATCAACTTCAATCAAGTTTACTTACTGGGGAGCTGTGCGCGCCGTGGGAGCATCGTGCAGCCGTGCAGCAAGTAGAAACTAAGGACTCCCCTGCCCGGTGGGCCCGACTCACCCACCGAAGAACCGTGACGTGGACCGGAACCTGCATGGTAGGCCTGATTCGCCCCCACAGGCCTCCCAGGAGGTTGTGGAGAAGCCGGGCGTCAAAGGGTGCCTGGACCAATGGAGCTAGGGCCTCGGCAGCCGACAGAGCCTCACAATGGCGGCAAAACCATGCGGGATGCCCCACGGTCATTGTGTGGGAGGGATGGGGAACAACGAAGGAGGACCCGCTGTTGGAGGAGAAAGAATAATGAAGGGGAACTGCCGTGAGGTGGGGGGGGGAGAAGAACAAAGGAGGAGCCGGCGGGGTACTTTGTAACTTTGTCAGCGCCATATGTGGTGACTATTTGCATACCTCGGGTTTGCAAACAAAGAATTTCACTGCCTTGTCACATGTGACAATAAAGTATTCCATTCCAAATTACCTACATAACTGGAAAGAATTCAGAATGCTCTGCCACCAAGAGAGAAACAAAGTAAAACTGCCACTGAATTCAATTAAGATATGTTGGAATTTGATCACCATGTGATAAACCATTGTAAATATTGACTACTTACTTCTTCAACTCATAACCGTAAAACAACAGCCATGTTTTTGTTTAAGCAGAAAGATACCAGTCCTGATCAGCTCACATGTTCCTCATGTTCTTGTGCAGGACACAAAACTAAAATGTTAGAAAGTACTTAGTCTCTTCAAAACTGACCTCTTCTTCAGCTGCAATCTCATACTTGGACCTCTTTCCTGGCATTCGACGAATCAGATTCAACAGCCCATCTTCATCGATCTGTTTTGTTCGAAAACTTTCTGCCTAAATTATTTTTTAAAGGAAATAAAATACTTAATTTGAATGAAAAAAGATCAACTACTTATCTGATGCTTTCAGGATGCAACAAAGGACAAAATAACATCAAAAATTTGTAAAAGCAACAATGGAAAAAAACCATGCAATTTCCGAGTTATATGATTACAGCAGTGCACCAGTTTTTTGTGGCGATATTAAAGATCACCAACACCAATGCTACTATTATCAGTAGTATTGAAATCTAGAGGTATCAATTGTAACTCACATATTTTTACGGTTGGCATTCCCTACAAACAGCTACTCACTTTGTCGAGTTTTGATTGCCCACCATCGCGACCAGTAACCAGGTAATTTGTTTTCTTGCTAACATTTCCTGTCAGTTTCCCTCCGTGGCGCTCAATTAAAGATTTTGCATCATCGCGTTCCATGGATTCCAAGACTCCTGTAATGACGAACGAAAGACCTTCCAGGCAATTTTCAGCTCCCTTAATGACAAGAATTTGTAGTCATTACAATCGTAAAATGCAAACAATTCTATGCGAGGGCTCATGATGTAGAAAGATGATATGACAGAGCAATGCAATAGACAAGAAGATAGGGAGGAAGAACTATCTCCTGTCAAAAGATGAGTTTTGTATCCTTTTTTAGGAGAGCAAAAAAGTTGGAAAAGCCATCTATTTTCTGGAACCATTACACAAGCTTGGATGTGAGATTAAAGATCTTGTTAGAGGAAATGCCTCCAGGAGATGGTACTGGGGAAAAATGAGAGCTCCCTTAATGTGCACTGGAGATACTAAGTTGATAAAGTTAAATAAGGAATAGAACATAGAACAGTACAGCACAGGGACAAGCCTTTCTGCCTTTGCATTCCAGGCAACTGCCACCTTTGTGTATAAAATAATATCCCACACATTCTCCTTTAAACTTCCATCACCGAACCATAAAACTATGCCCTCCAGTATTTGACATTTCCACTCTGGAAAAAAGATTCTAAATGTCTACCCCAACTAGGCCTTTCATTATTTTATAAACTTCTATCAGGTCTCCCCTCAGACTCCTGAATGTATGCTTTGAAACTTCTAGTTCATTCTGATCAAAAGGTACAATCATTACTTTTATATACCAAAACCTATAATTTCAGTCACACTCTAAAACAATTCTTCACTTGAACATAGAACAATACAGCACAGGAACAGGCCCTTTGGTCCACAATGTTTGTGCGGAACATGATGCCAAACCAACTCTTTTCTGCCAAACATAATCCATACCCCACCACTGCCTACAGTTACATATGCCTTTCCAGAAGTCTACTGAATGTCTCTATTGTATCTGCCTCCATCACCAGCCCTAAAAAATGTTCCAGGCACTCACTGCCGTGTTTAAAATAACTTTCCCCGTACATCTTTTATCCTGCAAAAAAAAAGTTCTAACAGTCTACCCTATCTATACTTTCTTAAATTTATATCAAGCCTCTCCCCCAACCTCCGATGGTCCAGAACAAAAATAAAATCTAAATTTGTCCAACCTCTCCTCAGAGCTAAAAGACTCTAATCTGGGCATCTATAAAGGTAAACCTTTATAAAGTGTCTCCAAAGTCTCCACAACTTCTTGTGATGGGCAGCCAGAACTGCAAGCTAAACTCCAAATGTAGCCTAACCAATGTTTTTCCAAAGATGTAACATGGTTTTCTGATACGTATTCAGTGCCCCAACCAAAGAAGGCAAACATACCATATGCCTTCTTTACCATTCTATTTACTTGCATTGCCATTTTGAGACAAAGGACTTACACCCCAAGATCCCTCTGTACACCAGTGCTCAGGGCCCTGCTGCTACCTGCATATTTTTCTCTGCGTTTGACCTCTGAAAGCACAATAGCTCACACTTGCCCAGATTAAACTCCATCTGCCATTTCTATGGCCACATCTACAACTGATCTCTATCCTGCTGTGTTCATTGATAGCCTTCTTCACTGTCCACAACTCCACTGTGTTGCCTGGAAACGTACTAACTGTCCCATGTACACTTTCGTCCATGTCATTTATATATATATTTTTTTATTTTATGTTTTAAATCAGAGGTCCCAGCATTGATCCTTGCGGAACACATACTGGTCATAGACCCCCAGCCAAATAGCCAAAAAGGTTAGAATTTCTATCCACTGTTGAAATGCACAGTTTTTCTTGAAGAATATTATGAATTCAATGGTTCATTAATACAATTATTCAAGATCTATGAAACCAATGGAGATTACATGTACTAAGATCAACCATGGTTCTCCATTTAAATACAAACATATTCATATATATGGGCAACACATACAATAAAACAATGCAATGGCCTTTAAGTGTTTTTGATCAATGCAAATGAACACTGTACAAATAACCATCCTTGGGTTTCAAGCAAGTTTTCATTGAAGTTCTACAATGTGTCGTAAATGAATGTTGTCGCTCTCCTACCTGGGGGATTTCTTTTGACCCCAAAGCTCGTGGGCCATCACGATTTAAAAAGCTGCGATAAGCTAAGTAATTCTGACGCTTCTTTTCAGTATCTTCTGGGCTCTTGGACTAAAGAAACAAAGATGCAAATACAATTCGCACAACACAAAACTACCCCAAACAGATTATCTCCCAAATTCATACATTTCTGCTTTAGATCTTTCAAAAGAACCACAAATCATCCTACCACAACTACAGAGCAGTCCTGAACTACTCTCTAACTCATTGGTGACCCTCGGACTATCTTTGATTGGACTTTACTAGCTTTACTTTGCATTAAACTTTATTCCCTTATGTATCTATATAGTGCAAGTGACTCGATTGCAATCATGTATTGTCTTTCCGCTGACTGGGTAGTGTGCAACAAAGGTTTTTCACTGTACTTCGGTACACGTGACAATAAACTAAACTTACAATAAAGTAGAATAAAATTAAACACACTCAAGACTCTGAAAACGCAACAAACTCAGCAATACATCAAACAGACTTGCCAACTGGCTGTTAAAGAAACTTTAGTAAACTTATTTAGTATATTTGACTCATGTCAATTTGGTCCATCTTTATTCTCTCAAAATCTAAATTAACCCTTCTTTAATAGCAGCAATTTGGGAAAGTTCAAGACATGTACTTTCTGTTTAATGGGTCCAATACCAGAATCATACTTTCCTTTTCCCCTCCACTTGCTCACTCAAGCAATTTCTAAACTGTGACCTAGTAAAAAGTCAGAAATCTATTTTTCACCTTAGTGTGAAGGAAATCATAATCTGAAAATGATATAGCAGGCACCCAACCCAAGATACAGTAACCCGAAACATCACCCATTCCTTCTCTCCCGAGATGCTGCCTGACCTGCTGAGTTACTCCAGCATTTTGTGAATAAATCGATTTGTACCAGCATCTGCAGTTATTTTCTTATACTACAGTAAAATGCTTCCTACCTCAGATTTACTTGGGGATACTTTCTCCTTTGTGGTTGGTGAAACAGTTTGTTCCTCCTCCTTTCGAAAAACTTTCTGCTCGCTTTTCTTTGAAGAACTAGTTTTCTCCTTTTTGGGAGAAATCTTTGTTTCTCCTTTCTTTGAAGAAAGGGTTTTCTCCTCTTTCCTTGGAGAACTTCTCGTTGCTCGGACTGGCTTCGTTGGACTGTCCTTTATTACTGTAACTGACTCTACTTTACGCTTCATGTTGGCCAATTTTGCACTCACTTTTGCTGGGGATGCTTTGTTAAGTGACTTTTCCATATTAGTACTAGAAGATTCCATTGAAAGTTGGGAAGAAATCCTCGTGCTCTGATATTTACTGAACGTTTCACTGCAGTTCTTCACGTAATCAGCTTCACTCAACATCTTAGCTGAAAATGAACAGAGGCTGATCAGTGGTACACCAAGGCATGGACAAGAGTAGGTGGATCCCTTTCCCATGACATGGCCATGCAAAGGAGCAACGGTCACTCCAACCCCGAAATGGTATAATTGCACTTAACAGCACACTTGGTGACTTGGTAGTTTGGATTCAGAACAGGTCTGCCTCCGTTGTTTGTGATGTGCACAAATAACTTGGCCAAAAATATAATTAGGTTGGTTGGTAACTTTGTGGATGACACAAAACATAGATGGAATTGGAAACGGTGAATAAAGGTGTTAAAAAATACAGCCGCATAGAGATCAGTTACTAATATGAGCAGAGAAATGACAGAGTTGAAACCAGGCAAATGTGAGTTGTTGCCCTTTGGGAGGTCAAATACAAGGCAAAAGTACAGTTAATGGTATGAGCTATGACAGCGTTAATATAGAGGGAGCTTGAGTCCAAGTCCATAGTCCCTGAAAGGAACAACATGGGCAGATAAAAGTAGTAAAGAAGGCATGTTGGTACATTTGCTTTCTTTAGTCAGGGCACTAAGTACATAAGTTGGCAAGTCATACTGCAGCTTGATTAAACTTTGGTTTGTCCACATTTGGAATAGTGTATTCATTTTTGGACTCCCCATTACAGAAAACATGGAGGCTTTAGAGACAGTTCAGTAAGGTTTACCAGGATGCTACCTAGATTAGGTGGCATTAGTTACAAGGAGACATTGGAGACATTTTTTTTTTGTCTCTGGAATGTCAGAAATGAGGGAGAACTGAGAGACATGATAGCAGCGTTTAAGAGGATTTTCGACAGGCATATTAATATGCAGGGAATGGAGAGCTATGGATCTATGCCTGTGGATCAAGGCAATAGTTTAATTTGCCATCATGTTTGGCGCAGGCATCGTGGATTGAAAGGCCTAATCTTCTGCACAGTTCTATATTCTAATGGGCTAAATGCCCTCCTTTGTCACAAGTCAATTTAAAATCCCATATTTTTATCATTTTGTCTGATCTGCCGTTTGTCAACCCCATAGATGTGCCATCAATAAACTCCAGCAACATGTTTTTTGTTAAATTATATATCAAAATGGCAGATATTTCTATTGGGAGAATAAAGAAAACCAGGAAAATATGAGTGTCTCAAAAATAATTACAGGCACTCTTAGCTCAAAACTCAAATTAGAATCTGCTGCCGTCTACTCTAAAAACAAATGACTGACCCAAGGAGGCTGAAAATCAATGGAGTTGATAGATGCAAAGTATTAAACAGAATTGACTCAGCAGTTCCAGAAAGAATCTAATCTTGCTATGTTTAAAAACACATATTCACCTGAATGTTCTGCTGTCTGCTCATCAGCCGTTTTTCTAGGTTCAGCCTTTACAACCAAGGATAAAGATAACTCCTGGCTTTCAGGATCCGTTCGTGCCTGAAAAGGATCAGAATGAAGTCAATCAGATTCAGGAACAGCTTCCAACTCGCTATCAGACTCTTGAACATAGAAAATAGGTGCAGCAGTAGGCCATTCGCCCCTTTGAGCCAGCACCGCCATTCAGTGTGATCATGGCTGATCATCTAAAATCAGTATCCCGTTCCGGCTTTTTCCCTATACCCCATGATTCCGTTAGCCTTAAGAGCTAAATCTAACATCCAGTGAATCGGTCTCCACTGCCTTCTGTGGCAGTGAATTGCACAGATTCACAACTCTCTGGGTGAAAAAGTTTCTCCTCATCTCAGTCCTAAATGACCTACCCCTTGTTCTTAAACTGTGACCCCTGGTTCTGGACTCCCCCAATGAGAAGATTTTTCCTGCATCTACCCTGTCCAATCCTCTAAGAATTTTATATGTTTCTATAAGATTCCCTCTCATCCTTCTAAATTCCAGCGAATACAAGCCCAGTCGACCCATTCATTCATCATATGACAGTCCCGCCATCCCGCGAATTAACCTGGTGAACCTAAGCTGCACTCCCTCAATAGCAATAATGTTCTTCCTCAAATTAGGAGACCAAAATTGCACACAATATTCCAGGTGTGGTCTCACCAGGGCCCTGTACAAATGCAGTAGAATCTCCTTGCTCCTAAACTCAAATCCACTCGCAATGAAGGCCAACATGCCATTGGCGTTCTTCACTGCCTGCTGTACCTGCATGCTTACTTTCGGTGACTGATGTACAAGCACATCCCAGGACTCTTTACACCTCCCTTTTCCCTAATCTGACACCATTCAGATAATAATCTGCCTTCCTGTTCTTGCCACCAAAGTGGATAACCTCACATTTATCCACATTATACTGCATCCACCATGCATCTGCCCACTCATCCACACTATCCAAGTCACCCTGCAGGCTCATAGCATCCTCCTCACAGCTCATGCTGCCACACAGCTTTGTGTCATCTGCAAACTTAGAAATGTTCCATTTAATTCCCTCATCTAAATCGTTAATATAGATTGTAAATAACTGGGGTCCCAGCACCGAGCCTTGCAGCACCCCACTAGTCACTGCCTGCCATTCTGAAAAGGACCATTTTAATACCTACTCTTTGCTTTCTGTCTGCCAACCAGTTCTCTATCCATGTCAATGCCCTACCCCCAATACCATGTGCTCTAATTTTGCCCATTAATCTCTTGTCAAAGGCTTTTTGAAATCCAGCTACACCACATCCACTGGCTCTCCCTTATCCATTCTACTACCAAAAAATTAGTCAAGCATGATTTCCCCTTCATAAATCCATGGGAACTTTGACCGATCACATCACTACTTTCCAAATGTGCTGCTATTACATCTTTAATAATTGACTCCAGCATCTTTCCTAGGTACACACAAAGTGCTGGAGTAACTCAGTGGGTCAGGCAGCATCTCTGGAGAGAAGGAATGGGTGACTTTTCGGGTCGAGAGTCTCAAGAGATCCTTCTCTCCAGAGATCCTGCCTGACCTGCTGAGTTACTCCAGCATTTTGTGTCTACCTTCGATTTAAACCAGCATCTGCCGTTTTCTTTCCCACTACCGATGTAAGGCTAATTGGTTTATAATTCCCCGTTTTCTCTCTCCTTCCTTTCTTAAAAGTTGAGTTAAATTGGCTACCCTCCAGTCCACAGGAACTGATCCAGAGTCGAGGGAACATTGGAAAATGATCACCAATGCATCCACGATTTCTAGGGCCACCTCCTTGAGTACTCTGGGATACAGACCATCTGGCCCTGGGGATTTATCTGCCTTCATTTCCAACAGTATACCTAACACTATTTCTGACTAATGTGGACTCCCTGCAGTTCCTCCCTCCCACTAGATCCTCGGTCCTCTAGTATTTCCAGGGGCTCTAGGAATCCTCTTTACTGATCATATCACTCCTTTGAATTGATACGGTTTTATTCCTTAAGAGACATGGTTAACACGAGGTATTTTATTTGTCATGACTTGCTGTGACAAATAGTTTGCCACATATTCTTCATGTGACATGAATCCTAGCATTTGCCTCACATGCCCTTGGGACTCACAACTACCAACAAACAGCTCAATGTAGGTTGTTATGGAGATTTGATTCCCTGCGGCAAAATAAGTGACTGAATGAATAAACATAACCCTAAAAGCAAGTCAGATAAGATCAGTCTTGAAAGGGATTGGTATGGTCATCTTTCCTATTCACCTATATCTTTTGTTCTGACAACCAATTTTCAATTTGAAATGTTCCCTTCTCTTCCCACTGATGTAGCCTGACCCCACACTATTTCCAGCATTCTCTGCTTTACATTGCCAGCAGCTGCAGGTTCTTTTTTCGGTTTTCATTTAACATAGAAAACAGGTGCGGGAGTAGGCCATTCGGCCCTTCGAGCCAGCACCGCCATTCAATATGATCATGGCTGATCATCCAATATTAGTACCCCTTTCCTGCTTTTTCCCCATATCCCTTGATTCCCTTAGCCCTAAGAGCTAAATCTAACACTCTCTTGAAATCATCCAGTGAATTGGCCTCCAATTCAGATACGGGTACCAAGTTAAACATACAGAAATATATTCCTACTCAAGACTTATCCAAGAAATTGTAAAAAACTTTTGTAGCATTGCGTACAGAGCATTTTCAAACAAATAACCACAGTTTAAACACATTCATAAGCAATAATTATTCCATTAGCTAGGTAAATCCGTTTTAATCGTTTAAAGTAAAACAATAGATCCAGTTTCAGAAATCACCTTTTTACTTTTGGGCAAGTCATCCAACATTGCCAATGTTCTAGCAAATTCCTCATCTTCGTGCAACTGCCGCTCCAGCTTAAAAAAAGTTGGAAACTTAGAATGTCGTTAGAAAATAACGAGACAAAAATCAAGCAATCAACGTTACTAACACAATCGACACGAGTACAATGACTCGTCAAGGACAAACGCCTATCAAAGGGCAATAAAGTTTCTCAATCAAGAGCAAATGCATTCAATAGGATTGACTATCCCAATCAGAAGCCCATTAGCAGGAAGTGCAAGGGAAGATTTCAACTAATGGAGGCAAGAATAATTACAACAGAGCAAGACAGATTGAGGTGGTCCATAAACGACACTGTGAAAATGGATGAGGATTCATGTTGAGGTCTATCGTGCTTTGTGCAAAAGAGGAGGAAAGTTACATATTGCAGAATTACTACAAAATTGACTGCAAACAATAACCCGAGAATAAAGATGACATTCCAATGACTGGTCCAAATTCAAACAAATAACAAAAGTAGAAGATATTCACTTCTAGTTAAACCTATTGTTCGGTACAATGTATAAAAGTCAAGATGCACCAGAAGGAATTGCTTGTATCTTCCCTTCGAATACAAATGTTTTAGCTTCAATTACCTCTGCATCTTCATCAAGTTGCAGCTGGCGAGCAAGCTCCTCGTCATCCGCAGTGGAATCAAAACTGGGAGACGGCTAAGATCAAAAGGACCAAAGTTAATTCATCTCACCTTTCCCATTCAGACAATTGCTAATGTTTTGCATCACACACAGTACTTATTCTCCATTCCCAACCAAAGTGACAAGTTCTTGCACACCTCATCTATTTGGTTATATGCCACATCCTAAATACCCAGTCTCACCTTTGAGCATGCAATTAACAGGAATTACAACAAATTAACACACAGAAATCTGTAATCCAACCTTTTCTAATCCAAAATTTCAATTAATCCAGTCCCTATATTCTCATTTTGAAAGAGGTCAGGACTGGGATACCCCTGGTATGATAACTTAGGACATCATAGTCAGAGGTTAAGGAGAGATCTAATAGGTATATAAAATTATGAAGGGCATAGATAGGGTAGACAGTCAGAACTAGTTTTCCCCAGGATGAAAATAACTAATACTAGAGGGCACATTAAGGTGAGAGGGGCAACGTTTAAAGATGTGCTGGGCAGGTTTGTCTTCACATAAAAGGTGACTGGAACATGTTGCTGAGGGTGGGGGGTGGTGGTGGAGGCAGATATGATAGTGGCATTTGAAAGACCTTGGATAGGCATATGGATATGCATGGAATGGAGGGATACGGCATCATGTTTGGCACAGACAGTGCGGGTCAAAGGGACTGTTCTTGTGCTGCATTATTCTATAGCAATATTCTATGAGTGTTTTATCTGTTGGTAGATGGATTAATCGCAGATGATAAATTACCCCGTGTAAATGGCTGGCACGGAAATCAGGGTGGAATTGATGGACGCGAGACGAAAAGTCACAGCAAAAATAAGGGAATGGGATCGATGGTTTTCTCCAAAACAGGCATGGAAGCCTTCCTTCCAGCCCCTTAACTATGACAAATAAATAGGAGAATTAAATGAGACCATTCCAAAGATGTATTATGACATTATAGGAATTATAGGAGCACCAAGGACCCTTGTGTATTCAAATAAGTGGTCATGGAGAGTCAGAGTGATAGTGTGGAAACTGGCCCTTTGGCCCAACTAGCCCACACCTGCCAACATGTCCCAGCTATACTAGTCCCACCTGCCTGCATTTGGTCCATATCCCTCCAAACCTGTCCTATCCATGCATCTGTCTAACTGTTTCTTAAATGTTGGGATAGTCACTGCCTCAACTACCTCCTCTGGCAGCTTGTTCCAGACATCCATCACCCTTGGTGTGAAAAGGGTACCCCTCAGATTCCTATTAAATCTTTTCTCTTTCACCTTAAACCTATGTCCTCGATTCACAAACTCTGGGCAAGAGACTCTGCATCTACCCGATCTATTCCTCTCATGATCTAAAACACCTCTAAGATCACCCCTCATCCTCCTGCACTCCAAGGAATTGAGTCCCAGCCTACTCAACCTCTGGCTATAGCTCAGACCTCCCAGTCCTGACATCCTCGTAATCTTCTCCGAATCCTTTCCAGCTTGACAACATCTTTTCTATAACACGATGCCCAGAACTGAACACAATACTTTAAATGTGGCCTCACCAACGTCTTACACAACTGCAACATGACCTAACTTTAAACTCAATACTCTGGCTGATGAAGGCCAATGTGCCAAAAGTCACAAATTCAATTAGACGTCTGCTGAATTAGCCAACTTTAATCATGGGCAGGAACAAATTTGACTTTCATACACCAAGAAAAATGGTGCCAGAACAATAACCTTGCTCCGAACATCAGCTAAATCAAGGAGCTGATTAATGACTTCAAAAAGGAAAACCCAGGGTTCGTGAACCTATCTTCATGGGTGGGATGGGAGCCGAGAGGATCGACAACTGAAGTTCTTGGCCACACTTATCTCAGAAAATCTGTTCTGGGCCCAGCACATTGATGCAATCACAAAGGTGATTCATCAACACCTCTACTTCCTCATTAGATTAAGAAGAACTGGTATTTTGCTAGTTTATTTTTAAACAAGTGTACAGTAGAAAGCATACTGACTGGTTGCATCACGCCCTGGTTCGGTAATTTAAATGCTCAAGAACAAAGAAGGCTATAAAAGTGACTCGTTCATCACAGATATTGATCTCCCCACCACCGAAGGGATCTATGAAATGGGATCTCAAAAAGGCAGCGAATATCAGGGCGGCACAGTGGCAGAGTTGCTGCATTACTGCACCAGAAACCCGGGTTGGATCATGGCAACGGGTGCTGTCTGTACAGAGTTTGCACGTTCTCCCTGTGATCGTGTGCATTTTGTCTGGGTGCAGTGGTCTCTGCCCACACTTCAACTTACAGGTTTGTAGGTTTATAGGCTTCGGTAAAATTGTAAAATGTCCCTAGTGGGTAGAATAGTGCTAGCTTATGGAGTAATCGCTGATCAAAGCGGACTCGGAATGTCGAAGGCCTGTTTCCACATTGTATCTCAACTAAACTAAGTAACCTGATCAAGAACTCTGCCCAGTACCTACTCCCATTTCCATGCTCTATCATGAAAGGAAAGGAGAGGTCGAGTAGGCTGGGCCTCCATTCCTTGGAGCGCAGGTGGATGAGAGGGGATCTTATGGAGGTGTATAAAATCATGAGGATAGATCAGGTAGATGCACAGAATCTCTTGCCCAGAGTAGGGGAATCAAGGACCAGAAGACATAGGTTCAAGGTGAAGGGGAAAAGATTTAATAGGAATCTGAGGGGTATCTTTTTCACACAAAGGGAGGTGGGTGTATAGAACAAGCAGCCAGAAGAGGTAGTTGTGGCTGGGACTATCCCAACATTTAAGAAACAGTTAGATAGATACATGGATAGGACAAGTTTGGAGGGATATGAACCAAGCGCAGGCTGGTGGGACTAGTGTAGCTGGGACATGTTGGCCGGTGTGGGCAAGTTGGGCCGCAGGGCCTATTTCAACACTGTATCACTCTGATTCTATAAAACTAAAGTATATCAAAGAACCTCACTACTCCAGCCACACTCTCATCTCGCTGCCACCATAAGGAAGGAATCGAAGCCAGAGAATCATTATCTCCAGGTTTAAGAACAGCTTCTTGCCAACAACCATGGGCTCTCATGGAGATTACCAGAACCACACTGCACAACGTTCCCCAGCAACAAACTACTATGGACTTAATAGTTTGCACCAAACACTTTGGTTTACGCCATTATCGTCTGGTTAACCAGTTTTACTGATAATCTGTTTATTGTATATTTGCTGCGATGTTGCATTAATGTGCCTTTAAAGCTGCAGTTTGCAAGGAATCTCACTGTTCCATTCCCTGTGCATTTGACAATTAATCACTTTTGACTGTTGAATAATTACTAAATGCACTGGCCATGGCAGGACCCAACCAAATAAACCAAAATGGGTTGAACTTCGCTACCCAATCAGCTAGTAACTTTGTTTATTTTTATTAAAATATTGTTGGAAATTAATACAAAAGTATAAGCCTTCCCATGCCCTCAATTGGGATGCTCTGCAAAGTCTAACAACCAATTAACACGCATCAACAAGAAATGGCACCATGAAGAATAGCTGCTGACAAGTGTGATAATGCTACAGTAGAGAAAAACAAAAAAAGTGTACGGTACAACAGATCTGAAGATCGTGGCCGGCCAAAATGAGGAACTTTATGCAAGTGAATAAATGCAAGAAGGGCAAAAAAAGATTGTGTGGGGTTCTGAACTAACAGCACCCAGGTTAAAAAAGACAGGTTATACTTTGGAAATGAAGCCTACTACCTAGTTTAAAACAGAATCATTGATAAATACAAGAAGAATAGGAACATAATGCAAACAATCCTTACTGCTTTCCTTTTGCTGGCCACCAGTTTTTTACTTGATCTGTGCACACTGCCCAAGCCAAAGAAATCTTCAACTGACGTGGCTGTAACTTTTACTGGACTTGCTGATTTGAGCTTCGTTGGTTTGAGTTGTGATTTTGTATCTGCGGTTCTTCCAGATCCTGACGTTCCAGGGTGACCACCATTTTCCCTGGATTTCTGAGCCACCTTCTTACTTTGCAAAATGTCATCCTCGTCATCTGAAGTTAGAAAGGTAAAAAGGAATGTGCCATTCTCAGGTGGTAAATGGAACAAGTGACAATGAGAGCTCCCAGCACTGTTTTTAGACATTATTACACAAAACAAATAATCCCAATACCATCATGTAGAATATCCAACCTCTAAATGTGGACGACTTAAACCACTTCGGCACATTGTTTGAAGTTTTGAGAAACACTGGTAATTTTTTTGTCAGTTCTATACAATTAACTTGGATGAAAATTCAGTACAATTGACAATTTTACTATGCCAGATACCATCACCATGGTTGATGGTTAATTCCTAGTCAAATCACATCTAGTCCACAACTAATTTGCAACCAACTGATATACTCAGTGGTGTACAGTTCAATGCCTACTTTACAAGTACAGGATGCCAAATACTTTTAGATATAGCAACCAAAGTTCAATCCTTTATACACTTGATTATTCATATTAAAGCAGCATCTTCTTTTAAATGCTTGCACTCAATTCTATTCTCCAAACATTAATAATTCAGGGAGGGAAGCCAATTAAAAGCTTTGGTTGAAAACAATTTGCCAATATCCCTGCCTCAGTAGTGGAGAATAGTAGATCCAATAACAGTCTAGTTTATCAATGAAGACTCCAACATTTACAACACAAGTAACTGAAAAGCACATGATCGCAGTGCATTCAAAATCTAGTGTTTTGACAAATTGCTCCAACATGATTGTAAGTTTACCCATGTCATAGTTGCATCATCTACAAAAAAATATTGATTTTGAAAAAGATTGGAGCTCATCAGGAGCAGTCATGCCCAATAATCTAGTTGTGCTTTCTGATCCAGATTAATGGACAAAAGAAAAGCAAGAAATAATGAGAGCTCATGCAAACTGATGTCATACTGCATTCTCTCAAAAACAGATCAGAATTACCTCCAGGAACATAGATCAAATCAATTTCTTACCAGTTTCAGAAATCACCACAGGTTCTGCTTTGGAGAATTTTGTATGTTTGGAGGAAGACGACTCCTTTTTGCTTTTCTTTTCTGGGGGTGATGCTTCTGGTTCAGAATCTGCAGTACAGCAATACATGCAAAACAAAAAAACACATTTCTTTACACGTAGCTCACCTTTCGTCAATACAAATATGCTCAAAGCATGCTGGAAACAATGAGTACACCCTTGCCCAGTTAACTATTTGGTAGTGTACTAATCACACAGATATAGAAAATCAAGGTTTCTTTGATAGCATTTGCATTGGAAGCAAAACTTGAACCGACTTGGAAAAATGAAGGGAGGATCACAACTTCAAGAATCGTACTATGGATATTAAATTCATCGGATACTGGGCTTTTCTAACACACAATAGTGCACTTTTGCTGTACAAGAGAGTTCTCATGTTGGATAATGGCCTAGCAATTTCATGATCAAATACCAACATTGTAAAAGAAGGAACTGCAGATGTTGGTTTACACTGAAGATAGACAAAATGCTGGAGTAACGTCACCTATTCCTTCACTCCAGAAGTGCTGCCTGTCCTGCTGAGTTACTCCCAGCATTTTGTGTCTACCAACATTGTAATGTTGTGCGTGTGAACAGCCATTCGGGTCCCAGTACCAGTAAACTGGGATTGTATCCTGGGTGGACACAAAAAGCTGGAGTAACTCAGCGTGTTAAGAAGGGTTTCAACCCAAAACGTCACCTATTCTTTTTCTCCAGAGATGCCATCTGACCTGCTGAGTTACTCCAGCTTTTTGTGTCTATCTTCGGTTTAAACCAGCATCTGCAGTTCTTTCCCACACATTGTATCCTGGGTGTTCTTCAGCCCTTCCAAGGTGGTAATAAAGGAGATGGACAAAAAACATACATATAACCTGTTCACGACACTCAATGTTAAAAATGAATTATTTTATTTATTATTGGAACATGATCAACACGTCTAAGTCAGTAGTTGCTGCAATTAAATCACAAAGAATCAGTCTCGTTGTACAAGGCTACAACAGGTCAGACAGCTGTTTTTTATTAAATGACAAATCCATGAGTTTCTCATCATTATTCACAACAGCTCCTTGTACCTGGCACACTATTGTACATAACACCATTATATGAAAACATTAAAGTCAAAAACCATAGTATTAAGTCCAAGGTCAGCACATCCCATTGCACAACCAAATACTTTTAGAATTATATCAATGCATGCTTTTAAATAGAGAATATACCAAATGACCTAGATAGAGCTCTTAAGGATAGTGGAGTCAGGGGGTATGGGGAGAAGGCAGGAACGGGGTACTGATTGAGAATGATCAGCCAAGATCACATTGAATGGTGGTGCTGGCTCGAAGGGCCGAATGGCCTACTCCTGCACCTATTGTCTATTGACCTCCTTATGGTTTAAATAACAGAATATCCAATTTGTATAACAAATCATTTGTAATTTAATTAATTTTGCAAACAAGTGAAATGTTTCACTCACCTATCACATTAGATCAGATGAACCGTTCTATTCAACTAAGAACCACAATCAATCTGACAACTGGGGCATAAAATAACCCAAGAAACACTGGCAATAAACTCTTTCTTCCAAGAAGATACTTTCACACAGTTCACCCCTGGTTACTAAAACAAGAGGAACTTTCCATCAACAGGTTCACAGTTCAGATGAATGGGAGAATTGCATTAACAATCGAAAGACAAAAGGTGGTTCAATAGCTTCTTATTGGGCATATGAAATGTTATTGCGTCTTAGTGCTATGACGGGCAAGGATTAGAAGATCAGAGGTTGAGATTCTCACAGCACACCAGGGGCAGGCTGCAGAGTTAGCAGAATGCACTATTGATATTTTTGTAGCGGTCTCTGGGGATTACGCCACTCCTTGGGTCGAGCCTCTCCGCACTAGATGGACAGGTCTGGGGGGGGGGGGGGGGGGGGGGCCTGAGCTATGGGGTTTCCCGGAGGGGCAGAGATCATTCCTTAGTCTGCCTCGTGACTAATGTAAATAAACAGATGTAAATAAACAACTTTCCTGAATCCTAGCCTCATTTCACACCCAACACCGATACACTTTCCAAAATTCCCACCCCTCTAGAATAATCCCAACGGTTTGGAAGGTAACAAATGTCACAGTGCCTTTTCAGACATGAGAAATAAGGAAATAGAGACTAGGTAGATTAACATTGGTTGTTAAAAAGAGATGTTGTGACAGACCACCTGCAAAGTCATCCGATTCAGAAACATAGCATAATCAGGCAGAGTGAACCTGATTTTATGAAGATAAATATCACATTTAACAAATAACTTTAAAATGTAGATGGAAGTATGGAGGATTAAGGATAAATAGTAATAGTCCATATTTTCTTCCAAAAAAAACATCTGATGTGGCACCAGCCAAAAGATTGTTACAGAAATTATGGGGTTGTATGAATGTCACATTTTAACATGGGGAAAGGATTGATTAAAAGAACAATGAGAATAAACGGATAGTTTTCTTTTCTCACACATTTACTGGTTGGATGCCACAGGGGCCAGTGGCTGGTAGCAGCTTACAAGTTTCGGATGAAACCGAATGGATGAAACATACCCAGCTTGCTGATCAAACAAAATTAGGTAAAAGAAAAATGAGTGAGAGAATAGCAGACACTGTCAAGTAATACATCAAAGTTAAAAATGAAATGAATGGGCAGATGAGGGTAGAGATGGAAGAGAGACTGGGCAAATGGATGGCTATGCACTCGACTTCAACCTACACTAAAACTTTAGAAGTGTACAAGATTCCAAAGGCAATTGACAGGGAAAATGTAGAGAGGATGTCTTCCCTCATGGGGGAATTTAAACAATGGAATATGTTTGTGAAATAAGGGGTCACCTTTCTAAGATGGAGATAAAGTGGAATTTCTTCCTCGAGTTGAGAATCTTTGGATTTCTTCATCCTAGAAAGGTTGCCAATCAATACCTTTGTGGCTAAGATGAACACACCATTGGACTGTCTAGTGGTAACAAAGAACAGGCTGGAAAGTACAATCGAGGACAAATTCAAAGCAGCCATGAACTTATTTGATTGGCAAAGTATGCTCGAAGGGTCCTATGCATGCATTTCTTACTTTTTAAATAAAAACAATAGTTCAATCACTATTTGAAAAATACCAAGTGTTGGTGTACTGAAGGATCTTCATCTGCTGATGCACAGAAAGTAAACATCTAAGACTTCAATCAATCTGAAGAAGGGTCTCGACCCGAAACACTACCCATTCCTTCTCTCCAGAGAAGCTGCCTGTCCCACTGTTGCTCCTGCATTGTGTCTAACATCAATCAGGAAGGTTAAGAATCACACAACAGTGCTCAATGCAAAGAACGTAAAGCATAAAAAAGGAAAACTCATTTCTAATGCACAAACCATTGACGTATACTACCAGTTATAGTTTCAATATGCAAAGAAGGATGTTGTTGCTTAGATCTCAGAGCAGCGTACATTCAGCAACTTATTTTGTAGACTGGAGGGATAATCCTACAAAGAGACAGCAAAACTGCCACAACTCAAAGGTTAGAAGAGGCAATCTTACCAAACCATTCAAGATTCAAAATGGAACTGAATGGATGACAACAGTTATTTCAGCTCACTGGAGAAGCCAACACTAGAGGGCGCCTCAACATAGATAATTTGCCATTCAGGAAGGAAAAAAGGACAATTCTTTCATGTAGGGAACATAAATATTTGCAATCATCTGAACAACATTTCTGCCATTAATCTGTTTTTGAATACTTAAGGGAATCAGAGGATATAGGTACCAGGTAGGAAAGCGAATCTGATCTGCAAGTTTGACTGGAATCTACAAGGAGCAGACTAAAGGCAGCAATTTTGTCTACTACTTGCTACAATCAGAGGATATGGAGCAGTGAAGCAGAGCCTGAATCAGAGTAGAGATATTTATCATTAAAACATGGGTTGTGGACATATTGACATTAAAACAAACTGCCCAACAGCAGCAAACAACAATCTAATATCATTATGGAAAGGAAGAAAAACTAGAAACTTCCCTTGTGCCTTCTTCCCCACAGGTTAGATGATACTTAGATAATGTTCTAAATACTTTACCTGAATCATATATAATGTGTTTTTTCCTGTGTACTGGCTTTTGTTTGACTGCTTTTGAATTGCACGAGTCCTTTCTCTGAAAGCATAAAGCAAACAGACTGGTCAGTCCTGATGACAAACAGGATCCACTCCATATTGCCTGCTGCCTTGGATGCAAGTTGGCAGGCATTCAATATACACATTTGATTGAATCAACGTGTAACTCAGAACTTTACAAAAATGACATAAACTAACCTTGACATCAGCTTTCTTCATATTTGACAACCCTTTGCCAACATTTTTCATTTTGTTCTTTTCTAAAGCCTCGCCCCCGGGCTTCTTTTCCGTAGGAGCAAAAAACCTTCGGATGTCCTGCGAATAAAAATTGCAACATTTTTCACTAAGAACTGAAAAGTCATAAGAGTCATGAAGTCATACAGCTTGACAGACAAGGAAAAATGTAAACATCCTAAATGAGAGGGGGAGAGAAAGAAAAATTAGAAGATGGGGCTGAGACAACAGAAGGCACAGCCATAAAATCTGGAAGAAAAAGACAAGATGCACAAGCTGGTATTGGAGGGACACACTGATTTGTACTGTGGATGAGCTCAGAGTTGAAAGGATTTCAGTGTGCAAGTGATCAGTAAATGGGATGTGTGCAGTTAAAGTACAAACTATGGGAAGTCTTGACACAGTGCCAGAGTAGGGATCGCCCTGCCTTGGTGATGTTGTCATTATCCTCCACCGCCGTTCTGTGCTGCTTCAGGCCGCATCTGACTTGCACACTTGTCTGACCTCTGTGGGGCCTCTCGTGGTGCCTGATCCACGTGATCCATTGTGCACACCCCCTGCAAATGCGCTATCCCCTCCCCTCCTGCAACCATCAGTGTACTGGAGTTGAATTTCAGAACCCCAAGAGCACTTCCAAGCTCACACACCACTCACCAGCTCTGATCTTGGAGTTGGGCTACTTTAGGCTACTCATATCAGTGACGTGGGTTTCATCCTGACCTCCTGTGTTGTGTTTGTGTGTATGTGGTTTGCACAGAACCTCCATTGTATTACAACTTCCACAAATTCTGTGTCAACCTCTCCATGACAGGACTTTGAACACTACAGCACATGAATGCCCCCTTCGGCCCAATGTTTGTGCCAAACATGATGCCTAGCTGAACTAATCATATCTACGTGCAAGTGATCCATATCCTTCCATTCCCAGCAAAACCATGTACCTGTCCAAAAGCTGCTAATATATCTTGTCTTGGCCTTAACAGCCTGACCCAGTGCTGCCACCAGGACAACAGGCTAAGGCCAAGATAAGACTCAATATCTGTAATAACGATACTTGGACACCAAAAGTGGCCACCAGAAATGTGCCAACTATGTGCACTTCCTCAAAAGCAGCTTTTTTTTTAAAAAGTAGTTATCATTGTACTCTAGTACTAATGTATGCTTGTGCTTATGTATTGTATTACTGAATTGTATGCAAAACAAAGCATTTCACTTGATCTAAGTACATATGACAATAAAGAACTATTGAATTATTGAATTGATTTTGTATGACTCCCAATACGAAACCCTCCTACAACTAAACACTAATACCGATCACGGGGGGGTCACATACACTGAGATTTTAGATAATAGTAACTCCCTGCTGTGATCAGTAAAACAAGACTCTTCTGTGCTAACAGAAAGAGAACGAGATCAAACAACCCTTAGCTGCACTTATTCTCTCAATATTCACGAGTGGAAAGATACCGACTGATTTTGACAACCCTATCAAACATGGATAACTAGATTAATTGTAATAATGGACAGTCTTTTCTCTGACTGGATAGCACACATACAAAAGCCTTTCATTGTACCTCAGCACATAACTAAATGAACTCAAAGTTTTTCAGTAATATTTCTTCCATACAAAACAGTGGACATTTTCAATAATAATATTCATAATCTTGATTCGTCTAGATACAACACACGGGGAAGGAAAATCAAATAGTTAATCAATCTCAAGAAATTAGGTAGAGACAAAGGCTGAAAAGTGATGTGGAATTAGATAAGGGAGTAATGGTGGGCAGAAGGAAAGATATGGTGATAGACATGTAGACAATGGGAGAAGAAACCCAGCTGGAAGGCATGTGAATGATGGGCAGATGGAAATGGGAAAGATAAACAAGAAAGGTTACGAGAACCAATGTGGACCAGTAGAGGTGGGAAAGGAACACAGAGTGGTTATCAAAAGTTGGAAAAATGGAATTTGAGCCGTTGGGACTTCAAGTGAAATACAAGGGGTTATTAATCTAGTTTGCGTTTCGCCTCATGTCGGCAGTGGAGATGGCAGAGCAGACAGGTCAGTGTGGGAATGGGAAAGATAGCACCTCAATTCCCACTCAGATTTCAGCACTCAGTTGAGTCTGATCAAATCCTCACGTCTAGAATTGAAACTAGGCTGCATCGTGAAATAAACAGAAACATTGCATGCTTGGTTCTCACTTGCACCAGGCTTTGGATCTCCTCAGGTTTTGCCCTGATACAAGGGCTGAAATTGTTTCTGCAGGCATCAAATTAAGCATAGAATGGACTCAACTGGGCCTGTACTTGCTGGAGTTTGGAAGAATGAGGGGGGACCTCATTGAAACTTACTGAATAATGAAAGGCCTAAATAGAGTGGATGTAGAGAGGATGTTTCCATTAGTGGGTCGAGGACCAGAGGCCATAGCCTTAGAATAAAAGGACATGCCTTTAGAAAGGAGATGAAAAGGAATTTCTTTAGTCAGAGGGTGGCGAATCTGTGGAATTCATTGCCACAGATAGCTGTGGAGGCCAAGGCAATGGATGTTTTTAAGGCAGAAATAGATAGATTCTTGCTTAGTAATATGCATAGGCGTTATGGGGGAAGGCAGGAGAATGGGATTGAGAGGGAAAGATAGATCAGCAATGATTAAAAAGCAAAGTAGACTTGATGGGCCAAATGGCCTAATTCTCCCCCTACAACTTAAGAACTGAAACGCCCAACATAGCAGGGCTGTTTGCTGCCTTTTAATAAAGTCAAAAATAAAGGCATTTGGGTGAGAATATTCTGTTCTTGCAATGAGGCAAAGAGGTTCCTCACTCCATTCCTTCTTTTACTGATGCAGTCCATAGAGACTTCTGTTTGGAAACCCAGTCACTGTTGCTTCAGGGGAAAGAATCTACTTGTCTAGTGTTTCTGTACGTTCATGTTCCAGGCTCATTTGACTCTTAATCACACCTAATGCCAAGAAAGAATTCCAAATTCACGGTAGTTTTATATGCAAATACAAGGGGAGCAAACGTGGCACTGGTCACTGCTGTGTACGTAAAAGACGACACTAAAATAAACACTCAAACTAACAACTACATTGAGATACAAGGATGCAAGGATCCCCTTTGGGGATACAAGAAACTGCAGATGCTGATTTACAACGACAAAGTGCTGGAGTAACTCAATGGTCATGCAATATCTCTGGAGAAAATTAATTGGTGGTGTTTCAGGTCGTGATCCTTACTTTGAGATAATCAGCTCGGTGTACAGGCATCTCACATCTCAGTGGTCGAGTAGAAACATATGCACCAGCTTCATACCAATTCAATTCCTAGTTGAATATTCATCTCAATTAACTTTAGAGACAGTCTGCAAAACCAACACAACCACTACAAAATGTATGAACTCAATAAATTTTTTACAAAACATTCACTTAGACTTTGTTGTAGAGAAAGTCCAATAGCAAAGAAAAGAAAATTAGTTTACTACTTCCTCTCTTTTTAATTTTTGGATCTCAAACAATAAAGGATGGAAAGGGACAAATGCAATTTTAACTTTAGGACCACTCGAGTGGTCAAGGGTGAAAATGAAAATAAATTGCAACACTGAAGTAAAAAAAGTATGCAAATTTTTGGAAACTTATTCAGAAGATCTGGAAGTCCACCTTTCAATAACCTCCAATTTCAAATTACCATTAAAACCAGCAATTTCGGAAGATTTTGATGCAGGGATTGAAGGCTTTGTGGCCAAGTTTGCATATTATACAAAAATAGGTGGAGAGGTAGGTAGTGTAGAGAAAGCAGGGACTCTGCAGGAGGACTTGGACAGATTGGGAGAGTGGGCAAAGAAGTGGCAGATGGAATATAGTGCAGCAAAGTGTGGAGCTTTGCATTTTGGTGGTAGGAATAAAGGTGTAGACTATTTTCTAAATGGAGAGAAATCAGAGGTGCAAAGGGACTTGGGAGTACTTGTGCAGGATTCCCAAAACGTTAATCTGCAAGTCGAATCGGTAATAAAGAATGGCAAACATATTTATTTCAAGAGGGCTCGAACACAAAAACAGGAATGTAAAGCTGAGTCTCTAAGACGCTGGTCAAGCCGCATTTGGAGTACTGTGAGCAATTTTCGGCATCATATCTGAGGAATGATGCGCTGGCTCTGGAGAGGGTCCACAGGAGGTTTACAAAAATGATTCCGGTAATGAGTGGGTTAACATATGATGAGCGTTTGATGGCACTGGGCCTGTAATTGCTGGAGTTTAGAAGAATGAGGGGGGGACCTCATTGAAACGTACCGAATAGTGAAAGGCCTGGATAGAGTGGATGCGGAGAAGTTGAGCCAACTAGGATTTATTCCTTGGAGCACAGGAGGATGAGAGGTGATCCTATAGACGTGTATAAGATCAAGAGAGTATTAGATAGGGTCAATGCCTACACTAGAGGAATCAAAAACCAGAGGATGTAGGTTTAAGGTAAGAGGGAAAAGGTTTGATAGGAATCTGAGGGGCAACTTTTTTTTTAATACACAAAGGGTGATGGGTATGCGGAATGAGCTGCCAGAGGAGATAATTGAGGCAAGTACTACCACAAAATTTAAAAGATATTTGGACAGTCACTTAGATAAGAGCCTGGATATAAAGATATGTGATCATGGAGGCAGGTGGGACTAGTGGTGCATGTTGACAGGCATGGGCAAATTGGGCCAAAGTGGCTGTTTCCATGCTGTGACTCTGATGTATCTACACACAATTTATATCCCTCCTTCCCAGCATATTTATGTGCCGAGCTAAAACCCTCTTAAATGCCACTTGTATCTGCCCTCACCACCATTCCTGGCAGCACATTCCAGGCACCCTGTGTGTGTAAAAAGACTTACCCTGCATATCTCCTTTAAACTTTACCCCTCCCACTTTAAACTGTGCCCTCTGGTCTTTGACATTTTATCCTAAGGAAAAAGGTTCCTATTATATGCTTATAGATTTCACCTTCATTAATCTTAAAACACAAGAAAACCTGATTTGCCAACAGAACAAGCAGTCAAAACCTCCAATGGCCTATATTTTTTTTATTTTTTTTTAAATCAAAAATTGTTTACTTTTCACCCCTTTCTTCTCAACCTGCACTGGCCTCACATCCAACAGCATTTATTTATATTCTCACCCATTATCACTTTTGTAAATGTGAATTTCACAAAGTGTCTCATTGAATATGTTCAGAGATAAGTGTCAATCAGGAAATGTTTTTCCTAGTCTCACATAGAACACCAAAGACTTTGAACATCACAACATTATGTTTCTGCATTTGTGATCAGTTGCGATTTCTCAAGGTAACAATCCACAAATTTTAATAGAATTATAATCCTATTCTCATCCCCATCTAGGCCTGTAGCCTGATCACTTCAACTCATGCTCACATCAAAGTGCCCTTCACAAATCACGACTTTCAACCACAAGTAGACCCATTCAAGTTTGCCGATGATACGAAAATAGGTGGAAGGGCAGGTAGTGTAGAGAAAGCAGGAACTCTGCAGAAAGACTTGGACAGGTTGCGAGAGTGGGCAGAGAAGTGGCAGATGGAATATAGCGTTGCAAAGTATGGAGTCATGCATTTTGGTAGTGGGAATAAAGGAGTAGACTATTTTCTAAATGGGGAATCCAGAAATCAGAGGTGCAAAGGGACTTGGGAGTGCTGGTGCTGGATTCCCAAAAAGTTAATCTGCAAGTCGAATCGGTAGTAAAGAAAGCAAACTCAATGCTAGCATTTATTTATTTCAAGAGGGCCTGTATACAAAAGCAGGGGTGTAATGCTAAAGCTCTTTTAGGCGCTGGTAAGGCCGCATTTGGAATATTGTGAGTAATCCGGGCACCATATCTGAGGAAGGATGTGCTGGCTCTGGAGAGAGTCCAGAGGTTTACAATAGACAATAGGTGCAGGAGTAGGCCATTCAGCCCTTCGAGCCAGCACCACCATTCAATGCGATCATGGCTGATCACTCTCAATCAGTACCCCGTTCCTGCCTTCTCCCCATACCCCCTCACTCCGCTATCCTTAAGAGCTCTATCCAGCTCTCTCTTAAAAGCATCCAACGAACTGGCCTCCACTGCCTTCTGAGGCAGAGAATTCCACACCTTCACCACTCTCTGACTGAAAAAGTTCTTCCTCATCTCCGTTCTAAATTTACAAGAATGATCCCAGTAGGTTAGCCTATGATGAGTGTTTATCGGCACTGGGCCTGTACTTGCTAAAGTTTAGAAGAATGAGGGGGGACCTCATTGAAACATAAATAGTGAAAGGCTTGGATAGAGTGGATGTGGAGAGGATGTTTCCACTAATGGGAGGGTCTAGAACGAGAGGTCATAGCCTCAGAATTAAAGGACGTTCTATTAGGAAGAGGAGTAGAAATTCCTTTAGTCAGAGGGTGGTGCATCTGTGGAATTCTTTGTCACAGAAGGCTGTAGAGGATGTCAGTGGATATTTTTAAGGCAGAGATAGATAGATTTTTGATTAGTACGGGTGTCAGAGGTTATGGGGAGAAGGCAGGAGAATGGGGTTAGGAGGGAGATAAATCAGCCATGATTGAATGGCAGAGTAGACTTGATGGGCCGAATGACCAAATGCTACTTTCATTTTTGACCTGATGAGCTGTATTGAGGAGGTAGGCAGGTAATTAAGCAAGGTTGAGCTCTGTTAACTCGGCCCGCTGAGAGCCTTAGTTCAGAGAAATAGATGACCTAGATTAGTGAGCATGTTGTACGAAACGTCACCCATTCCTTCTCTCCCGAGATGCTGCCTGACCTGCTGAGTTACTCCAGCATTTTGTGAATAAATACCTAGATTAGTGACGAGGTTTCGCGTGGCGCAGGCAACAGTCAGGGTTGTCGCACCTGGTGATGGCTGAGCAACCCCACCGCAGACAGCGAAAACCCGCATTGGACCAGGGAGACACATTCAACGGCAGCGGGGCGGGGCGGGGAGAGGCCGCCAGCGCGGACAATTCTGCCCGGCCCATGGGCGCCCTGTCCCGGTAACCGGGCCGATGCCGCCCCGAGGCCAGCGGACACGGGTGGTGCCGCCGCCGCCGCCGGGATGTGTCTGCAGCCCGACCCCGACACTGCCCCGCCCCGAGCCCGGGCCCGAAGCTGAACCCGCCCGCCCGCCCCCCCGCCGGTCACTGCCCCTGCCCTCCCG
The DNA here is from genome assembly GCF_053455715.1 of Rhinoraja longicauda. Classification (NCBI taxonomy): domain Eukaryota; kingdom Metazoa; phylum Chordata; class Chondrichthyes; order Rajiformes; family Arhynchobatidae; genus Rhinoraja; species Rhinoraja longicauda. Next base: position 68,741,880 of record NC_135953.1, on the reverse strand, counting down.
AGGCCCGCACCGCACCGCACCAGGCCCGGCCAGGCCAGGCCAGGCCCGCTCACCATGGTGATGTGATGGTGTCTCCTCCGCCACTACATTTGGCGCCAACTATTTCAACGCGCAGGCGTGCGGCGCGCGGCTATGACGCGAGTTCCAGTGACCGGCGCCCAGTCCCGGGTCAAAAACACAAACACACAGACAGGGTGTTGCAGTAACTCAGTGACACCCCCCCCACCCAGCACCCCCCCCCCCCCCACCCGACACCCCCCCCCCCACCCGACACCCCCCCCCCCACCCGACACCCCCCCCCCCACCCGACACCCCCCCCCCAGCACCCCCCCCCACCCAACACCCCCCCCCCACCCAAACCCCCCCCCCAGCACCCCCCCCCACCCAACACCCCCCCCCCACCCAAACCCCCCCCCCCCCCCCCCAAACCCCCCCCCCCCCCCCACACACAACACCCCCCCCACCCACACAACACCCCCCCCACCCCACCCAACACCCCCCCCACCCCACCCAACACCCACCCAACACCCACCCACACAACACCCCCCCAACACAACACCCCCCCCAACCCAACACAACACCCCCCCAACACAACACCCCCCCCCAACACAACACCCCCCCCCCAACACAACACCCCCCCCCCCCAACACAACACCCACCCACACACAGACAGGGTGCTACAGTAAATCAGAGACACACACCTCCCCAACACAACACCCACACACAATACCCACACACAATACCCACACAGGGTGCTGCAGTAACTCAGAGACACACACACACACCTCCCCAACACAACACCCCAACACCCACAAAGGGTGCTGCAGTAACTCAGAGACAACCCCACCGACCGCGCACACGGTGTTGCAGTAACCCAGAAACACACATAGACAGGGTGCTGCAGTAACTGAGAGACCCCCACACGGCACCTCCCCACACGGCACCCCCCCCCCCACACGGCACCCCCCCCCCCATACGGCACCCCCCCCCCCACACGGCACCCCCCCCCCACACGGCACCCCCCCCACCCACACAGACAGGGTGCTGCAGTAACTCAGAGACACACACACACCTCCCCAACACCCCCACACACAACACCCACAAAGGGTGCTGCAGTAACTCAGAGACACCCCCACCAACTACCAACCACCCCCCCCCTCCACCACACACAGGGTGTTGCAGTAACCCAGAGACACACATAAACAGGATGCTGTAGTAACAGAGACACAAACACCCCCACACACACAACACCCCCACACACACACAACACCCCCACACACACACAACACCCCCACACACACACAACACCCCCACACACACACAACACCCCCACACACACACAACACCCCCACACACACAACACCCCCACACAGGGTGCTGCAGTAACTCAGAGACACCCCCCCCCCCCACCCACCACAACACCCCCCCCCCCACCCACCACAACACCCCCCCCACCCACCACAACACCCCCCCCCCACCCACCACAACACCCCCCCCCACCACCACACCACACCCCCCCCCCACCCCACCCCCCACAACACCCCCCCCCACCCCCCACAACACCCCCCCCCCACCCCCCACAACACCCCCCCCCCCACCCACCCCCCACAACACCCCCCCCCCCACCCCCCACAACACCCCCCCCCCCACCTAGGCTCTCAAATAAACAAAATGGATCACAAATAGTGGAGTACAATGCAAAACCAAGGAAGTTAAAGTAAAATTTTAGATTTCATTGATTAAGACTCAGCAATATTATTATGTCCAATTCAAGATACTTCTCTTAAGGAAAGACATCAAGATTTTAGTAGGTGTACACAAAATGTTTACCAAAATGGGTAAAGAGATTTGACTTACATGAAGAGAATGTAAGGGGATCAGGAACCAAACACCCTCCCTCTCCCAAACTTTTGTCATTCACTTTAAACCTACACCCCAAATACTTGAATTATCCAATGATAGAAACACTTTGTTCTCACAACAAACTAGAATCACAACCCATCACAATTTTTAGTCTAATTATAAGACACTATTTTTACAAAAGGTTTATAACATTCACCAATTTCATACAGTCTATTACATTTAATAAAAGAGATGCATGTTTAAATTTTAACACAGCAGCTGGCTAATTTAAATTCAATAACATTACTAAATTAATTTGGAATTTTAAAAATAGCATTAATAACAACAATCGTGAAACGACTAGATTGAAACAGAAACCAGTTGCTTCACAACTATTATTTACCTCCTTGCTTGGGCTTGCCAGTAACTCCCGTACCTACATCAACATGATTGACTGTTAACTACCCTCTTAAATAGCCTATTAGGAGTGGCCAATGAATGTCAGTTGTACCCTCATCTTTAGATAAATATACACAAAGCACGATTTCACTTACATTTGTATTCTTGCACCATTTTAAAAGCTTATCTCAGAAAAAAAATCCATATTTTCATAGTCTCCATTGTAATGAGTTTATCATTATTAAAAATCTCCCTTCTAATAAGCAACAAGACAACAGAGTGTGCCTTGAGTCTGTTATGGTTCTTATTAGCAAGTTCCAGATCACAGTCAGGTGGAAAGAATCAGTGAGCAGGTATCCTTCATTGTTCTCCATTGCCCAGTCAGAGGAGAGAAAGTAGGAGAGTAACAGCAGAACAATTTATTAACCTGGTTAGGGATGGTGCAAGATTAAGAATACTTTAGGCAGAGTAAGCACAAACTAAATATTAAATTGAAGGAAAATGCACTTTTAGCTGCCCACAGACTTTTCAAGAGTTTTGAGCCATCGGTTGCTATCACTAGGCATGAGTTCTCTTATTGAGTTTCCCACAGAGGATATGGCACCAATAGGCAGAAAATGCCTGAAGTGTAGTTCTCCAAATAATCAGAATAAAGAATCTACAATGCAAAAACCAGGAAGTATGAAATATAAACACCAAAATCAAGAGGGGGAGATAAAAGAGAAAGAAAATGTTAAAATACATTTAAACATTTAAAATCTCAAATGCTAATTAAATTCTGAAGCCCTGACACCCTAAACTTAAATGTTACCTTCGTACAGCCAGAAAGAGAGTGTCTGGGTGTAATAAGCATTTATCATGATATTATAAATTCACTTACACCTAACTGAACCAATACTAATCTTTTGTGGCTTATTTCATGGTTAAATCCGCACTCCAGCCTTATGCTCTTACAATGGTTTCAAAGGCAATGCTATTGGCAAGAAACTACTATTGCTAATTCCACGACGAAGCAAACATAGTATCAATGGCTTATAAGGAATTTTAAATTCCTCTCAATCTATAATTACATTTTCATCAATTCATAAAGTTATTTAGATCATCTATACAATGCAATGAAATCCAAACTAACTCAACTAAATTCTATGGGTTAAACCCATGGGGTCACAAGGAGAATGGAGAAACTGCACAGAGAGAGAATCAGAGATCTGGATTGAACCAGAGTCTCTGAAGATGTGAGGCAACAACACTACCCACTGCAACACCGTGCCAGCTCCTAGTTGCTCATGGCGAAGGAGAAGAATATAGCCTTGCAAAATGAAGTTGACAAACCTGATGTTAGCATCACACTGCTACAACCACAGGCACAGAAATATAAAAGTGAGCCTCCTGGATCATTCTTTGGATGTTTCTTCAGATGCCCCTGGTGGTCTGTTGGATTACAGCAATGCAGCATGTCAGAGACCAGTGAGGGACTCGCTGAAGAGGGTGAGTTAACGCACTCCAGCAAAAGAAAGATAAAAATAACAAGCCAGCTGTGGTCATCCAATCTTTTTGTGGCAGTTTTTTTATAAGACTGCTGATGAGCCAACTTTCAGCAGAATTGGCCCATTCTCTGTTAAATACTTTTTTAACTCCCCTGCCCCTTAAATCTCTGATCTGATTTCCACCTCAAAATTAAGAAGGGCATTTTTGCTGAGCACAATAGATTGTTGCACCATGCAACATCAATAATACCCATAAATTAAAATATTCCAAGCCTCACACTGATGATGATGCACGATCAAAATGCACAACCCTTGCTACACTCATTTAAAACTATAATTTCCAATTGGATTATATCCGTTTAGTTTAGTTTATTGTTGCATCTACTGAGGTACAGTGAAAAAAGCTTTTGTTGAGTGCTAACCAGTCAGCAGAAAAGCAATACATGATTACAATCGATCCATTTACAGTGTATGGATACATGATAAGGGAATAATGTTTAGTGCAAGGTGTAGCCTACAAAGTCTGATCAAGGATAGTTCAAAGGTCATCAAAGAGGTAGATAGTAGTTCAACACTGCTCTCTGGTTGTGGTAGGATGATTCAGTTGCCTGAACAGCTGGGAAGAAACTGTCCCCAAATCTGTTGGTGTGCGTTTTCCCACTTCTATACCTTCTGCCTGATGGGAGTGGGGAAAAGAGGGAGTGGCCTGGGTGTGACTCGTCGTTGATTATGCTGCTGGCCTTGCCGAGGCAGCGTGAGGTTTAAATGGAGTCAATAGAAGGGAGGTTGGTTTGTGTGATGGCCTGGACTGCGTTGACAATTCGCAGCAATTTCTTGCGGTCTTGGATGGAGCTGTTCCCAAACTAAGTTGTGATGCATCCTGATAAAATGCCTTCTATGGTTCTTTCATAAGCCTTAGTTGCTCAAATGGAGAAGAAACCAAATATTTTGCTGATATGTTGAGATGCTTGTTAAAGTAGTTTCAGATTAGCTACACCAAAACAAAGCTTTGAGTGTCCACTTCTGTCCCCATGCAGCTGCCTGGCAAAAGGGAGGTCTGCCCAGAAATTCTGTGGAATTCTCTGCCACAGAGGGCAGTGGAAGCCAAATCACTGGATGGATTTAAGAGAGAGTTAGATAGAGCTCTAGGGGCTAGTGGAATCAAGGGATATGGGGAGAAGGCAGGCACGGGTTATTGATTGGGAACGATCAGCCATGATCACAATGAATGGCGGTGCTGGCTCAAAGGGCCGAATGGCCTCCTCCTGCACCTATTTTCTATGTTTCCATGTTTCTATGAAAAGGAACCATATCTTGAAGACATGACCCGAAAAGTTTCTGATATAAAACGAAAAACAAAAAATCCCAGAAATTGTTAGCAGATGAAAAGGCATCTTTGGAGAGCGAAACAGAGTTGGTGTTTCGGGGTAGATGACCTTTAATCAGTAATGGAAATTGCTGCAGGAATTAGTTTATGTTGTGTCCATGATCATTCCCCACTGACTATGCACCTGGGATCCTCAATAAAGCATAGTCCAGTCTATTGTACTCTATGTAAAAGATATTCAGAAAAATAAGCTTACTTTTAAAGTTATTGACATTTGTTAGTTTATCCATTCAATGAGTAAAGTGGAAAGATCATCATACCATTTTTGGTTTTGTCATACATATCTTATACTTAAGCTCTGTGCTACTGGCATCAGTAAACAACATATTGTGTAATGCAAAGTTTGTCATTACTTGCTCAAGATCTAGATAAGTGATAGTGATACACAAAGGTTAAATGGTTTTAACTTATAGCTGTGTTAATGGAATGTGACAAAAAGAAAGAGAATCTACCTCTTCAATGTGTGGCTTGAACATGTGCTCAAGCTGACCAAGACTTAGTCTATATCAACAGGCAATTTGTTTAGATAAGCTTGTATTTGAACAGTATTCAATGGCATATTGTTCACATGTAAAATAATATCGATATATTTTTTCAAATCTCTGCTGTTGTGCCAATTTTCCACAGAATTGGTCGATACTCTCTAGTTAATCCTGTTAATCCTGCTCTGCCCCTTAAATCTATAATCTGATTTTCACCTCATAATTAAGATGAAAACCATTACTGAGCACAGAGACTGCCTCCCATTTCATCTCTTCTCTCAATTTTCCTCACAAGAGATAAAATTAGTTAATTTTTCAAAACAAGTGATCAGTCTCTGGAGACACAAGAAATGCAGATGCTGGAATCTTCAGCAATAAAAAAAATGCTGGAGGAATTCAGCTAGCAAGGCAGCATCTGTGGAGGGGATGGACAAACGACATTGCAGGTCAGGATTCTCCTTCAGACTGATGGGGTAAAGGGGAAAAAGCTGATAAAAAGATATAGGGATGAGACAAAGTCTGGCAAGTAAGTGAGGAAATGATTGGCAGATAGGTGCAGTAAATGACAACAGCTAAGGATGAAAAAAAGACAAAAGGGTGTCAGACAAGGAGAGAAGAAGAGGTGTGAAATGCAAAGCTGAGAGGATTTTGGTTGAAAAGGTGTAGGGGGATCAGTGTCTGATTTGTCCATAATTTATCTCTGAGGAAGACACAAACAATCTCCCAGAGGTACTAGAGGACGGATGATCTAGGGAGACAGAGGAACTGAAAGAAATTTGCATTAGGCGTGAAATAGTATTGGGTAGACTGATGGGACTGAAGGGTGATAAATCCCCAGGGCGTGATGGTCTGCATCCCAGGGTACTAAAAGAGGTGGCTCGGCTCTATAAATCATTTTCAATAGATTTGGGATCAGTTCCTGTGGATTGGAGGGTAGCTAATGTTATCCCACTTTTCAAGAAAGGAGCGAGAGAGAAAACGGCGAATTATAGACCAGTTAGCCTGACATCAGTGATGGGGAAGATGCTGGAGTCAATTATTAAAGAGGTAATAACGGCACATTTGGATAGCAGTAAAAGTATTGGTCCAAGTCAGCATGGATTTATGAAGGGAAAATTTTGCTTGACTAATCTTCTAGAATTCTTTGAGGATGTGACAAGTAAAATGGATGAAGGAGAGCCAGTGGATGTAGTGTATCTAGACTTTCAGAAAGCCTTTGATAAGGTCCCACACGGGAGATTGGTGAGCAAAATTAGAGCACATGGTATTGGGGGAAGGGTATTGACATGGATAGAGAATTGGTTGGCAGACAGGAAGCTAAGAGTAGGAATAAACGGGTCCTTTTCAGAAAGGCAGCCAGTGGCAAGTGGAGTGCCGCAAGGCTCGGTGCTGGGGCCGCAACTATTTACAATATATATTAATGATTTGGATGATGGAATTAGAAGTAACACTAGTAAGTTTGCAGATGACACACAGCTGGGTGGTAGTGTGAACTACAAAGAAGATGTTAGGAGGTTGCAGGGTGACTTGGACAGGTTGACTGAGTGGGCAGATGCTTGGCAGATGTAGTATAATGTAGATAAATGTGAGGTTATTCACTTTGGCGGCAAAAACAAAGAGGCAGATTATTATCTCAATGGTATCAGATTAGGTGAAGGGGAAGTGCAACGAGACATAGGTATCCTTGTTCACCAGTCACTGAAAGTAAGCGTGCAGGTACAGCAGGCAGTGAAGAAAGCTAATGGCATGTTGGTCTTCATAACGAGACGATTTGAGTATAGGAGCAAAGAGGTCCTTCTGCAGTTATATAGGGCCCTGGTGAGACCACATCTGGAGTATTGTGTGCAGCTTTGGTCTCCTAATTTGAGGAAGGACATCTTGGTATTGAGGCAGTGCAGCGTAGGTTCACGAAGTTAATTCCTGGGATGGCGGGACTGTCATATGAGGAAAGATTGGAAAGACTGGGCTTGTATTCACTGGAGTTTAGAAGGATGAGAGGGGATCTTATAGAGACGTATAAAATTATAAAAGGACTGGACAAGATAGATGCAGGAAAAATGTTCCCAATGTTGGAGTCCAGAACCAGGGGCCACAGTCTAAGAATAAAGGGGAGGCCATTTAAAACTGAGGTGAGAAGAAACCTTTTCACCCAGAGAGTTGTGAATTTGTAGAATTCTCCTCCACAGAAGGCAGTAGAGGCCAATTCACTGGATGAATTTAAAAGAGAGTTAGATGGAGCTCTAGGGGCTAGTGGAAACAAGGGATATGGGGAGAAGGCAGGCACGGGTTACTGATTGTGGACGATCAGCCGTGATTAAATGAATGGTGGTGCTGGCTCGAAGGGCCTAATGGCTTCCTCCTGCACCTATTTTCTATGTTTCTATGTGTAACAGACACTATGTCTTTCCATTTCTGAAATTGCACCATTATTTGTCCTCCTACATGCTAAAGCAGATGAGGCTGAGAAGATTAGTCTAACTTGGCGCAGATATTGTGGGCCAAAAGTCCTATTCCTGAGCTGTACTGTTCTATGATCTATCTTAAATGAAATGAATGGCAATTTGGTTCACAAAACCCTGACTAACATGCAAGGACGAGGTCAAGGGAAAACAAGGAGGACCCAGATTGGGGAACCGTCGAGAACTAAGAGGGACCACAAATGGATTGTGTTCAAAATTGTTTGTGTTAAAATGGAATACTTGTAACTTTGTTGGTGCCCTAGGTTTGGATAGAGTGGATGTGGTGAGGATGTTTCCACTAGTGGGAGAGTCTAGGACTAGAGGTCAAAGCCTCAGAATTAAAGGATGTTCTTTTAGGAAGGAGATGAGGAGGAATTTCTTTAGTCAAGAGGGTGGTGAATTGTGGAATTCTTTGCCACAGAAGGCTGTGGAGGCCGTCAGTGGATATTTCTAAGGCAGAAATAGATAGATTCTTGATTCTTGAGACCCTTGGGTCTCGACCTGAAATTCCGGAGATGCTGCCTGTCCCGCTGAGTTACTCCAGCTTTTTGTGTCTATCTTCGGTTTAAACCAGCGTCTGCAGTTCCTTCTTACACTATTGTATTGAAGCACTGATCTCCTGCAGCCCACTGATTTGTTGGATAAGATGTCCTTTATCCCAGGGTCCTTTATTTGGGATGGCCCTGGTTTCTCCATTCAGCCTCAGTGACTCATCCTGGCACCTGAGTCAGATTTTTTTTATGCCCAGTTACAACATAGAGTCATAGTGTAATTGATACTAGCAAATAGATAAGCTTCAGAGATATATAATCAAGAGAAAATCAAAATCACAGATTCTGGAAACCTGAAATAAAAATACAGAAAATGCTGGAAACACTCAGCAGGAAGCAAGTTATCTGAAAGCGCTGAATTCAATATTAAGTTTAGTTTAGTTTAGTTTAGTTTATTGACATGTGTACAAGGTACAGTGAAAAGCTTTTGTTGCGTGCTATCCAATCAGTGGAAAGACAATACGTGATTACAATCGAGCCATCAACACATACATGATAAAGGGAATAATGTTTAGTGCAAGATAATGTACAGTAATGTCCTATTAGAGATAGACTGGGGGATTCTAATGAGGTAGGCAGATCAGGACCACTCTCTAGATTTTGATAGAATGGTTCAATTATCTGATAACAGCTGGGAAGAAACTGTCCCTGAATCTGGAGATGTGCGTTTTCACACTTCTGTACCTCTTGCCCGATTGGAAAGGGGAGAAGAGGGAGTGAGACTCGTCCTTGATTATGCTGGTAGCCTTGCTGAGGCTGCGTGAAGTGTAAATGGAGTCAATAATAGGGAGATAGGTTTGTGTGATGGTCTGGGCTGCGTCCACAATTCTCTTAAATTTCATGCAGTCTTGGATGGAGCTGTTCCTGCACCAGAGAAGGCCAGTGTGTCTAGCTGGGTGAGATGAGGAGCATCTCCCATCAGGTAACATTACAGCCTTCTGCACACAATATCAAATCCAACAACATCAATTAACTCTATCCCTGTTTGATAGGAAACTCTATCATGTCTGACGAATCTTATAGAATTTTTCGAGGATGTAACTAGTAGAGTGGATAAGGGAGAACCAGTCGATGTGTTATATCTGGACTTTCAGAAGGCCTTCGACAAGGTCCCACATAGGAGATTGGTGTACAAACTTAAAGCACACGGTATTGGGGGTTCAGTGTTGAGGTGGATAGAGAATTGGTTGGCGGACAGGAAGCAAAGAGTAGGAATAAACGAGTCCTTTTCGGAATGGCAGGCAGTGACTAGTGGGGTACTGCAAGGCTCAGTGCTGGGACCCCAGTTATTTACAATATATATTAATGATTTGTACGAGGGAATTGAATGCAACATCTCTAAGTTTACGGATGACACGAAGCTGGGTGGCAGTGTTAGCTGCGAGGAGGATGCTAGGAGGCTGCAGAGTGACTTGGATAGATTAGGCGAGTGGGCAAATGCATGGCAGATGCAATATAATGTGGATAAATGTGAGGTTATCCACTTTGGCGGCAAGAACAGGAAAACAGAGTATTACCTGAATGGTGGCCAATTAGGAAAAGGGGAGATGCAACGTGACCTGGGTGTCATGGTGACCCAGTCATTGAAAGCTAGCGTGCAGGTGCAGCAGGCAGTGAAGAAAGCGAATGGTATGTTACCATTCATAGCAAGAGGATTTGAGTATAGGAGCAGGGAGGTTCTGCTGCAGTTGTACAGGGCCTTGGTGAGATCGCACCTGGAGTATTGTGTACAATTTTGGTCTCCTAATCTGAGGAAAGACATTCTAGCCTTAGAGGGAGTACAGAGAAGGTTCACCAGATTGATCCCTGGGATGGCAGGACTTTCATATGAAGAAAGACTGGATAGACTAGGCTTATACTCGCTGGAATTTAGAAGACTGAGGGGGGATCTTATAGAAATATATAAAATTCTTAAGGGGTTGGAGAGGCTAGATGCGGGAAGATTGTTCCCGATGCTGGGAAATTCCAGAACCAGGGGTCACAGCTTAAGGATAAGGGGGAAGTCTTTTAGGACCGAGATGAGAAAACATTTCTTCACACAGAGAGTGGTGAGTCTGTGGAATTCTCTGCCACAGAAGGTAGTTGAGGCCAGTTCATTGGCTATATTTAAGAGGGAGTTAGATGTGGCCCTTGTGGCTAAAGGGATCAGGGGGTATGGAGAGAAGGCAGGTACAGATTACTGAGCTGGATGATCAGCCATGATCATATTGGATGGCGGTGCAGGCTCGAAGGGCCGAATGGCCTACCCCTGCACCTATTTTCTATATTTCTATGTTTATATGTTTATATCAGTGATGACCAGAGGAACAAGTTATTCTCACCCATCTCCAATATTATCTCAGTATATATCACTCTCCCGACATGAACTGATTGGCAAGGCGTTTGCGCATAGATCCTTATTTCATTGCTTTTATATGTTTCATAGTGCTCGCTCTAACCCCATCAACGGCTTATCTCTATGCCAACACAACCCCATTCCATCAGAATTATTCCCTTTGTCTTATTCATCCTTCCATGCTCTCTCTGCAACTTAAAACTAACTTACTTTCTCTCTTTCCCAGTTCTGGCAAAGAGTATTCAACCTCAAATATTAACTGTTTCTTACCACAGATGCTGCCTGATATGCTGAGATTTTCCAGCATTTCCTGGAGATATAATCATCTTTATTGTGGCAAAGTTTAACTTTGACACGTTGTGCAATGCTAGTCTATAAACATCTATACGCTGAGCTCCAATCTTATCTACCCTTTAAAAAAAGATAATTACATGAATCAAGGTCAAAATCTTACAATAAGTAAACATCTCCCTAACAGCGGTAAAAGGAACAAAGATGAGACATTGCACAACTGTAGGTTATAGTGGCAGACATATCAGTTTAAGGCTTTTTTCTTTACTGTTCTGGAATCTCTGAACAAAGATCACAAAGTGTGAATCATACAGGTTTATCATGCCTGCTCTCACTAATATTTACTTAATGCTTCTGGAATAATTTCCTACCATGTTCAGCATAGATTTCAAATATCATCAGAAGTAAGTATCCCCTGTTTCTTCCAAAGGATCATCGTAGAGTTTGGGCAAAATTAAATCTTATGGGTCAGAGTACGATGAACCATGATGTTGCCAGGATGCGAGGGCCTGGGCAACGAAAGGTTGGACAGTTTAGGACTTTATTCCTTGGACCGTAGGAGACTGTGTCCTTATAGAGGTGTATAAAATCATGAGGGGCACAGATAAGGTGAATCCACTCATTTTCCCAGGAAAGGGGAATCAAAAAGTAGAGGCCATACGTTCAAAGTGAGAGAGCAAAGATTTAAAAGTGACCCTGGTATAACCACGACATTTAAAAGACATTTGGACCAGCGCATGGGTCGGAGAGGTTTAGAGGAATATGAGCCTAACATAGACAAATGGTTCTAACGTATTGGTTTGTATGGACAAGTCGAGCAGAAAGGCCTGAGTCCTGGAGGAAAGCCTCCAAGCATCATGGAGAAGGTAAACTTTAATGAATCCCTTTTGTAAGCTGAATATTGATAAACCCAGTGAAGGAAACTGAGGAGATATCTTATGGTGCCAGCGCATGGCAGCCTAGTAAAGATGAGGGAGTGGGGGCCTGGAAAATGGAAGTCATTGAAGAGACAAAGGGTGTGTGAGATGGATTGGACATAGGTTGGGATGGATTAGACCAGGGGGGATAGAATGGAGTTGAGGTATGTAGAAATGAATTCATTGGGAGCAGGCAAAACAATGGGTCTGCCAGGGTAGTTCTGTTTATAGATTTTGGGGAGAAGGTAAACCAGTGAAGAAAGAGGAATAATTAATTAAATTCAATTACTTTTTGCCAAGATTGGACTAGTAGTAGCCTTGCTCTTCCATTCTTCAGGAGCTGAACACCCAGCTGTTAGTTTCCAACATTTTCTGTTTTAATTATTCCAATATCTTGAGAATAAGTCATCATTCGTGTCTGGAAGGGACAATAATAAAGCCAGGATTGTCAAGAAGATTGATCCACACAATCTGTCACTTATTAAAAACTGAAATGTAAAGGTTGATTTAAATTAAGTAATTCGTTCTGATTTTTTTGAAGTAAATTAACCAAATATTTAAACTGAGTACGGATGTTTGAAGTTTTGAGGGGAGATAGTAAATGATTATTGCAGTGTTACCTTTCAGTTCTATACAATGAACTTAGATAAAATGTTTCAATGATCGATTGATGAACTTGGTTACCTGTATCTGCCCGGCCTTGAAATGTTAGATACTCACACTGTACAAAGGCTGCTGGTTTTTCTCCCTGTTGTGTGCAGCTAATCAAAAGTAAACCTGTGAGAATCAACAGATTCAATGAATAATATGAACGGCTCCACAGATACTTTATAGAACCAAATAAAACTCATCCCTCCACATTTTCTCTTCACACAGTTAGATAAAACTCCTGCTTCCAGCAGGGGAACAAGTGTAAAAGTCATTGTGCTATAACATGTATTGTGAATAACAGTGTTGCTGTACCAAAAGCTTCCACCATTTTTTTTTTTACCTTCAGTTTAGGAATCTGAGCTTCAACAGCAAAGCCAGAATTTATTGCCTACTTCTAAAATGCCCCCACGAAGCTGATGGTGAGCCACCTTCTTGAGCCACTGCAATCCTTCTGGTGAATTGTCTCGACCCGAAATGTCACCTATCCATGTTCTAGGATATTGCTTGACCTGCTGAGATACTTTGTGTCCTTCTGGTGAAGATGCTCCCACAGTGCGATTAGGAGAGCGTTCCAGCGTTTGGATCCTATCACATTAAAGGCACAGCAATTTATTTCCAAGCCACACAGAGGGTAACGATTCTAACATAATCATTGTATTGGACAGCTCTAGGTCGTAGTTCACCTAAACTCGTTTAATGTGTATTGACAAAGCACTGTTCCTAGATAACCATAATCCTCCCTTGCGTCAGAAGTTTGTATACTTTAAAATTAACTTTCTTTGAAAATAACTGAACTTTTAATTCGATCTGTTAAATGCATCTTATCTTGTAAATTAAATTAAAACATATTGAGCCAGATAACATGCCCAAAAGGGCAGAAATTGTGATCCATGTAAAATCTAATTTTGAAGCAAGTTGCAAGAGAATCCCAGTAATGAATTGTAGAAACAAGGAACTGCAGATACTGGTTAATACACTAAAGGACCCAAAGTGCTGGAGTAACTCAACAGGTCAGGCAGCGTCTCTGGAGAACATATCAAATTCACAAGGATTGGACAGGCTAGATGTAGGAAAAATGTTCCCGATGTTGGGGGAGTCCAGGACTAGGGGTTACAGTTTAAGAATAAGAGCTAGGCCATTTAGGACTGAGATGAGGAAAAACCTTTTCACCCAGAGGGTTGTGAATCTGTGGAATTCTCTGCCACTAATAGTGGCTCTGTTAAATACTGTCTCCGTTCTCAAATTTAAAATGATTCTGAGAGAGGTAGTCACCACTGTTGTGTTAAGGTTCATTCAGACTGCAACTGGGGAGTTGGGTATTGAGGTTAAGGGTATCTAGTTCTGCAAACACCTGACACATGGGTGGTATTTTAATCCCACCCACCTGCGAACCCAACGCAGGCAACAGCAGTCTTGGGCCACCATTAGCCATCTGTATATTGAAGATACCATTGCATGAATGTTTTGATCTATGCTCAGGGCTGCCAGCAATGACATGTTTAATATTTTAAAGTGACAAAGGTGGGAGAATGCCTTTGTCCTAGTGATTCCAGTTTAATTCATGCAGGATGCACATGTTGAAATGCGAGTTAACAATAAAAGTCTTGAGTCACCACCTTTTTATCCAAATATGTGTTGGTAAGCAATAAATGAGCAATGCCGACATTGACAACATCATCACAAGCAACAGATATAAATGGAAAATTATTGCTGCTTTCAGGTGAATTGAGACGAATCCATATTCAAGACTTATGCAAAACACTTTTACAGTATGTATTGTTTAAACATAATATCAGCTGTAAATTAATCCAATTGGTTTTGAGCTCTAAGTAACGTGTATTTGTTTACACACTCTGCAAATGCACTTGTCGAGACGTTGGGAATCCATGGAGGTCACATATCTCAGCAGGGGACTAAGATATCCCTGTGAGAGTTATCCCCTGTGTCCTATCCATCCCTCCCCCGCTTCTCTTCTCTGCAACTTAAAATCAATCAATTTTCTCTCATTCCCAGTTCTGACAGAGTTTAACTCTGCTACTGGTAACAGTAATCTGAACTACTAACTCTGCTTTTCTTTCCACAGATGCTGCCTGACCTGCTGAGTATTTCCAGTGTTTTCTATATATTGCGGAAGACATAGAATCAATGTGAATGGCAAAACGCTATGGGAATGATGTTTTAACAAGATTTACTAGTTTTAGTGATCTGAAATGCGTTGGCTGAAAAGGATTTGGTGAACAGATTTAGTGGCATAATTCAACAAAGAATTAGATGATTATTTGAAGGAAAGGAAATTGTCAGAATTCTAGCAAAAGAGCTGAGGATAAGTTTAATTGGATGGCTTTACACATGGCCTCTTGCAGTGCTGTATTATTCTCTGATTCTATGGTGAGGTCATAAGTTCTGGGAGCAGAAGTTGGCTATTCGGCCCATCAAGTCTACGCCATCATTCAATCATGGCTGATCTATTTTTCCCTCTTAACCCCATTCTCCTGCCTTTGCCGCATAACCCCTGACACCCTTACCAATCAAGAATTTATCAATCTCCACCTTAAAAATATCCATTGGCGATCTCCACTGCCGTCCGCGGCAATGAATTTCACTGATTCACCACACTCTGGCTAAAGAAATTCCTCCTCATCTCCTTTCTAAAGGTACGCCCTTTTATTCTGAGGGTATGGCCTCTGATCCTACACTCTCTCAATAGTGGAAACATCCTCTATACATTCATTCTATCCAGGTCTAAAGCAGTCTAAAATAGAGATGAATAATGTAGCATTGAATGTAGGGGATTTTTAGACAAAGTAGAAGAAAAAGTTTTTTAACTTAGATGGTTCCAAAGCTGATTGGAGATGATGAACTGGGAAGAGATCATAGACATGAATATCCTTGGAATTTGTTTCTATGCTGACAAAAAAAATTGTGCACCAGGTACTGTGGCATTTTTGATTTGGCAGTATTGCATTTAACAGGGCTTTCATTTGTGGGCAATGCTAAAACTAAATGGGAACCTGTATTCATTGGAATCCATAGGCCTGGACTTTTCAGCAGAAATCTTCACTGTGCTAATTCGGGGTGATTATTTTCCTCTCCATAGAGCATAAGTATTTGTGCTGAATTCTGACAACTGCGATGTTAATTCAGCACAGACCAAGGATGCATGCTGAACCACACTGATTGGCGTATGTACCTGCTGATTAACCGTGTAAAGCTATAAAATCCTAGATTTAACAAGTTCGGTGCAGAAAGCAAGGCCAGATAACTAAGTATAGTCAGCCTTGCCCTGTTTGAGGACCCTGGCCTTGACTTGTGATACGTCAGCACTTTGTCCTCCAATTCGAACCTATGTTGTTATCGATTAACATGGTCTTACTTGGGCAGCGACTAATCAGATTGCAAGGCCCATGTGAAATAGAACCAGCCCTAGAACTAAACAGAAGGTTAAATGTGGTTGAATAAAGTTCCAGCTCAAATTATCGCCATCAATTTAATGCAGCGAGAGAAGACGCAAGGAACTGCAGATGCTGGGTTTCCAACAAAAAAAAGACACAAAGTGCTGGAGTAACTCATGAGGTCACAAGAGCAAGAGAAGAGTTCGTTTTTGGTGAGTGGGGTTTCATTTCAGTTCAAAAGTGGCCCCTTTAGGAGAGAAGAGACCCTGGCTATTTTAACCTTTAGCTTTCTTTAAGTACTAGTTGCGGACTTTCCACTCAAGAGTAAAGCAGCACCAGGTCGCAGGACTGGATGGCACCATGGTGTAGCGGTAGAGTTGCTGCCGTACAGCACTAGAGACACGGGTTAGATCCTGACTACGGGTGCTCTCTGTACGAAGTGACCCCGTGGGTTTTCTCTGGGTGCTCCGGTTTCCTCCCACATTCCAAAGACGTGCAGGTTTGTAGGTTAATTGGCTTCAGTAAAGATTGTAAATTCTCCCTAGTGTGTAAGATAGTGTATGGGGATCGCAAATTGGCATGGACTCATTGGGCCGAATGGCCTGTTTCCACCCTGTATCTCTAAACTAACTTAAACTAAAAAAACTAAAACCTGAAGCTGCAGTTAAGTCTGCTTCTGCAGGACCTGCGCTGGGCCTGCAGCCAGGACTGGAGCCGGAAGGAAGCATCGGAGGCTCACAATCTGCTTGTGCGGCCACAGAGAAGTCTCCTGCTCCTCCTGCTCCTATAAAGACATAATTTATACAAAACACAAAGCACCCGAGTAACTCAGCGGGTCAGGCAGCATCTGTGGAGGGAATGCTGCCCGAGCCGCTGCTCTGCCTCCACAGATGCTGCTCGACTCACTGACTTACTCCAGCACTTGGAGATTTGCTCAAGGTTCCAGCATCTGCAGTTCCTTTTGTGTCCACAATTTGTCCATGTTGGCCGCGTGAGCTTTTTTGGGTCTGATCCAGTCACATGGTGAGTAGGCATGGGAACAAACTGACTGTATTTTCCTGCCTATTTGTCCAACTATTGCAGACAGGTCCCTGTTCCATGCTAATGTCTTGCCGGTTTTGGGCCGATCTTGCTGCCTGACCAGGGGCAGAAGTTAAACATGAACCCTGTTATCTTCCAGTCTCTTCTTCCTCAGTAAGTAGCCAGGGAAATCAAAGTGACTACCTATCCTGTTTTCACTTGGTGGGTCGTGTTAACTCCAGAGTTGGGGGCGCACAGGCTGCACAGTATTAAGCTGCTCATTTGCACCTTAATAGACAATAGGTGCAGGAGTAGGCCATTCGGCCCTTCGAGCCAGCACCGCCATTCACTGTGATCATGGCCGATCTTCCACAATCAGTACCCCTTTCAGGCCTTCTCCCCATATTCCTTGACTCTGCTATCTTTTGGAGCTCTATCTAACTCTCTCTTGAAAGCATCCAGAGAATCGGCCTCCACTGCCTTCTGAGGCAGAGAATTCCACAGATTCACAACTCTCTGGGTGAAAACGTTTTTCATAGAAAATAGGTGCAGGAGGAGGCCATTTGGCCCTTCGAGTCAGCACCGCCATTCATTGTGATCATGGCTGATCATCCACAATCAGTAACCTGTGCCCAATACTCCTTTACAAGAAGTTTTCAAATTGGGGCCATTTTAATGCTCAAAACTCAAGAGAGTCAAGAGTGTTTTTATTGCCAAAAATAGACACAAAATGCTGGAGTAACTCAGCGGGTCAGGCAACATCTCTGGAGAAAAGGAATAGGTGACATTTCGGGTCAAGACCCTTCTTCAGTATGAGCATCAGGGGAAAGGAAAACTAGAGATATGAAAAGGTACAAAGAACAAGTGAATGAAAGGTATGCAAATGAACAAATCAAAGCCAGCATCGATGAGCAAGGAAAGGTGGAGGCCACAATGGTCCATTCTTGTCTGCGGAGAAAGAGATAACATGTGGATGCAGACAGTGGAATTAAGCAGGATGACAGTGAAACTAGTAGGACAACTATGGTAGGGTAGGTCCCCCACCCTAGATGTCCCGCTTGTTTCACTGTTTCATCTGCAGTTCCTTCCTACATGTGTTGTGTCGAAATAGAATAATGAAATTCTTACTTGCAGCAGCAGCACAACAGGTTTACAAGCTCAGGACTCAATAGATAACACAACAAACAAAATGTATGCCCACATCTTTGGAGTTTCAGAGATAATCTGCAAGGAAGAGACTGTTATGTTAAATGCTGCCGGAAAGAATCATTTTTGTGTTTATTACCAAACATGTCTCCAAAACCGGCTATATAGTAATCAACTGCTTCATTTAAAGAGTAAATATGATTTCTAATTTTCCATTGTGCAGGACACAGCGAGTAGCCTCTTTATTTGGAAATTAAGACAGTTGTTGCTGGGAAACTAGGCTCCATTAGTTTGTTTTACTTAACATTTGCTTTTAAATTAATATTTTCTCTTTCAGCACAGTGCAGAGTACAGATTATACATGAAAGCACTTCTGATAAAAAATCATGGGAAAATATGGAATTTATGAGCTTGCTGAAAATAAAGAGCTCTTAGTCAATGTCTTAAGCAAACAGCGGCAAGCACCATGAAACCATGTGACAATTGATTGCAAACAAACATAAATCAAATTAAATCAACGGCGGGTGATTCGACGGTTAAATTAGGACGGTAGTTTTCCAGTTCCCTTATTCTACAACACATGGTGTATTAAGACTTAAATACAAAAATGAAAAACAACAAACTCACTTTCTGAGAAGGAGCCTAAGAGAGGTTATCATGCACGTGACCTCAGCACTCTTGGAAATAAATAAACTCCAGGTGGATTTGACACTCTTTTGAGGTTTTTTTCCTTCGCTCTCCTTGATGTGCAAATCTGTGTTTAGTAGGTACTAGACCAAGTGGACCCTCCTGCATTGGTGCAGCACCCTCTCCTACCCTCCTCCCTCCCCTCCCCCTCCCCTCCCCACTTCCCCTTCCCCCTCTCCATTCTCCTCAACCCCCCTTATCCACCCTCCTCCCCCCACCCCACCCCCCCTCCCTCCCTCTCTAGGAGATAGATTTTAACTTTAAAATGTGAATAACTAAAAATATAACACCGATTTCAATAAAACTACTTGCTTTACCATTAAAGCGATGACGGTAAGTAAGGTGGGCCTAAACGCTATTGTGTACCGTTTTGGCTGTGGTTCGATCACAAATAAACAAACAAACGAGAGTTTTAGTATATAGATTTATTAGATACGAGTGAGGTGCCGGAAGACTGGAGGGTGGCTAATGTTGTGCCTATGTGTCCAACTATGTATTGCAGACATGTCCCTTATCATGCTAATGTCCTGCCATTGGTTGACAGACAGAAAGCAAAGAGTGGGGATAAATGGGTCCCTTTCAGAATGCCAGGCAGTAACTAGTGGGGTACTGCAAGGCTCAGTGCTGGGACCGCAGCTATTTACAATATACATTAATGACTTGGATGAAGGGATTAAAAGTACCATTAGCAAATTTGCAGATGATACAAAGCTGGGTGGTTGTGAACTGTGAGGAAGATGCTATGAGATTGCAGGGTGACTTGGACAGTTTGTGTGAGTGGGCGGATGCATGGCAGATGCAGTTTAATGTGGATAAGTGTGAGGTTATCCACTTTGGTGGTAAGAATAGGAAGGCAGAGTATTATCTGAATGGTGTCAAGTTAGGAACAGGGGACGTACAACGAGATCTGGGTGTCCTAGTGCATCAGTCACTGAAGACATATTGCAGACATGTCCCAATATCATGCTAATGTCCTGCCATTCTATTTTTAGAAGGGCTGCAAGGAAAAGACTGGGAATTATAGACCTGTGAGCATAACATCTGTGGTGGGTAGGTTACTGGAAGGGATTCTGAGTGATACACATATACGCACTTCAATAGACACGAGCTGATGAGGGATTGTCAGCATGCTTTTGTACGTCGGAGATGGCATGTTACAAATCTGATTGAGTTTTTTAAAGAAATAATCAAAATGTTGACTGCTCTGGAAGGTTAGATTGCATGGTATCCAGGGAGAAATAACCAACTGGATAGAGAATTGGCTTCATGGAAGGAAGCAGAGAGTGATGGTGGCAGGTTGATTTTCAGACTAGAGGCCTGTGACTAGTGCTGTGCCTTGGTGATCGGTGCTGGGCCCATTAATTGTTTATATCAACAATTTGGATGAGAATGAAGGCATGATTAGTAAGTTTGCATATGACTGTTAAACACTTTTGGCTCTTAACTCTGGTAAGAAGGGTAGTGCGGATAAATATTTTAAAAATAATCAATTGTGGCATTTATGATGTTTAAGAATAAAACTATTTAGGTTGGTTCCAAACTCTCCGTCTCTAGCCATGTAGATAATGTCTTTTTAATTATTCATCCAGAGTGCTGTGATGGTGAGATGGTAAGATATGTCAATGCATCTTGAAGGTAGTCCAGAATGTACCTACAATGCAGCAGGATGAAAACTTGCCTCATGAATTCTGCCGCAGACAGAATCAAGCTAAATGCTCCTTTTTTTTTGGATGACCTCATGAGTCTCTTTTTGCAGCTGCATCCATTCAGGAGAGTGATGTTTCATAAATCCTTAACCTGGAGAGAGTATAAAATTCTGTTCTTGTCGCCACAACTTTGATGTGTCTCATTCATCCTACAGCGACTCCCAAACAAATGGCTACGTTTACCCATTAGACAAAATTGTCTGTGCAAGAGAAACAGGTTCTTAACAGAATCGTTGCCATAGTGATAAGCATGCATGTTTGTTTTATAGAACTTGTCAGACTTCTCCTTGTCCTAGACGAGATACAACGAGATGGCCATCTCCCTTTCTGATGACCATGCCCCTTCCCCATGGTTGGGTCAGCTCACAGGTTCTGGGGTTTTCATTCCTCAGGCATTCCTCAAAACACCCTCTTAAACACAGACTATCTCTGCCTGCCAAATATCTCAGTAACTTATTGCAAACCCGAAAACCAAGTAGTAACATGCGCCAATAGCAGATCCTCGGGGAAAAATGAAAATAATGCATTTTGAACTCTTAGAAAGGTGGAGGAACTGAAGGAAATCCACATTAGGTAGGAAATGGTGTTGGGTAGACTGATGGGACTTGAAGGCTGATAAATCCCCAGGGCCTGATGGTCTGCATCCCAGAGTACTTAAGGAGGTGGCGCTAGAAAATGTGGACGCATTGGTGATCATTTTCTAATGTTCTATAGATTCAGGATCAGTTCCTGTGGATTGGAGGGTAGCTAATGTTGTCCCACTTTTTAAGAAAGGAGGGAGAGAGAAAACGGGAAATTATAGACCAGTTAGTCTGACATCAGTGGTGGGGAAGATGCTGGAGTCAATTATAAAAGACAAAATTGCGGAGCATTTGGATAGTAGTAACAGGATTGTTCCGAGTCAGCATGGATTTACGAAGGGTAAATCATGCTTGACTAATCTTCTGGAATTCTTTGAGGATGTAACTTGGAAAATTGACAGGGGAGAGCCGGTGGATGTGGTGTACCTTGACTTTCAGAAAGCCTTTGACAAGGTTCCACATAGGAGATTAGTGGGCAAAATTAGAGCACATGGTATTGGAGGTAGGGTGCTCACATGGATAGAAAATTGGTTGACAGACAGAAAGCAAATAGTGGGGATAAATGGGTCCCTTTCAGAATGGCAGGCAGTAACTAGTGGGGTACCGCAAGGCTCGGTGCTGGGACCGCAGCTATTTACAATATACATTAATGACTTGGATGGTAAGAATAGGAAGGCAGAGTATGATCTGAATGGTGTCAAGTTAGGAAAAGGGGACGTACAACGAGATCTGGGTGTCCTAGTGCATCAGTCACTGAAAGGAAGCATGCAGGTACAGCAGGCAGTGAAGAAAGCCAATGGAATGTTGGCCTTCATAACAAGAGGAGTTGAGTATAGGAGCAAAGAGGTCCTTCTGCAGTTGTACAGGGCTGTAGTGAGACCGCACCTGGAGTACTGTGTGCAGTTTAGGTCTCCAAATTTGAGGTTTGGATATTCTTGCTATTGAGGGCGTGCAGCGTAGGTTTACTAGGTTAATTCCCGGAATGGCGGGACTGTCATATGTTGAAAGACTGGAGCGACTAGGCATGTTTACACTGGAATTTAGAAGGATGAGAGGAGATCTTATCGAAACGTATAAGAATATTAAGGGGTATAAGAAAATAACTGCAGATGCTGGTACAAATCGAAGGTATTTATTCACAGAGTGCTGGAGTAACTCAGCAGGTCGGGCAGCATCTCGGGAGAGAAGGAATGGGTGACGTTTCGCGTCGAGACCCTTCTTAAGGGGTTGGACACATTAGAGGCAAAAAACATGTTCCCAATGTTGGGGGAGTCCAGAACGAGGCGCCACAGTTTAAGAATAAGGGGTAGGCCATTTAGAACTGAGATGAGGAAAAACTTTTTCAATCAGAGTTGTGAATCTGTGGAATTCTCTGCCTCAGAAGGCAGCGGAGGCCAATTCTCTGAATACATTCAAGAGAGAGCTAGATAGAGCTCTTAGGGATCGTGGAGTCAGGGGTTATGGGGAGAAGGCAGGAACGGGGTACTGATTGAGAATGATCAGCCATGATCACATTGAATGGTGGTGCTGGCTCAAAGGGCCGAATGGCCTCCTCCTGCACCTATTGTCTATTGTCTATTGTCTATTCACAAACCCCAATTTTGGTTATGACATTTGCTTCAATTCTATCATTTTCATTGATATTCCCGTTCTTATTCTGAGTACCTGGAATATTTACTGAGTTGTCCTTCAGAGCTTATATTTTGGTTTCTCTTTTTAAATTGTTTATGATCCTTGAACTATAGACAGTAGTGCTGATCCGTCCCTCCTACTCTGAGTGAAAAGGTCCTTGAGGAGCCAATGACCTTAGGATTTTAGTGCTTGTAGAATAGCTAGTGATTGCAGCGCAGTTCAAAGTGCGGGATTTTTTTAAAACAGGGAGAGTGTCCTTGGCTCCTTTGTAAATCTTGCTTTCATTACCTTGTTTTTAAATAAGTGAGAGAAAATCATTCCCCTACTATGTAGTAAATAACCATAACTGTAAAAACAAACAGGGAGATGACAGAATTATTATCCACAATGTTCAGCAAGTTCCCTCATTGCAAACTGAGATTTAATTTTGACAAAGGACAGAACTGCAAAAATAAAAACTGCAAAAACAAAAATTGTAATCCACTGTAACTGTAAACTGTAATCATTATCAGACTTATTTTTTAATTTTAATTTCCAAATTGCTCCAATTGCATGCTTCCATGAATATTTTATTAGATCACATTCCTGTAGACTTTAACTCTTGAGAAGTGTGTTCTGTGGTGCTATGATCCTCAGCCCAAGTGACCACTTTTGGCACCATGTTTCGGTGGACCATTCTACCATTCTGGATATCAATGCTGTGTCTTTATCAGTTCCCTCAGCTCAGTCCCTGAAAATCCTCTTTTTCCTTGATGGGTCCTACCTGAGCACAGTTGTTCCAAGAGGTTTAATCGATGATTGAAACTCCCTCCTCTATTCATGTAGAATTAGGCTCCTGGTTGAAGTCAGCTCTCCCTCTGGTCTCCTCCCAAAGTAACTGACCAGGTAAAGGATGGTGGCATGCCATGGAACAATAGGTGAATTTCATTCTAGGAGAGCCCCATTATCACCGAGCCTGGTGGATCCAAATTAACCCCTTATATTTCAAAACTTTGCTCACTTTAAGAACATTGGATGGCCAATACAGTATTTTTTGCACTCACTGCTTTATTGGATGGAGTTGTATGAAGAGGTTGAATCTTGTTCTTGTATGTAGTTTAGTTTAGTTTAGTTTAGAACAGGCCCTTCTGCCCAGAATATCTTGCTGAACATGATGCCAAGGACAACTCATCTGCCCACACATAATCCATATCCCTCCATTCCTTACACGATTGCAATTGTCATGCATCTTCCATCACCTGCCCATTTTAAGTTGCACCTGCTGATTCCTGATTCTCAGCTGCTCCATCCACCATTAAGGAAAAGACAGTTCATGATATATGAGGGAAGTTGGTCATGGACTGGTGCACCTTTCAAGCTGATCATGGCCTCCCAGCAAAAAGTTCCCTGGGTAGGTTGAGGCAGAGAAAAGTCAGGAGTTAGCAAGCTGGAATCGGCTTTTATCTTTCACAGCATAATAGTGAATTCCATGTTACATGGCAGCAAAATAGACCACAGAGCCCTCCTTTTAGTCCTTCTGCCAAAATCAATGGGTAAACCCTATTCCCCAATAGTCCATTCTAACTTCTCACCCTCACATTATTGGCAGGAGGTAAACCTGAGAGTGGCACTTAGCAGCTTTTAAAAATCTTTCAGATTCAGGGACATTTAAAATATCCACAGATTGCCATAAATAAGTTAAAATATTTTCTGAATTAAAAATATTAAAGTGATTAAAATTACATTAAAACATAATCAATAAAAAATAAATAACTAAACTTTTCCATCCTAATTACAGATTGAGAACCCCACTCAAACGAGTGGGGATTTCAGTCCAGTACCTGATGCAACCGGTGTTGAAGGATCGCAGCTTCAGGACTGAGTGGCCGATGTTGCAAATGCAGGTCCACATGAATTTGAGACATTCTAATTTGAGAGCGGAATGAGTTAGCCTATTATGCTATCTGCTTTCCCTCAGGCAGAGTTAAGAATGACACTTTGGAGCATAAAGCAAAACCCTCTCAATACAGCACAGTTCTCTCTTTAATAAAACCTCAATGCATCAGCGATGTTGTGTTGTAATAGCTGCTATAGTGACCATTCTGATATGATTAACACTTGTTAAATAGTTTGGTTACTGATCACTCTGATACGCAATCTGAAAGACGATAGGATTGTGTGCCAGTTAATCAGTTTATATTTTGGATAATTTTGCTAGAAGTAATAGATTTGTTTACTCTCTAGGTCCTGGAGATTGACCCTTGGTGTTTATTTCACACAGGAGAATATGGTCACTCTTTTCCATTTTATCATTTGATTTCTGGGAACTGGGCACTGTTGGCCATGTAGGCATTCATTACTCTCTCCTAAGTGACCTTGACAAATGTTGTAAGCTGCCTTTTTAAACTGTTGCAGTCCTCTGGTGAAAGTACTCCCACAGTTGGGCACGGTTGGGCAAGTCTGTAGGGCAAAAAATTCCAGGAATTAAACTCAGCATCATTGAAGTGACACTGTGGTTTGTCATACTTTTGAGAAACTTGTACAGTGATGTCCTGGATCTGGGATGATTGTCCTCCAACAACACCACCAGCTTCCCCAGTTAAATGTGTAGTTCCTTGTTTGTACTTTTGTCAGCTCCACTGTGAAATCTCCTCAAGGTATGCATACTTTGAAGAAGTTATCTTCCTCTCTCCACCACGAGTTCTGGAGTCTGAAGAACGGTCCCGACCTGAAATATCACCCATATTATTTTCTCCAGAGATGCTGCCTGACCTGCTGAGTTACTCCAGCACTGAGTGTCTATCTTCCTCTGTACAATGTAGTATTTTGTTACTCCAGCACTGTGTCTATCTTCCTCTGTACAACCATTGAAGTATTTTCTCTATGATGCCCATTGACTTTAATTTTACTGGGGCAGCTTAAATGCCACATTGATGTCAAGGATATTCACTCTCAGAATGTCTTCATTTAACTCTTACCTTCTTACACAATTCTTTATTTAACTCTGGCTTCTCTGTCCTTGAGAGATTGTTTTTTTTAGCAGTACGTGCCTGGAGCATAGGAGCACCAATCATCAATCATCACCAACAATTATCAGCAAGTTCCTGGTGCCTGTATGAGATGTGTCACCATTGATCCCCTTTGTAGTTAGTCGAGCGGCTGGGTCACAGCACCAGAGACGTGGGTTCGATCCTGACCTCTGGTCCGGTCTGTCTAGAGTTTCCATGTTCTCTCCATGCAGGGGTTCCAGTTTACATTCCATAGATATGTTGATTGGTATGTTAGTTGACCATCTTAAACTGTGTGTAGGGAGTGGGTGAGACAGTAGGATAACATAGAACCAATGTGAACGGTGATCAATGGTCGGCGTGGACTCTGTAACCTGTTTCCATGCTGTATCTTTCAATAACATCTTCCTCACGATTATCTTGTGCTTACTTGTATTCCTTTCTCCAATGGCATCCAATAGTTTTTCAAGTCCTCCAGATTCTTTGCTCTTCCAACCACTTATCTATTCCCATGACTGCCCCTTCTTCTTTCCTCCTCAACCAATCCATGTAAACCCCCTTCTCCGACTTATGTTGCTCTAACTCACCTTTTATTTCTCTCAATCGTAATAGTATCTCTCGGAGAATGTCTCTCAGCCTGTTACTGTTCTTCACTTGCCCTCTGTTCTCTTCTCTCGGAACCCTCCTTTGTCAGGAACATTCAGCTTCTAAAATATACAACGATATGATATATGTTAGAAAGAAACTGTTTTGTTTGCTAGAATAACAACGGCAATTTTAAACACTCAGCAAATCAGGCTGCCTCAGTGGATGGACAAAAACAGTTTAGAGTTACAAGTTAATAACTTTACCTTGCACTAAACCTTATTTACTTATCATGTAAACATACACTGCAAATGGCTCGATTGCAATCATGTTTTGTCTTTCTGCTGACTGGTTAGCACGCAACAAACGCTTTTCACTATACCTCGGTACACATGACAATAAACAAAACTAAAGTGAACTATTTGGTGCTTCTTTTTTATTGCTACTTTGTTCTCCCTTTCAATTGGCGTCGGCGGTTAGCGTGCGTACATTTTAGAGATGTGTGTAAATACAAGTGCTATTTTAAGGTTCTTTCTGGCTGCATAAGTCAGCCAACACATGTTCCCTGAAGTTTCAGAGCTTCGGAATTATGTTACAACCAGATAAATTAACTGCTTCAGCTCCCTCTAAATACTCTAATCCCAATCTATATCTTCTGATGGCCATTGGCTTGAAATTCAAACTGTGTCTCAATCAAAGCTACATTGGTTTACTGGATATTTCCAACGTTTTAGATTTTTTAGATTTTAGATTTAGAGATATTTTTGTTATTGAACAATTCATAACTGTGCTTGTTTGCCTCTTCTGCATTGGTGTGACTCTTGAAGTATCTTCATAGGTTCTGGTCCAACTTGTTCAACACAGCTTGTCAACTCTTAACAGAAGTCGCAAGTCAAGAGGCATCCTCGGGCTCAGAACTTGCCTCATCTTTCTTTCCGCATCTCCACCTTTTCGAGATACATTGTGGCCCGAAAGGCCCGCTCCTGTGCTGTGATTTATATGATCTTATAGAAACATATAAAATTATAAAAGGATTGGACAAGCTAAATGCAGGGGGAATTGTTCCCAATGTTGGGGGAGTCCAGAACTAGGGGCCACAGTCTAAGAATAAATGGGAGGCCATTTAAAACTGAGATGATAAAAAACTTTTTCGCCCAGAGTTGTGAATTTGTGGAATTCTCTGGCACAGAAGGCAGTGGAGGCCAATTCACTGGATGGATTTAAAAGAGAATTAGATAGAGCTCTGGGGGCTAGCGGAATCAAGGGATATGGGGAGAAGGCAGGCACGGGTTATTGATTGTGGATGATCAGCCATGAACACAATGAATGGCGGTACTGGATCGAAGGGCCGAATGGCCTCCTCCTGCCCCTATTGTCTATGTTTCTGTTTCGATGTTACTCTTCGATGTGCTTGAGACAGGCAGGCATCACTGTGCGAAATCCCACCCGCTTCTGCAACCAGGTACGTTTATTGCGAGAGGATAACGGCAGAGGCGATCGTCAGTTAACCTCATTTTTCGGAGCTTGAAGTAAGACGAGAAGAAAGCAACAACAAAAAAATAGGATAATACACCAAAACAGTTTCAGGAAATAAACAAAGAGAGAACATGCGATCTGATTTTGTTTGCGCAAATATATCGCATCATTCTTGCGTGTGTGGGGAGAAGTTTCACAGATAGTGTACAATGCCATACGTGGTACTGCGCCCCGATCAATCAAGGACAGATCATTGTACTGAGGGATCGGTAAATAAAAGATGCGTTGATAATAATTCATTATTCGTGCCTTGTGCGACTAATTTTCCAGTAAGGTTGCATCTTCGCAAATGATGAATTCTGACACGGACCTATCGCTCTGCTGCCTCGGCAATGATGATTAAACAGCCCATAGCTGGAAGTCCAGGCGAAGCTAATCATTGACAGAGACCAGATATAACCACGAAGTTAAACTGGCGCTTGGCTCATTCTCGGAACAGTGCCCGTGGGGTTCGGTGATGTTTATAGCACAATGAACTGACCGGGACCTACCTGCACACGATGAGCAAGTGTGGCTCAAGGAGGCTTCTCCTAACCCTACTCTTGCTTGGAGGAAGCGCCACTGTCCAAGGCGAGCCAGGGGCGGGGAAAGTAATCTGGGAGAAATGGAACCACGACTATATGAAGAACAGCAAGCGTTTTCTGTACGACTCCTTCCCGGCAAACTTTCTCTGGGGCGTGGGGAGCTCTGCCTTTCAGATTGAGGGAGGCTGGAAGAAGGATGGGAAAGGACCCTCTGTCTGGGATCTCTTCACTCACAACGAGATTTCCAGATTCAACAACACCACCGCGGATATCTCCAGCAGCAGCTACACCTTCTTGGAGAAGGACTTGGAGGCCCTTGAATTCCTGGGTGTCTCCTCTTATCTTTTCTCCATCTCGTGGCCCCGCTTGTTTCCAAATGGAGAAGTAGAATCTGTCAACGTCAAGGGCCTCCAGTACTACAATACACTCATTGACTCCCTGATCCTGAGGAAAATTACTCCCATTGTCACCCTCTACCACTGGGACCTGCCTTTCGCATTGCAAGAACAACACGGAGGCTGGACCAGCGAGGCTATGGTTGACATATTTAACGAATACGCTAAATTCTGCTTTCAGACATTTGGGGATCGTGTTCAATTCTGGATCACAATCCACAATCCTTTTCTGATCGCCTGGCATGGGTATAAAACAGGAAACTATCCCCCAGGACAGAGAGATAATCTTGCAGCCATGTACATTGTGGGGCACAACATGATTAAGGTAAAAATCTAAACAGAAATTACTTCAATTATTTTGGAGTCCTTAAATATATATTCTCTCGTTGTCTATCAAAGGTATTTTGCTCCCAAATAAACCACCTGCTTTGTAAGTAAAGGAACGTCCAATCTGGATGCATAATGTTTAGAAACGAGAATGCATTACTAACTAAGGAGAATGGCAGGCTCTCTCACACTTGAAAGATTATTTTACCCTTGCGATTAGATTACAGTGTATTTATGTGGTTATGTTGCATTTGATTTATTCACTGACCTCTGGCAATTTTGTCCTCCTTCCCTGTCCAAATCTACCATGGCCTTCACTTTTCTTCCATTTTGTGAAACATACACGGATATTTTTTAGTTTAAAGGTTCTATATAAATGTAAGTGTAGTAGGGGTATCGCAGAAGGAAATTAACTAGATCGCTTTGGTGTGAAAACCATGGAGAGTGCAGAATTGTAAAAGTCCATTAAGATGTGCTTTTCAGCCGGAAGGAAGATAGTCCAAAAAGAGAAATGGAAAAACTAGTCCTAATCCTAGTGAATGTAGCTGGGCAGGTGGCTGATTTCTCAGTGGATGAGCACTTTGGAGATAGTGAACATCTGTAGGTTTTAAGGTTGTTATGGAAAGGGATAAGTTTGATATTGAAATTAAGGTCCTGAATTGGGATAAGGCTAATTTCAATATCACTGCACTGAGATATGGTGAAAAACTTTGTTTGGATGCTATCCAGTAAAATACTATACATGGGTACAGTCAAACCATTACACACATACAACAGGTGTTGCAAAGAGAAAAATACCAGAGTGCAGAACATAGTGTTACGGCATTATAGTATTACTGTTACAAAGGGCAATTTTTTTTTAACGTGCAGATTTGAAATGCATAGATTGTAAGATCGGGATCACGTTTTTATCTTACGAGAGGACTGTTTAATAGTCTGATAATAGTGGAGAAGAAGCTATTCCAGAATTTGTGATATGTGCTTTCAAGCTTTGGTATCTACTGCCTAATGGGAGAGGGGACGACCGGGATGTAAATGGTCATTAATTATGTTGGCTTCTTGCAACAGGTCCATGTCAGTTGCCATCTCATAACTGGAATATCGGGATAACAAGGACAATTACGTTAAAATCATATTTAATGATTACAGAGGACAGGGGACGTTCGGCATGACTCGAATGGCTTTAGCTAATTTCTGCAGATGCGCTGTAGAAAGCATCCTATCAAGTGCTTCACAGCATGGTTTGGCAACAGCTCTGCCCAAGACGGCAAAAAATTGCAGAGCAGCGGATGTAGGTAATCCTGCGCGTCACACGAGTTCTAGATTTTAAAATGGGAAGGTGTTTGATAATTTTGTGGTCTTAGAGGATATTTCCCCAGGGCGTAATGAAATGTATCCCAATCTGCCTGGCAAGCAAGGGGGGAGAGAGATTTTTAAATTGTTGGTGGTCAGAGGTGAGGAACTGGGTGAGCGAAGGAGAGCTATTGCGGTGTCTTTATTCAAGAAGGGCAGCAGAAATAATTTAAATAACTGCAGGCCTGTGAGTCTAAAGTCAGTGGTAGCAAATGTGATAGGAGAAGATTGTGAGGGATAGGATTAATCTGCACTTAGAAAGGCAGGGATTAATCAAAGATAACATGGGAGGGATGCTGTCTGACTAATTTGATTGCATTTCTCAAATAAGACACAAAACGTTCTGGTGAGGGCAATATGGTTAATATAGTCTGCATGAACTTCATTAAGCCCCTTGACAAGATTCCATGGGATCCAGGGCAAGTTAGATGATACTAAGCTGGGGGGTAGTGTGAATTGTGATGAAGATGCAATAAGGCTGCAGGGTGACTTGGACAGGTTGTGTGAGTGGGCGGATACATGGCAGATGCAGTTTAATGTAGATAAGTGTGAGGTTATTCACTTTGGAAGTAAGAATAGAAAGGCAGATTATTATCTGAATGGTGTCAAGTTAGGAGGAGGGGATGTTCAACGAGATCTGGGTGTCCTAGTGCATCAGTCACTGAAAGGAAGCATGCAGGTACAGCAGGCAGTGAAGAAAGCCAATGGAATGTTGGCCTTCATAACAAGAGGTGTTGAGTATAGGAGCAAAGAGGTCCTTCTACAGTTGTACCGGGCCCTGGTGAGACACCACCTGGAGTACTGTGTGCAGTTTTGGTCTCCAAATTTGAGGAAGGATATTCTTGCTATTGAGGGCGTGCAGCGTAGGTTCACTAGGTTAATTCCCGGAATGGTGGGACTGTCGTATGTTGAAAGGCTGGAGCAATTAGGCTTGTATACACTGGAATTTAGAAGGATGAGGGGGGATCTTATTGAAACATACAAGATAATTAGGGGATTGGACACATTAGAGGCAGGAAACATGTTCCCAATGTTGGGGGAGTCCAGAACAAGGGGCCACAGTTTAAGAATAAGGGGTAGGCCATTTAGAACGGAGATGAGGAAGAACTTTTTCAGTCAGAGAGTGGTGAAGGTGTGGAATTCTCTGCCTCAGAAGGCAGTGGAGGCCAGTTCGTTGGATGCTTTCAAGAGAGAGCTGGATAGAGCTCTTAAGGATAGCGGAGTGAGGGGGTATGGGGAGAAGGCAGGAACGGGGTACTGATTGAGAGTGATCAGCCATGATCGCATTGAATGGCGGTGCTGGCTCGAAGGGCTGAATGGCCTACTC
Organism: Rhinoraja longicauda; assembly: GCF_053455715.1. Taxonomy (NCBI): domain Eukaryota; kingdom Metazoa; phylum Chordata; class Chondrichthyes; order Rajiformes; family Arhynchobatidae; genus Rhinoraja; species Rhinoraja longicauda. The sequence goes on along the minus strand of NC_135953.1, from coordinate 68,709,881 downwards.
CTGCACCTATTGTCTATTGTCTATTGTCTATAAATGAGTTTGGTGATAAAAGGCAGAGGAACATGGTGAAGTAATGGTTTTGTGACTGGAAATCAATTTCCGGTGGTGCACTACAGGGAATCGCACTATACATTAATGATTTCTGTGATAGCAGGTACCATAACTAATTTTTCAGAAGTTATGAAAATCAATGGTGCTGTTGATAGTGAGGAGGATGCTCTTAGTCTGCAGGATGATATTGTAAGAAGGACAAAACAATGGCAGATGGCATTTAATCTTCAGAAATGTGAGGTGATGCACTTGGGAGGACTGATAACTGTAGGACAGATGCAATGAATGGTAGGAGCCTAGGGGGTATTGAGGAACAGAAAAGACTCAATGTGTGTTTCAGGATCCCTGAAAATGGCAGCATAGTAGATACGGTGTTGAAAAATGTGACCGTAATATTGGCCATGATATGGAAGATATGAGTGGAGGGTGCTGGTACACTTTCAGTTAGATGACAGCAGGAGTACTGTGTACAGTTCTGATTACCACATGGGAGGAAGGAAATGATTGCACTGGAGAGGCTGCAAATGATATTCAGCAAGAGATTCTCTGGGGAGGAGCATTTTAGTTGTGAGGAGAGACGGGGAAGGCTTGATTTGTTTTCTTTGGAGCAGAGGAAGCTGAGGGGAGATCTGACAGATGCAAATGAGGGACATTGGCAGAGGTATATAAAACTGCAGTACATAGGCTTAGGTATGGTGTAAGAGGTTTTCGAGAGAATCTTTTGTATCCAGAGGACGATTGTAATCTGGAATGCATTTCCAAGTGGGTGGTAGGTGGAGGCGGAGAATGTTGCAACATTTAATAAGTATCGAGATAAGAGCTTGAATCACCAGGGCATAGAAGGTCATGGACCAAGTGCTGGTAAATGAGATTGGCCAAGTCAATGCAGGAGTGGCTTCGTGACAAGTCTGTGAATGTCCTTGAGTGGCCCAGCAAGAGCCCGGACGAACCCGATCGAACGTCTCTGGAGGGACCTGAAAATAGCTGTGCATCGATGCTCCCCATCCAACCTGACAGAGCTTGAGAGGATCTGCAGAGAAGAATGGGAGAAATTACCCAAATACAGGTGTGCCAAGCTTGTAGCATCGTACCCAAGAAGACGCGAGACTGTAATCGCTGCCAAAGGTGCCTCAACAAAGCATTGAGTAAAGGGTCTGAAGGGTCTCAACAAAGCATTGAGTAAAGGGAGATGGTATGACTCTAAACTGAAGGACACTGATCAGGCGAATGAGCTTAGGCAAGAAATCATCAAAGGTCTAGTGAACATCGACCGATCCATGTTGCCTGGAAAGCTGACAATCTGGTGCCTGCAGTTTGGGTTACTACCTCGCCTTATGTGGCCACTAACCATGTATGACATCACCCTCACAAGAGTTGAGAAGATGGAAAGAACAATCAGCTCTTTTGTGAGAAAGTGGTTAGGTGTTCCTCGATGCCTGAGCAGCGTACGCCTGTACGGTCAGGGGGTACTTCAGCTGCTTCTCTCTAGCCTCACAGAGGAGTTCAAGTGCACTAAAGTCAGACTAGAGATGACCCTGGCAGAATCGAGGGACACTGTCATCCGAGCTGCTGCCCCAACCCTGGCAACAGGAAGGAAGTGGACGGCTAAGAATGCGACACAGCAGGCAAAATCTGCTCTCCACCAAGGCGACATGATTGGGCAAGTCCAACACGGACGAAGTGGCTTGGGGCTTGGCGGAAAGCGACCTTGCTGGAACAGGGCATCCTCACTGGAGCGCCAGAAGTTGGTCACGGCCGAAGTCCGCCGACAGGAGGAGTCGAGTAGGTGTGCCAAGGCTGTGTCGCAAGCTAAACAGGGCCAGTGGATGAGATGGGAGAGTGTGGAAAAGCGGAAGATCAGCTGGAAGGACATGTGGGAGATGGAGGCGAGCAGGATAAGCTTCCTCATTCGGGCAACCTATGATGTCCTTCCTAGCCCAAAAAATCTCAACCAATGGCTGGGCGAAGATCCATCATGCCCCCTGTGTTCAACACCAGCCACGTTTAAGCACATCCTCACTGGGTGTAAAGTAAGCCTCTCCCAAGGACGGTACACCTGGAGACATTATCAAGTGCTCAAATACCTGGCAGCGACTCTGGAAAGCAGGAGAACAACCAACAATGCCCTGCCGCCCAGAACAACCAACCCAGTTATGCCAATTGCCTTTGTTCGGGAGGGGGAACAAAAGCAACGGAAAATTCCACCAAGGACAAGGTTTGGACAGCTGGAGGCAGCCCGGGATTGGCAGATGCTGGTGGATGTGGACCAATGGCTTACAGTTCCATCAGAGATAGCCATCACCAACTTGAGGCCTGATCTTGTCCTCTGGTCCAACTCTCAGCGCATGGTGTATTTTGTGGAGCTCACTGTTCCTTGGGAGGATACTGTGCAGGAAGCCTTTGAAAGAAAGAAACTGCGCTACACAGAGCTTGCAGTGGAGGCAGAACAGCAGGGCTGGAGAGCAAAGATCTGCCCGGTAGAAGTTGGATGTCGAGGATTTGGGGCAACATCTACCGTAAGACTGATGAAGGAGCTGGGGATCAGCGGACAAGCCCTACACCAAGCTATCAAGGAAACATCACAAGTGGCAGAGCGGAGTAGCCAGTGGCTCTGGCTGAAGAGGAAAGACCCCATCTGGCTCCCAATTAAGCCGGCTAGGCAGATGCAGAGGGGGGTGGTTCTGGGACGCCAGAATGCACTGCTGAGCCTACTGGAGACGTCGTGGGTCCAATCAGCGAAACATCGATGAAAGTAGGTGCCCACTTGATAACCCCAATGACGTGTCTGCCTAGCCTTTCTCAACATCGGAGGAGCATAGGTGAGTGCATAAGCCTCCCATCACCACCGGGAGCAAGTTGACATTTGGCACTGGATTTCTAATATCTTGTCCTGTGTATTTGGAAACATGTAAATGTGACATTTGAGTTATTTCTTTTTAAATACTGCAAAAAAAATTCTAAACACCTGTTTTCACTTTTTTATTATGGGGTATTGTGTGTAGATTGATGATAAAAAAAATAATTTAATCCATCTTAAAATAAGGCTGTAACATAACAAAATGTGGAAAAAGTGAAGAGTCTGAATGCTTTCTCAATGCACTGTATTTTGGACTGTTTGGTACTGATCTACAGCTAGAAAGGTAGCAAGCTAACTCCAAATTAAATCTTCCAAACTTCTTCAGAGGAAGATTCAGACAGCAAGTAAGACCTAGTGTACAACCTGAGAACAACAGAGCCCTGCCTATTGTTGTTTTTATATTTATATTTTTTCTCTAATTTCCTCCTTGTTCTCTCCATGCTTGACTATCTGTACTCTGCCTTCAGTCACATAATCCAGAAAACATGCTTGGATTTTGAAGGGAAAGTATTCAGGGAGGTAACGTCTACTCACACACACCTCGATCCGTGACCATATCACCCCCGTCCTTTATAAACTCCACTGGCTCCCCATCCCCCAGAGAATCCAGTACAAAATCCTCCTCATAACCTACAAAGCCCTCCATAACCTGGCCCCATCCTACCTGACCGACCTCCTCCACAGGCACACTCCCACCTGCACCCTCCGCTCTGCCGCTGCCAATCTCCTATCCCCCCACATCCGGACTAAACTCAGATCCTGGGGGGACAGGGCTTTCTCCATCGCTGCTCCCACCCTATGGAACTCACTACCCCAAACCGTTAGAGACTCCCCCACACTCACCACATTCAAAACATCGCTGAAGTCTCACCTGTTCAGTACTGCCTTCAACCACTGAAGGTCACCTCACCTTCTGTCTCCTTTCTCTGTTCATTTATTTATTTACTTATTTATCTATTTATTCATTTCCCTATGTTCTCAAAATCTCTGTAAAGCGTCTTTGAGTATATGAAAAGCGCTATATAAATAAAATGTATTATTATTATTATTATTATCTATTAGCAAAGCTCTCTGAAGTTACATTTTAAATACAACCTGCATTTATGTACTGTATTAACACATAAAAGGAGTGATCCTGGAATTCAATCTGCCATGAAGTGTAGTGTTTAAAGAGACCACTGGAATGAAGAACATAATTCCTGGAATTTCTATTGCCTGTCAGACAACCCTCTCTATATTCCTTCAGGGAAGATATTTACACTATGTCATGTATTTGTGAAGAAATAAAATAATACATTTAGATGAGAGACACAAGGAACTGCAGATGATGCTGAGATCTCAAGGAAAACACAAAGTGCTGGAGTAACTCAGCGGTTCAGGCAGAATCTGTGGAGGGAAAGGATAGACAATGTTTCTGGTTAGGATCCTTCTTCAGACAAATTGTAATGGTGGTGGGGGGTTGGGGGGGTTGGGAGGGGGAAGCTGAAATAGAGGTGGGGGTGGGACAAAGCCTCACTTTGTGGATACAGGTGAAGGGTTTTTGATTGTCAGATGGGTGGACAAAGGCTAGAGATGAAAAGGAGTCAAAAGGGTATCAAATAAAGAAATAAGATAAGTGAAAAGTAAAGCAGGGGTATAGGTGGAAGGGAACAAGAGGAGGGTGGTGATGGTTGTGATGGGGAGGGTGTGTGTGGAATTCAGATGAGGTTTTGAATCTACTAACAGTTTAGTGTTCCATTGTTGTCTTCTTGCAGGCACATGCAAAAGTCTGGCACACATATGAAGAGCAATTTCGCAAGTCTCAGAAAGGTTTTGTGTCCATCGTGTTGGGATCCCATTGGATTAAACCAAAGAATGAGAACTACAACTACAAGAATTTCCAGAGGTCCATGGACATGATGCTTGGCTGGTTTGCCAAACCAATCTTTGTAGATGGTGACTACCCAGAGAGCTTGAAAACACAAACCAATCCTTCTCTGCCTGTGTTCACTGATAAAGAAAAGTACTTCATCAATGGAACTGCAGACTTCTTTGCATTCTCATTTGGGCCATATAACTTTCGATTATTGGAAGATACTTTCAGACTTAAAGATCATCTATCACTGCACCTTGGACAAGTCTTGAATTGGATTAAGATGGAATACAATAACCCAAGGATTTTCATTGCGGAGAATGGATGGTTTTCTGATAACGTTGTAAAAACAGAAGACACAATTGCTATTTATCTCATGAAAAAATTCATAAATGAGTTGTTAAAAGGTAAGTGTATTCGAATTGTCATAACAGAAACTCAACAGACCACCGTGTTATAGTTATTTCTGTTCTATAGACAATAGACAATAGGTGCAGGAGTAGGCCATTCGGCCCTTCGAGCCAGCACCGCCATTCAATGTGATCATGGCTGATCATTCTCAATCAGTACCCCGTTCCTGCCTTCTCCCCATACCCCCTGACTCCGCTATCCTTAAGAGCTCTATCTAGCTCTCTCTTGAATGTATTCAGAGAATTGGCCTCCACTGCCCTCTGAGGCAGAGAATTCCACAGATTCACAACTCTCTGACTAAAAAAGTTTTTCCTCATCTCTGTTCTAAATGGCCTACCCCTTATTCTTAAACTGTGGCCCCTGGTTCTGGACTCCCCCAACATTGGGAACATGTTTCCTGCCTCTAACATGTCCAACCCCTTAATAATCTTATACGTTTCGATAAGTTCTGATAAATGATCGAGGCTAAATTATGCGAGTTAGGTTAAAGGTGTAACTATTTTGTTGTATAAACAGGATTGAAATGGGACTGATTTATCAAAGACTTTTGCCCCTCACGCACACTCAAGTAATATTCCTGAATCAATGAGCAGAATTGAAGATGAGTGTTTTGTAATTGAATTTGTTATTGCACGGTTCTTCCACTTCTGGCACTTGGGTTTGAAACTGATGGATACCTCTTGTCTCTTCACTGCTACAACCTAGGTTTTAATTGGCTCTGTCTCTATGAAACTGTACCTTATTTCGTAAAACAATTGGAATTATCACAGGGAGCCTCACACAAGCAACCCCTTTGGAAATTTTAATGGATGGGAATTATTTTCCGACCCTGGCAATGAAGGCGCTTAAATTCAGGCAATGGTGTTGCAGTATAACAGGTGCCAATGACCGCAGCCCTCAACCCAGCTGCATTACTGATGTGGGTCGCTGAAGAGGGATTAGCAAAGGTGGCACTGCATAGCCCCAGGGCCCTTGGAATCAACTTATATCAAGTCATTAGTGCAGTAAAGTGACTCTGAGCTACAAGGTCAGCCATAACTGAGGTGAGAAAAATCTTTTTCACCCAGAGTTGTGAATTTGTGGAATTCTCTGCCACAGAGGGCAGTGGAAACCAAATCATTGGATGGGTTTAAGAGAGAGTTAGATAGAGCTCTAGGGGCTAGTGGAATCAAGGGATATGGGGAGAAGGCAGGCAAGGGTTATTGATTGGGGACGATCAGCCATGATCACAATGAATGGTGGTGCTGGCTCGAAGGTCTGAAGGGCCTCCTCCTGCACCTATTTTCTATGTTTCTATGTTAACCTTAATGAATGGTGGGACGGGCACGAGAGGCAAAGCACTGCTCCTACTTCTTATGCTCTTGTGTCTCTCTGCTACCTTCTACTCTTGAGTTGGCCGACGCAAGTGTTGGAGAGCAGACCTCAAAATTTTCCAGAGAGACCCACTTGCATCATTTAGATTCACCTGGAGTCTGGTTGCAAAGGAGCCTGAGGCAATGTATATCATGGGAATTCCTCACCATTGCCCCTTGTACCTCCAATATCATAGACCAAGTTTAGCGACGAATGATGTTTGGTCATTCCCAGACAATTGCCAAGACTGCAAATTATATTTTATGGTTCCAGTTTGCTTTCCCTAAAGCTGTTCTGGATGCCCGGAAATATGTTAGATGCGCCTGCCCCTACATAAATTCAATCAAATATTATTTTTCTCAATGATTGCTAATTTTCTTCATTCTTCTATTACCTCCCCTTTCATTGTCATCAGTTGTCTTTTATATTCTTTGCTTCATTTTCTCTTTCAGTTTCCCCTTTTCTGCTACTTCTTTAGAATCTCTCACTTATGATGCACACACAACTCCTTCACTTTCATCCATTCACTACCTTTTTACAGTATTCACTCTGCATTCTATCATCATCCATTCTAATCTCATTCTGTCACCCTCTTCCTATTCCCTTGCTACCATGATTGCTTCTTCATGAATCAGTCTCTGAAAGGGCCCTGATCTGAAATATCACAAAGCCATTCCCTCGACAGATGCTGCCTGACCCGCTGGCTTCTTCCAACACTTTGTGTTTTGCTCACGATTCCAGTATCTGCAGATCCTTGTGCCTCCATGACTACATCTTCCCTCAGTATCTACTCTTCAGTATCTACTATTCTTTCATCACCAACATTGACTCTTCATTATCGCTCATACCACATTCAGTGCTCTTGAGGTAACCTTCTTTGCATCAACGAGCCCAAGCATAGACTAGGCGACTGTTTCACAGAACACGTGCTCATCCACCAAGATTTGCCGGATCTCCTAGTTGCTAACTATTTTAACTTCCCTTCCCATTCCAATATTGACCTTTCTGACCCGGGCCTCCTCCACAGTCAGCAAGGAAGCTATATGCAATCTGGAGGAACAGCACTTCATATTCCACTTGGGTAGCTCACAACCCAACGGTATGAACACTGACTTCTCTGATTTTAGATAAATAACCCACAACACCCCCTCCCTTTTTTCCCTCTCTTCCCAGCGCCCCACCCAGATGCACACCAATTTCTCCCAATATCCCTCCACACTTTCCCCTCCCTCCCATACACTTCCACCTATAACCCTTCCTCTAGCTTCAGATTTTGTGCATCTTCTCTTCTTATCTCACAGCCTTTTGTCTTTTTCTCATCTCCATACATCTAACAATCAAAACCCCTTTCACTTTTCTGCATCTACTACTTGCCAGACTTTGCTCCACCTTAACTTTCCTCCAGTTTTCACCCTCCCCCACTATAATCAGTCTGAGGAAGGGTCCTGACCCGAAACGTCACCTATCCATGTTCTCCAAAGATGTTCCCTGACCCGCTGTTACTCCAGCACATTGTGTCATTTTTGTATCTGCGGCTCCTTGTATCTAATTTTCTCTCTTGTTGTTATCACCCACTTCTCCTGCACTATCACCACTTCCCCTCTCACTCGCTACCTCTCCTTTATCACCTTCTCACCCTTTCACGAGCATCCTCTCACTGCCATCTAACCTGCCTTTTCACCATTTACTCACTCCTCTATCGTCATTATCCAGTCGTGTTTCACAAGCAGCCAGTCCCTGCTCAGTTACTCACATACTTCCCTCTCATTCTCACTATCACCCTCTTCTTTATGACCCTCCTCACTTTCAGCCACCTCTTTCACTATCACCCATTCCTTCTCATTTTTACCTCCTCACACCTCAGTCACCCTCCTCTTACCATCACTCACTCACTCTCTCATTATCACCCACTCCCTCCCTCACTATCACTCACTCCCTCACTATCAATCACTCATCCACGTTGCTTCTCTCGCTACCACTCCCTCGCTCACGATCACTCACTCCCTCACTATCACTGACTCCCACGCTCACTATCAATCTCTCATCTACGTTGCTTCTCTCGCTGTCACTCCCTCTCTCACTATCTCTCACTCCCTTGCTCATTGTCAGCTATGCCTCTTTCATTAACACCCACTGCCTCCCTCACTCACTCTCACTCACTCACTGTCACTATCACCCACGCTGCCTCTCTCACTATCTCTCACTCCCTTTCTCACTATCTCCCACTCCCCCCTAATGATGACCAACTACTCCCCATTCCTTACCCGTCCCCGTCATCCATTTTCCACTTGGTCTTAATATCTTATAAAATGTCCCATCAAACGGTTGAAACTGATGAGAGTTAGGAGGGATGGCAATTTGTAGATTGAATCACACAGGATTTGGTTTTGCACTTGCTCAAATTAACATAATCTATTGCATCCGCTGCTCTAGATGTCAAATTATTTACATCGGCGAAACCAAGCGCAGGCTCGGCGATCGCTTCGCTCAACACCTGCGCTCGGTCCGCGTTGACCAAACTGATCTCCCGGTGGCCGAGCACTTCAACTCCCCCTCCCATTCCCAGTCTGACCTTTCTGTCATGGGCCTCCTCCAGTGCCATACTGAGGCCCACCGGAAATTGGTGGAACAGCACCTCATATTTCGCCTGGGCAGTTTGCAGCCCAGCGGTATGAACATCGACTTCTCCAACTTTAGATAGTTCCTCTGTCCCTCTCTTCCCCTCCTTCCCAGATCTCCCTCTATCTTCCTGTCTCCACCTATATCCTTCCTTTGTCCCGCCCCCCTGACATCAGTCTGAAGAAGGGTCTCGACCCGAAACGTCACCCATTCCTGCTCTCCAGAGATGCTGCCTGACCTGCTGAGTTACTCCAGCACTTTGTGAATAATTAACATCATTCAAGATGGTTAAGAAAAAGCTTACATTAAAATGAAAATCTGAATGGCGTTAATGGTTTCCTCCGGCATTCTTCCCTAATTAAACCTGTGGGGCAGAGTACCAGCATAATTTACCAACCCGTTGTCACACAGCACATGTCATCTGGAGAGACCATCGGAGATTGCCTGGCACTCACAAAGAATCAAATACTTTATCTCAGCAAGGGGGAAAAAATATGTATAATTTAGAAACAAATGTGAAAAATTATCCTAATGTGCCAGATTTACTTGTGCAGAATTACCACTGGGTTAAAATGAAAATAATAACATTGTAATAAAGACGTCTTGTGAACAAGCTGTATTCATCTCCCAGTTCCTTTTGATCATTGATTAAAGTTATTTTTATTGCGGGTAGTTATCCGCCTTGACGGAGTCAACGTGTTTGGATACACCGCCTGGTCTCTACTCGATGGCTTTGAGTGGCAATTTGGCTACACCATCGCACGAGGGTTGTTTTATGTGGATTTCAGCAGCAAAAACAAATCCAGGATTGCAAAATCTTCCGCTCGGTTCTACAAACAGATCATCGACCAAAATGGATTCCCGGTGACCGAGGACAGCCGCCGTGTGCATGGACAGTTTCCGTGTAACTTCTCCTGGGGAGTTGCAGAGTCGGCGCTGCCGGTAAGAACCGCTCTCTCTGCCTTGTATTGGAGCAGAGATGCTGTCTGACACTCTGAGTTTACTCCAGCTCTTCGTCCCTTTCACAAATCAGGTGACCCGCTGCATCGAAGTTTGAGGTTAGCATGGAAGTTGAAAATGCACCAATAAATATTTTTCCAGGGTAAAGGATTCTAAAACCGGAGGGCATAGGCTTAAGGTGAGAGGGGAGGGATTTAAGAGGGACCTCAGGGGCATCTTTTTTCACTCAGGTAAGTAAGTCGGTATCGGAAATAAACTGTCACTGAAAACTATAGAAGCGGTTACAATTACGACTTCAAAAGACATTTGGACAGATGTATGGAAAGGAAGTGTTTAGGGAGGTATGGGCCAAATGCAGGCAAATAGGACTAGTCCAGAATGCAAACTTGGTCGGCAAGGATGGGTGGGCCGAAGGGCCTGTTTCCGTGATGTACAGCTCTGTGACTCTATGTAGAAACAATGAATTGTAGATGCTGGTTCATATCAAAGATAGACACAAAATACTGGTGTAACTCAGCGGGTCAGGCAGCATCTCTGGAGAAAAACGATGGTCGATCTTTCGGGTTGGGGCCCCTTCTTCAGACTCTATGTTTCGGATTCTTGTTTACTGTATTTCCTTTTTGTTGTTGCAGGTAAATAAAGCAATCTTTTCCCCCGAGTTTGTTGATCACAGCCTTTATATTTGGAACTGTAGTGGAGATCAGAAACTTTACAAAGTCTCGGGCGTGACCAAGTGGCCCCGTCCAGCTCAATGCACCGATTTCAGCAACTTCAAACAATACCTGGCGCTGGTGAAAAAGATGAATGTGACTCAGTTCAGTTTCGCCTTCAAGTGGTCCCAGATATTGCCCCGCGGGGACCGGTCCAATATCAACAGAAGCATTCTGAGTTCCTACCGCTGCATCATCAGCGAGCTGTTAAAGCTGAACATTGCTTCCGCAGTCACTTTGTATCATCCAACACACCGTGACGTTGACGTACCCGAACCGCTGCTGAGACAGGGAGGGTGGCTTAATAAGCAGACCGCCGTGGCTTTCCAAGATTACGCGAAATTATGCTTCCAGGAATTTGGAGATTTGGTTAAATTGTGGCTCACCATGAATGAACCGAACATGAACGTCGAGGGAAGCCAGGAGCCGTACAGGGCAGCACACAACATGATTATCGCCCATGCCCTAGCGTGGCACACATACAACAGAGACTTCAGGGGTAGGGACCGTGGGCTGGTCTCACTTACTCTGCGCGCTGACTGGGTGGAGCCGGCAAACCCCTTCCTCGAATCACACCAGAAAGCTGCCCAGAGACTTCTGCAGTTCCACATAGCCTGGTTTGCAGATCCCATTTTTAAAACTGGCGACTATCCACACACTATGAGAGATTACATCCTCATGAAAAATAGAAAAAATCTCACGAGCTCATTTTTGCTCCATTTCACTGGGGAGGAGAAAGAGATGATCAGGGGAAGTGCAGACTTTTTTGCAATGAGTCATTTCACCACAAGGCTCGTTTACCCACTTGTGCACAAACCAAACACTGGCAGTAGGTATGAAATGGATCACGACGGGAGCTTGTTGAGAGATGTGACTTTGCTGACGTTCCCATCTCCCTCCCATTTTTCCTTCCCTTTCCCCTCCCGCCGTCACCATCGATCGGAGATGGCAGTCACGCCGTCGGGGATACGAAGGGTTCTGAAATGGATCAAATTGCATTATGGAAATGTGGACATTTACATCACGGCAAATGGAGTTTGGGACAGTTCCGCCATCAGCGACGAGCTTCGAATATATTACCATAAACATTATATTAATGAGGTGTTGAAAGGTGAGTCTTTAATACTGTACTTGGGAAATTACAGGCGATGAAGGCGAACGACATCCCCATCCGCATTGGGGCGGCAAGGTGTGGCAGCGGTAGAGTTGCTGCCTTGCAACGCCAGGGACCCGGGCGAGATCCTCACTGCGGGTGCCGACTGTACGGAATTTGTACGTTCTTCCTGTGACCGCGTGGGCTTTCTCCGGGTCCTCCGGTTTCCTCCCACATTCCAAAGACGTGCAGGTTTGTAGGTTAATTGCCTTCTGTAAATCCTCCCTAGTGTGTAGGATAGGACTAGTATATGGGTAGTTGCTGGTCGGCGCGGACTCGGTGGGCCGAAGGGCGTGTTTCTACGCTGTATCTCGAAACTAAACGAAACAACCAATTTAAGATCCATTGGGAGCTGCGAATGACACCTCGCATTAACAAATTTAAACCAATTGGAAATTTAAAAAAGAACACTAAATAAAGTGGTTAAAGAGCGTTTTCTCGGTGGTTTGGCTGTTACAGGCATTTGCTGAAGGACTCCGAGTCGGTCGACCAGGCACATCTAGTGGACCTGACAGCTCAGAACTACAGCGAGCTGGGTTCAACCCTGAACCTCGGGTGCAGTCGCTGGGGAAGGAAAGACATTCTCCTTCTGACCGTGTGGTCCCATCCCCCCGGGTACTGTGGTTTCCTCCAGCCAGGGCCGTTTTTACAGCATTATGGGCCCCCGGGCAAAGCAGTGTACTGGGGCCCCTCCCGTTACTCTCCCCCACCCCCCTTTCCCTACCAGCCCCCCCCCCCCCCCCTGTTGTGCCGGCGAAAAGCACTTACCGAAAAGCACAGCGATGGACTTAGGGTGCTACATTGTTGCGAAAAGCACTTACAGATCGCCGTGAGAAGCACTTAGTGACCGAAAATGTTGCGAAAAAAGCACTTATTGAACCTACATTTTTAAAGTAATATTTATTTATTGCAAGTCACTTAACATACACAGATCAGCATGGGCCCCCTATGCTCGTGGGGCCCCGGGCAAGTGCCCAGCAGGCCCATGCGTTAAGACGGCCCTGCCTCCAGCATCACATGTACACACGGCTTGGTAGGTTAATTGCCCTCTGTTGTTTGTAGGTGAGCTGTAGAATCTGGTAAGGAGCTGGTATAATTTTAGTTTAGTGTAAAGATACAGCGCGGAGACAGGCCATTCGACCCACCGGATCCTCGCCGACCAGCGATCCCCGCATATTAACACCATCCTGCACACATTAGGGACAATTTTTACATTTACCAAGCCAACTAACCTACAAACCTGTCGGTCGTTGGAGTGTGGGAGGAAACCGAAGATCTCGGAGAAACCCCACGCAGGTCACGGGGAGAACGTACAAACTCCGTACAGACAGCGCCCGTGGTCGAGCCTGGGTCTGACGCTGCAAGCGCTGTGAGGCAGCAACTCTACCGCTGCAGCACCGTGCTGCCCTGCTTCATGGTGGGCTTGGACCCCATGGGTCGAGCGAGTATTTATCAGTTCATTCTATAACTCTAGGATGGATGTGGCAACTCATTTCTGCTTCTATTCGCTTCTGTCAGACTCACAGAGTTCCCACTGCTGATGTTGGTCGATGATTCCTGCTATAAGAGGAAAGGGATACGCCGTTAGGATCGGAAGAAGACTGAACATCTCGGATAGATTGTAGTGCGCTGCTGGGACTTGTATTTCACCCGATCACCAGGGCTATTCCATGACAAAATTCATCATTATAAAAACACAATCCTGTCCTCTCCTCAGTGACACAGTGACACAGCTGGTAAAGATGCTTCCTCACATCGCCAGAGACCCAGATTCAATCCTGGCCTCGGGGGTGTAAAGGGTTTCTGCGCCGAGCTTTCGCCCGACCTAAGGTCCCCGTGCCTTGCTCTGATCCCTTGACCAGGCCGCGCACACTGGTTCCCCGTGAGTGGTTCGACCCACTCACCCCCTACGGTTCTAGACACTGGACTTAGATGCAGGAGCGTTTATAGTGCAGAAAAATTCAACCAGACCAGATTTGAAGACCAGGGTTTAAATGGAAAAGGCTTTTAT